>NC_077231.1:205760622-206083122 GCF_027887165.1 Monodelphis domestica | reverse complement strand
TTCCTTATTATCTCTTTGGGGTACCAACCCAGCAGTGCTATGGCTGGATCAAAAGGCAGACAGTCTTTTATTGCCTTTTGGGCATAGTTCCAAATTGCCCTCCAGGATGGTGGGATCAATTCACAACTCCACCAACAATGCATTAATGTGCCGACTTTGCCACATCTCTCTAGCACTCATTACTTTCCTTTGCTGTCATATTGGCCAATATGCTAGGTGTGAGATTTAAAATGGTTGATGTCTTAAACTGAAGTGAGTTAAAATGGTGGAAGATATAAATTGTGATAGATATAAGAGAGGGTGAGTAAATTTGACCGCAGAAAATATGTTTCACTACAGTGTCTTGGTTTTTAAATCAAATATAAGGTAGTCGCCAGGGAAATATTCCCAATTATTCAAATACCCAAGTCAACTGGGTTTTATAGAGATTTTAATTAATACAAATGTGGAATTAAAGAAAAGTGAGAAAGAGAGAAAAAAGGAAATAAGTATGAAGGGCCTTAAGCCAACATGGCCTAGACCTGAGTCTTAAGAGAGAAAGATCAGTCAGTCAGTCCTTTAACACTCACCACAAGGTCTGTCTAAGCAAGGATTCTAGTGACACCAGGCCAGCTCCATCTCAGCTGACTTCACTAGAGAGAGTTCCAGCCAGAGTCCTCCTTAAAGAGCCTTCCAGCCAGAGACTGTTCCAAAGGGCCTCTCTCCAGAGCCTCCAGAGGGACAGAGTCCCCTCAGAGGAGCTCCAGCAAGACCTCCTTAGAGATTGTCCTCCAAGAGCTTCCCTTCTCCAGAGCCTCTCTCAAGAGATTCTTCCCAAGCGATCCTCATCAGAGATGCTCCAAAAGGATTGTCTCTTAAGAGATTCTGCCTTTTCTTATATCGGGGTTTTTCTCCTATGTCACCTCCCCTAAGTCCTTACATCTGCCAATCACTGTAGACGTTTTCCAAAGGACTGCCCATCTGAAGTCCTGCTAAGTCGACAAATCTCCTCAGTAAGTCTGAACCAGAAAAAATGCTGCTGTGTCGACTAATCTCCTCAGGAAGTCTGAACCAGTGAAAACACAGCTGAGTCAACTAATCTCATTAAGAGAAAACTTGCCCAACCCTTTTAGGTACCTAGCATCTCATTGTATCAATTCTAAAAAACAGGCATGGCTCAAAGAACTCCTTGCCTTATTATAAGCATGGGTCCAAGTACTTTCATTGTTTAGCAAGGAGTTTTCTCCCCTAAAGCAGTCTTAAGTACAGGTGGAGTAGAGGTCCTCCCATAGCAAGGAGTTTTCTCATCAAAATGGGGAATGTTCCCAGTCCAATGGGGAAATTTTTAACATTCACAAGTCTGAGAAATTTCAAGGTTTATATAGGTATGAAGTGGTACCTCAGAGTAGTTTTTTTTTCATGTGTTTATTGATAGCTTTGATTTCATCATGTGAAAATTGCCTCAAATAGTAGATGTTTAATAAATGTACTTTACCCTGTTTGCCTCAGTTTCCTCATCTATCAAATGAACAAGAATAGGAAACAGCATACCATTTTAGTTTCTTTGCCAATCCCAATGAGGATTGCAAAGATTCAGGCTCAACTACACAACAATAAATGCTTGTATCCTTCCTTCCTAATAGAAATTTTTTTCTAGAAAAATCTTTAGAGGTCAGAAATTTCAATCCTCTCATCTTATAGATAAGGAAACCATGACTCAGATAGGCTATTTAACTTACCTATGGTGACACATTTAATAAATGTCATAGGAGGGATTTTAACCTAGGTCTTCCTGACTCCACATCCAGCCTGCCACCTATGGGGTCATGCTACTTTTCTATTATTAAATGGAAGAGCCAAAATTTGAAACTGGTTCTCTGACTCAATATTCAATAATCTTTTTTTTTCAGGTTAGTTAGTGGTTGTACTAGGCCTTTACCTTAGTTCCCCTGCCTCCAAAGCCATTCTTTTTTCTACCTTGCCATGTTGTCTCCTCACCTTGGACACATGAACCATCATTACAGCCCTTCAGTGGAATACTTCAAATCCTTAGTCATCCAATGGAATTTGGTATAGTAAAGTCATTAATTAAAGGTGGATAAGATCCTTTAAATGTTGAAGATCCCATGCAAATTTTGAATAACTAAGAACTCTAAAATAAAACATTTACTAACACTTATAATCTTGCTTGTACTGTTGTCTAGGTATGGCTCTGGGGTACTTTCTTTCCCAATCATAACTAATGTCATTTCAGATAAGTGATAGGAAACCATATATATTTGGTGACTTCTCTTTATTGTTGTTCATGTTGGTTTCTCTTGCTGATTGGGGTTAGGAGGGCTGGGAGAAAAGATGGATTACACAGAAGGGCATAGATTTTCACGTATAGTCCTCCATTATGAACTCACTATCTCACTATACATCTAGAGGTGAGCTAAGTTTCTAGAATTAATATGTGTTTCTCTCTCTCTCTCTCTCTCTCTCTCTCTCTCTCTCTCTCTCTCTCTCTCTCTCTCTCTCTCTCTCTTTCCACCCCCTCACAAATATATTCCTCTGCTAGCCTGGTCCTAGATTTCAAGGTATGAAGGCATAACTTTATGCTTAGTTGATCCAATTATGGGTTAACTGAGAGTAAATAAATCATTCTAGGGTACAACAGGTAATGATGATACATATGCCTCAATAACCAACTTGGAGCTCTGTATTGACTCTGAAGAACTGAAGAAGCCAGCCTAATAGCCCTAAGTAACTTTCCCTGCCCTAAACTTTGCAAACTACTTCTGAGGCCTGGCCTGGACCAGGCTTAGAGCCTTTGGCAGCTTTTAGTAGAAAAAAGGAACTGGAACAAATGTACCTGCCTAGGGTAAACAGACCTCACTCACTTTGAATGATCATACTATTATCAATGCAATGACTAATCTGGACTCTCAAGAACCAGTCTAGCAAAGACTTTGTGGAGGAATCTATTTGTGTATGTGTGTGTGGGGGGGGGGGCAAAGAAAGGAGGAGGGAGAAAGAAGAAAGAGAAATAGAAAGAAGAGAAGGGAGAAAGGAGAGAGCACAAATTTAAAGAGGAAACTCCTCTATAGGTCATAATTTATGGAGGCTCCCTAATCTCATGCCCCATTTAGAAATGCTCTGAAATTATGTCTATCATATTCACTTCTTCAAATTTCTACACAAGTATGACTTTAAAAACAAACAAACCACCTACTATATAGAAGGTCCTCTGTTTGGCTCTTGGACTAAAATGACAAAACTAGAAAACAGTATCTTCTCTCAAGGAGTTTACATTCTAAAGGGGGAATATAACTCACACATAAATAAATTAAAAATAAGGACTAAAAGCAACCATTAGACTAAGGGCACAAGGCATCAATCCTTGACCTTTACCTGTCTTCAGGGGTTTCTCATGGCTTTGGAGCTCTGAGGTTGCCTGGCTCTATGATAGGGAAATTAATTCCCATAACCCTTAGCTTAGTATTGGTTCTACCCTCTATTACTCTGGAACCAATCTTATTCTCGGCTCTAGTCTTGGGTGTACCCTTCCAATGGGGAATATTAACTCAGATATTCCCTATGTTGATTATTCCAAATTTATCCGGTATTTGGCTTTTTGACACATTGTCATTTACATATTGTCTGTTCCATTTGACTGTGAGCTCCTTGAGAGCTGGGACTGTCATTTCCCTCTCTTTGCAACCCTTAGCACCAACCCTGGGACAAAGGAAGTGCTTAATAAGTATTTATTGACTAAGTTTGCTCCTTTAAGTAATAAAGATCACAGAGTGATTAGAACAGAATCCACTAATAGTGAAACCTTCTTATTTGAAAGGCTGCTAATTAGCTTACTTTTCGCCTCCACTGGGCACAGTACTATCATGTGGGATCTTCCAGGGAAGATGGAAAACATCACAAATACTTTGGTCACAAGCTAATTTAAGTTCAGCACTTCTGCATTTACCTATGTACAGCTCTGTATCTCTGGTACTGTAAACTGCCCTGGTTTGATTTCTTAGTTTGTGGCTGTTTCAAGCCGATTATAATTATCTTGACCATAAGAAATGGCTGAAGGTTTAGATGCTCCTTAGGGTCTTCCATAGCTAGAGTATTAAGTAGGGAACAGATGATCTCTAGGTTTCTCTCTCTCCCTTTTGCTGGACAGTGACACCCATAGTTTAGAACAGACTTGTTTCTGACTTTTTGTTTGATACTATTACAGTGTCACCTTCCTCCACAACCAACTTTCCATCAAAGAAAATATGAAACATTATCTAGCTCTAGCATATACAACTAATGGATAGACTCTTCTTAGAATCCACTTAGTTGACTCATTATTGCTTTTCTCTTTCTGCTCACCAGGAAGCCCAACAATTCCTTAAAAGGCAACAGATGATTTCAATTTATTGTCTTTTAAGGTCTTCTCTGTCACTGTATTATAAACTGACAAATTGCCTAATCTTTCTTTTTTTCTTTTTATATTAAAATTTAATTTTTGGTTTTACTTACAAATTTCTTCTCTTCTTTTTTCCCTCCTCAACCCATTGATAAGGCAAGAAATATTATTCATTATATTCAATATTATTCAAATATTATTCCTACTCATTATTCATATGAAGTCATGCAAAACATATTTCCACATTTTCTTGGGGGGAAAAGAAAGAAGAATTAAAAGAGAGAAAAAAATACTACAATCTGTGTACTCAGAGTCCATCAATTTTCTCTCCAGCGGAGGGCATTTTTTATCATGAATCCTTTGGAATTGTCATGGATCATTGCATTGATCAGAGTACTAAGTTTTTCACAGTTGATTATTGTTACAATATTGTTGCTACTGTGTACAATTTTCTCCTAGTTCTACTCACTTCACTTTGTGTCAGATCAAATAAATCTTCCCAGGTTTTCTGAAACCATCCCCTTCATCATTTCTCACAGTACCTTAGTACTCCATCACAATCATATGCCACAACTTGGTCAGCTATTCCCTAACTGTTGGATATCCTTTCAGTTTCTAATTCTTTGCCATCACAAAAAGTGCTGCAACAAATAACACCTATTCTTTCCACACTGTGTGTCACAGATTTTTAATGTTCTGCTATTTTGTCGTTCTCCACACCCCAAAACTTCTTGGTAGAGTTGTATCCTCATGCTGAAATTCCTGACAACAAATTCAAGCTTCATATTATCCCAACCACATCTTTCTAGAATTTCTAGGCTTAGCTATATCTGAAATTCATGATGACTATGATACCATGAACACATACTCTTTACTGACCCTACAGAATGATAGCTAGAAAAGAGGAACCAGGACAGAAAGGGAATCCAAGAAAATAGTAGAAGGAATCTGGGAAGAACAGCAATACATATAGCCATGAAATGGGTAACGTTTCCTTTTGGCATCTGAGATATTTCTCTTCAATGTCCCTCTGCCTGTACTACAGGTTCCCAGTGAAGCAGTGTAGTGTAATAGGCTTATTTTTTTGTTGTCTAGTTGTTTCAGTCATGTCTGACGCTTCATGGCCCCATTTGGGGTTTTCTTGGCAAAGATATTGGAGGGGTTTATCTTTTCCTTCTCCAGCTCAGTTTACAGGGGAAGAAACTGAGGCAATCAGGTTTAAGTGATTTGCCTAGGGTTACACAGCTTGTAAGTATCTGATGCTAAATTTGAACTGGACCTCAGGCCTGGCACTCTATCTGTTGTGCCATCTAGCTACCCTAGAGGTTTATGTTGCATATGTAACATTTTAAGTTGACTGCTTAGTTGAGTCTGCTGCTGCACTGTGTTTCTGCATATGATCCACGCTAAGCCTGCAAATTCAAGTTAGATGTGTTTGGAATATAAATAAGCCCAAGAGAAGTAGAAATAAAGTTTGTGACTGCAGATGGAAGTACATATCTCTGCATAACTGCTAATAGGTTTAATGTATATTAGAATTGGTGAAGATAAGTCCTAAATTGTCTAACTTTTAATATCATATATAAAAATTAGAGACTGAGAAAAAATATAACTGGTTGGGGTTTTTGCATGTCCTCCCAAAGCAAGCAACAACAGGAAAATAGCATACTATTTTGCTTATTTGAGTTATCCATGCCCTAGAAGATTTTAGCTCTTGGACCATTTTCATTTGGCTAGCATAAAACCTATGAAGGCTTAATCAATTACTATTCAGACTGTCTCACAAACTCAAACCTTTTAAGCAGTGAGGATCATCACAATAGGGTTTCAAAATCACTCCAGGAATTATTAGCATTTAACTATAGCAATAAGAGAAGATAAAAAAAATTAAAGGAACTAGAATAGGCAATGAGGAAACAAAACTATTACTCTTTGCAGGTGATATGATGGTATATTTGGAGAATCCTAGAGAATTAATTAAAAACTAGTTGAAATAATAAATAACATTAGCAAAGTTGCAGGATATAAAATAAACCCACCTAAATCACCAGCATTTCTATATACTTCCAACAAAGACCTGTAGCAAGAGAGAGAAAGAAATTCTATTGAAAACAACTGCATATAATATAAAATGCTTGGAATTCTATGTGTCAAGACAAACCCAGGAACCATATGAACACAATTACAAAGCACTTTTCACACAAATATTTTTCACACAAATAAAATCAGACCTAAACAACTAGAAAAATATTAATTACTAAGCCAGTATAATAAAAATTATAATTCTAAATTAAATTAATTATTCAGTGCCATACCAATCAAACTACCCAGAATTATTTTATACAGCTAGAAAAATAATAAAATTCATATGAGAGAACCTTAAAACATCAAGAATATCAAGAGAACCAATGAGAAAAAATGTGAAGGAAGGCAGTCTAGCAACTTTTTTACTCAGATTTTGATCTCATATCTCAAACTGTATTATAAAGTGGTAATGATCAAAACAATCTAATACTGGCTAAAAATAGAATGATGGATTAATGGAATAGATTAGGGACATGATGCACAGTAGTAAATGTCCATAGTCTTGTGTTTGAAAAGCCCAAAGCCTTTGGGCAAGAACTCATCATTTGACAAAAACTGGGGAAACTATGTATGGCAGAAAATTGGGTATAGACCAATATCCTACACTATATACCAAGATAAGGTCAAAATGGGTGCACAATTTAGATATAAAGAATAATATCATAAGCAAATTAGAGGACCATATAACAGTTAATATATTAGTCTATGGATAAAGGAAGAATTTATGACAAAACAAGAGATAGAGAATATTATAAGATATAAAATAGCTGATTATATTAAAAGGGGGTTATACAAACAAAACCAATACAACCAAGATTAGAAGGAAAGCAGAAAGCTGGTGGGAAAAAATGTAAAGCAAGTATCTTTGATAAAGGCTTTGTCTTTCAAATATATAGAGCAGTGATGATGAACTTTTTAGAGATGGAGTGCCGGCCCTGCTCCCACCTCACCTCCCAGACCAAATGCCAAGCCCACCCCAACCCCCAGTGGCAGGTGTGCCTTGCCCCTTCCCCTTTACTCCATACTGGGGAGGGAGAAAGCCCTCCCATTGGCCTGCTAGGAGGAGGGGCCAATGAAGTGAGGAATGTCCTCAGTGAATGTACAGAGGGGGAGGGAGAGTGGCCAAGTGCTCCATTCCTCTTCAGCTCTGCTGCCTGTGAGCTGCCCACCTTACCCCTTGTGCATTCCCATTGGGCTACTGGGCAGAGAGGTGGGGGATGTGAAAAAATGTTGTCAGGTGCTATGGAGAGGGCAAAGGGAGAAGCTTCCCCTAGCCCCTCTGCCTTACTAGTAACAAACTCTGGGGGAGGGGAGGACAGCCATGTGCCCACAGAGAGAGCTCTGTGTACCATCTTTGGCACTCATGCCATAAGTTTGTCATTACTGATAAAGAGAATTGAGTCAAATTTATAAGAATACATGTCATTTCCCAAATGAAAAATGGACAAATGGTATGAAGTCAGTTTTCAGAAAAATAAATCAAAGCCATCTCTTGTTGTATGAAAAAATGCTCTAAATCACTATTGATGGGAGAAATGCAAATTAAAACAACTCTGAGGAACTACTTCATAGCTAAAGAAAAATGACAAACATTAGGGATGTGGGAAAATTGGGACCCTAATGCACTGTTGGTGGAGTTGTGAACTAATTCATTCGTTCTGGAGAATAATTTGGAACTATGCCCAAAGAGTTATAAAACTGCCCATACCCTTTTATGCAGTAATGCAAGTACTAGGTCTGCACCCAAAGAGATTTTTTTAAAGGAATAGGACTTATTTATACAAAAAATATAGCAGCTCTTTTTGTGGTGGTAAAGAACTGAACATTGAGTGGATATCCATCAATTAGAAAATAGCTGAACAAGTTGGGGTATAGGATTGTAATGGAATAATGATAAGCAGGATAATTTCAGAAAACCCTGTAAAGACTTACATGAACTAATGCACAGTGAACTGAGCAGAACCAGAATGTAGTACATAGTAATGCAATATCAATTGTGAATAACTTGGCTATTCTCAGCAATATAGTGATCAAAGATAATTCCAAAAGACTCATGATGAAAAGTACCATCTACTTTCGGAGAAATAATGGACAGGGTCTAACTGTAAATTGAAGCATACAATTTTTCCCACTTTTTTTTCATGTGTGTGGTTTTTTTGGGAGGTGGTCTTTTTTTTTACAACATGATTAATATGTAAATATGTTTTGGATGATTGCTCATGCATAATTTAGATCAAAGTGCTTCTTGTTTCATGGAGGGAAGAGAAAAGGGAAGGAGAGAATTTGAACTAAAAAAATTTTTAATGAATGTTAAAAAGTTTTTCCATGTGATTGGGAAAAATTAAATTTTATTAGGAATTACTAGCATTGAAAGACTGGGACAATAGAGACAGAACAATAATACCATTCCCTGTTCTAAACCTAGTCATTGTGGATTTTGTCAGGTTCAGTGCTGGGAGGAAACTTCCCCTACTGAAAAGAGACATCCCTTTCTCAAAATCATAAGCTCATTTAGATTCTAAAACCATCATGCTATGGATGGAGCTAATTATAGCAAAAATTGTGACTCCAAGGTCTAAGAGCTGCCACAAAGTGAAGAATAAACAAGATACATAAAATACAATATGAATTAGGTAATTAAGTTTATTCCAACTTAGACGGAAATGCTTAATATGAAAGAATCACCATGCTCATTATCAGAATGATTAGAATAGAACACAATAACTTAACTTATAACTATAGTTAGAGCTGAATGAGAGACTAGTATTTAATATTTATGAGAACATTAATTTTGCAATACTACTAATTAGCCACAATATGTTTCACCTTGGATTGGCATTGCCCTAACCAATCTTTGTATTTGTTAGCTTGTAAAGTGGCCAGATTTCATTCAGTATTCTTGTAGTGATGCCTCTCTATAGATGCTTCCCCTGCTGTCAGTCACTGCTGTTCCAGGGACATAGCAGTTGCCACACTTACAGACCTCATAGGACCACAGCACCCTTTGTGAACTTACAGATCCCTACTAGTCCTGAACATCATCACTATAGTATACTCCTTTGACTAAGTCCAGGAAATAACAAACCTAAGGAAAGCAAAAGCCGCCACATGCTAAAGGCTGCTTGTAAACTGATGAAGATGCAGCAGTCACTTTCTCCAACTCTTGGAACTCAGTCCATATGTTTCACAGCCAACAAGAAAGAGGATGAGGGAAGAGAAAATTAGTACCTTTTGTGTATCCACCAAGTCATCAACTCCCCAGTTTAGCAGCCAATTAGGGAACTCTGTCATCTGCCAACAATATAAGACCCTCAATGCTGAATCTTGTATAACCCAAAGCAAGACCCTCTATCCCTGAGCTTCCTCATGGATACCTGGAACTGGATAGGGTGACTGAGTATGGTTCAAGGGGGTTAGAGAGAAAGGTTCCTATGATAGAGTCAAATGAAAATGGCATATACACCAAGTCAAACTTTTTTGTTTTATGTATCTATATCTATATATTTGTGATTCTAAAAGGGACAAAAACCAAAAGCTTTTGATTTTTCTTTTTAGTTCATTTTCCCTTTTTTATTTCATTTTTTAATTCTCTGGAGTTAATTGACCCCATTTAGTTTGTAAAACTTTCCTGAAGGAAGTGAAATTTGAATGATAAGAGTAAAGTGAATTGATATATGCACAGTGTGAGAGTTTTTTCAAGTACAAGAGATAGTATGGGAGAATCTAGGAATTGATGAAAAGAAACTTGTATGACTAGAGGGAATGAACAGAGATGTTAGTCAACAACATTATTTAATATTAAAAAGGTGAAATTTCCTTATTGTCATATAGCAGAAAGTGTCAAACTTTGGGCCTGGCCCCCAACAGTCTCTAGTAAGTTAGAACCAGATTAAAATGTACTTGGGAAATGTTTTAAAAACTAAATGAGAATAAAACAAAATATATGAAATTATTTTTTTTAATTTCCCCAAGTCAATCTGCAAGGGTTTTGAGTTTGATACCACTGGTAAAGATATGGCCCTGCAATTATTATTGTTATTTGATTGTACTAATTTGTCTGAAAACTTCACTCATACAGATTGATAGTCCATTTATGATTTAGGATTGTTTTAGAGATGTCCTCTGATGGAGGACTTGAACTCAGACCGTCCTAACTCCCAGGCCAACTTTCTATCCATGCTACTCTAAAAATGCTGCCTTTAAAATAATATTCTCTTATTATACTCACTCTCAATGATCACTATTAACAGCTTCTCCTGTTTCTTCAGCTTAGTTCTGTCTCTGCTCTAGGTCCAAGGCTTCACACACAACAATTAACAAATATTTATTAACTAACTTTGGCAGGATTTAGGTTTGGATATAAACAAGTTCTCATTTCCCTGTGTAAGGTACCTCCATCAAAGAGAAGGTCACAGAGTTTGGGCTGTGCATTATTTTTAAAAGCATCCCTTCAATCTCAAGGAAATGACAATGTTTCAAATGCATGAAAAGAAGCATTCTGGAGCTAAACACCAGGAAACATCTATCAAAACACAAAAGAAGTTGCAAATTGCTTTATAATATGCAGAAAAAGAATCATTTTAATGATCATCTTTGAAGACATTTTTTGAAAATAATGTATTTATAGATTGTGTGCCCAATGAATGACTGGTTTATTCTTCTGTAAAATCTTCCCTGAGAAGAAAATCTTTGGGATTGGGAATAAAAATTTGGTTAGAATATGTTATGCCTTATACTTTTGTCTCTGCAACTATCTTATTTCCTTTTATCTCAATGCTACATTCCATTGCAAATTGCTCAAGTCTTATTAGTTGGATCAACAATAGTAGATTCCTGTAGTGTAATGGGTAGTGCTAGACTTGAAATCAGACAAACCAGGGATTGATTAGTTTCTGCCTCTGACACTACTAATTCCAATGACACCATTCCAATGTCTTTGCCGAGAAATTTCCAAATGGAGTTATGAAAAGTCAGACACACTGAACAGCAGCAAATTTTTCTTGGGAAAATTGTTTTGACTTTAAGGATCTCATGAAAGGATCTTGGGACTCCCAGGGATACTTGGACCATACTCTGAGAACCAGTGATCAAGTCCAACTTTCTCATTTTAGAGCTAGAGCTAAGAAACTGAAACTCACAGAAGTTAATTAACTTACCTGTGTGATATTAGGAAAATCAGTGAATTTCCTAGGCTTTAGTTTCCTCATTTCTAAAATGAGGAAGTTGGACTAGATGACAACAAACATCCCTAGCAGCTCTCAACCTATGTTTGTATTACTTGCCCAGGGTTATAGAACTAGTAAGTAGCACATCTGGGATTTGGGTCCAGGTCTTTTCATTCGAAACCTGGCTGGTTATTCTTTAATTTGTTAGTCTACCTCTAATATATAGACCTATTCCATCTTCAGAGTAGTAATTTAAAATCCAATTCAACAATTATTTATGGAGCTCCTGCTTTGTTCCTGACACTGTGCTCTGAGGCCAACACAGGAGAAATGCATGACAGTCATTGGTCTTAAGGAGCCTACTTGGTGATGCGTATTTCCCCTTTCTTTTTCTTTTCCTCATTCCCTTCTAAGGCTGAACATTCAGTCCTGATTATTAAAACATCAAACCATGAGCTACTGGTATTAATGAGCCCAAACCTGTAGTGTAAATAGATATATTTTAAACTCTAATAAAACCAGTCTTTAACCAATGTTATATAGTTGCTCCATAAATTTCAGGCAAGAATTTAAAGATCACTAAAAGAACAGGTTGATTGATTTAACTGCAGAATTGGGGAACAACTGAAAGCAACCTGGGTAACACTCATGGTTGTTAAGTCTAAGTAATACTGGGCTAAGGAAATGGGAAGCCGTTGAGGTTATTTATTGCTACTTCCAATTTTGACCTTTATGACAGGCACAAAGTATTCCCCCTCCCAGAATTCAGAACCTCTATCCATTATGGATCTCTGTGCTTCTTAGTAGGCAATGTTTATAAAGTTCATCAGGGAGAAGTCCAAGTAAGCTGTGAGACTGTAGACTGTATCCCTTTAATTCAATGAACTGAGGTTGTTTTTTCTCTAGAAATGGACCTAGTTCCCATTGAAATTCTGATTATTTCTTCAAGTTGCTAGAAGTACAAAGGGTTATATGGCATCAGTTGCCCAGCTCAGCATTTTCAGAGTTGCTGCTGTTTCTGCTTTCACTACTGCTTTAGCTATCCCCATTCTAAGCTCAAACTTCTCAAGCTGCTGGTCGGATCCAGTTCAAGAACTCCAACACTCATGGTTGTCAATCAATCAATCAGTTAATTGACATTTATTGTTATCTTTCAGGAATCTGTGTGTTAAGTACTAGGAATGTAAATAAAGGCCCAGATAGTCTCTGCCCCAGAGGGATGTCAATTTTATAGGAGGAAAAAGCATATACATAAACAGGTACAGACAACTAGGGGACAGAGTGGAAAAAATGCAGGGTCTGGAGTCAGGAAGATTCTTCTTCCTGAGTCCAGATCTGGCCTCAGACACTTATTAACTGCATGTAACCATGGTCAAGTCACTTAGTCCTATTTGTCTCGGTTTCCTCATCTGTAAAATGACTGGAGAAGGAAATGGAAAATATCTTTGTCAAATAAACACCAAATATTAGGTCACAAAGAGTTGGACACAACTGAAAATGACTCAACAACAAAAATATGGAGGATAGGGACCAAGTCTATGAAATCATAGGGCTGTCCCAATTAGGAAACTCCCTTTGCCAATGTAGGTTGACATTTTTTTCTTGAAACTTAGAATCTTGGAGTTTTGATGAATGTAGAAATAACAAGATTTGGCTGCTGATGCATATGTGGGAATAGAGAGTCAAGAATGAAACTAAAGTTGGGAATCATGGCAGCTGGGTTTAAAAAGTTTTATTAAAAAAAAATATTCACAACTTACTTGCTCCATCAATACCCATAATTAAGAGACCTGGAGGAAACCCACCAGCACATTGGGTATATTTCCTATAGAAAAATTATGGACATGAGCAAGAGTCGTAGAGAATCAGAAGTCATGTATAAGTGGTTATCTGCTTCATTGTGGGGTATACTCATATCCAGTGAGATTATTTCCTATCAGGCCATTTTCCTGGACTTTATCAGCTCCAGAAACTCATCATTCTGCAAGATTAAATCAACTCAGAAACTCACATCCTCATATAATATGTGTTGTCTCCTTCATTAGATTGTGAGATCCTGGAGAAAAGAAATGATTTCATCCCTTTATTTGTATCTCCAGCTCTTAGTGCCAAGCACATAGTAGGCACTTAATAAATGTTAATTGACTCTGATTCTGAAAGCATAAGCTTAATAACTGTTCAAAGATAAAATGCAAAAAGGGAGACTAAATCCTTAAAACCAAGTGGGTAAATAAATACTACAAAAGCAAAGAAAATGTAGTTCCATGTAATTAACTACTCTGCCTCTCTCTTTTGTCTTTAATCTTTCCTTCTTCTTAGATTCCTTCCATAAAACAAAAAATGTTGCTCTCCCATTAGCTTAATACATATATATGTATATATGTTTTAAAAAATAAAACCAAACCTTTACCACTATTTTGTCTTGGACTTGATTTCAAGACAGAAGGTAAGGGCTAGGCAATTAGGAATAAGTGACTTGTTGTGAGTCACACAGTTAGGAAGTGAATGAGTTCAGATTTGAACCCAGATCCTCCCAACCCCAGTCCCGGTGCTCTATTCACTGTGCTTCCTACCTGCCCCAAAACATATCTTTTCTACTGGACCTGTGTCACATCTCATAGATCCCTTCTGTTCCATCCCTCCATTGCTGCTGATCTAGATGATTTGTGAGAGTGATGAAATTGGCCTTTCCCAGCTTTACCACTAAGGTCTTATATACCACTGCCAGATTAATGTTCTTACAGGGCAGCTCTGACCGTGTCATTCCTCTGCTTAAAAATGGTCAATGTGTCCCACCAACCACTGGACTTTATGAATAAGGTACAAATTCCTCTGCCTGACATTCAAGGACCTCCAAGGTTAGCTCTGACCTACTTTTTCCTCCCACTATTCTTCAAACACTTGATAGGCCAATTGAATTGGTATAAACACATTTTAACTATATAAAGAATTTTTGCATAGGATCATATACAATCTCCATTTCTTTTATGGTTGTAGGATTATACAATTCAGTTTAATTCAGTTCAATAAATGCTTATCAAGCACAACTTATGTGCAGGTACATAACTATATGTGCCTGCCAAACATTGACAATACAAAGACAAAAATAAAACTGTCCCTGTTCTCAATAAGCTTAGAACATCTACACGAGTAGGCATATTAAAAATAATTTTAAGCAGGAAAAAGTGCTGTTTCCTGCATTTTCTGTGATTTTTCTTTCTTCATGTTCTTTGTATATTTTGCCCATACAATTTTCACCTTAAAGTCTGTCCTTAAAGCCTTATCTTGAATACCATCTATTCCATCAAGTCTTCCTTGATTTCTCCCTTATCTTCAACAATTAGTGATTTCTTTTTCCTAAAAGCCTATGGTAGAGCAGCTAGGTGGCTCAGTATATAGAGAGCCAGGTTTAGATATAGGAGGCTCTGGGTTCAAATCTAGAATCAAACACTTCTTAGTTGTGTTACCCTGGATCAGCTAAGCTTAGCCTTTGCTGCTCTATTGCTTTGGAACTGATACTTAGCATCAATTCTAAGGCAGAAGGTAAGGGTTTAAAAAATAAAATACACCACTATGGCATATTTGTATCATCCTTGTTGAACTTTAGTCATTTATTTTAGTCTAGTCATATGCTCTTAGATTACGAATTCCTTGAGGGACAATGTTATTTTTCATCTTTCCTCCACTCCAACCTTAAGCCTCAATTCGTTGCGCATAGGGGATACTTAATAAATATTTGTTGATGAATTTGTGCTTTCTTCAGGTTCTTTTGCAAAATACTCATCTCCTGCCAAGCAACCCATAACAGGATTTTTTTCACCCCAAGTAGACCTACTGAAAAAAGAATACTGGGCATGCTTTGAGTTGGGGAGGAAAACTGAAGAGTTTTGCCAAAACTCCTATTACCTGTACTCAAAGGACCAGGTCCTTATTGGTCAGTCTCCCCATCCATCACATTTTATAAAGAAAAGCATGGTGAAACAGCAAACACCATCACCACTTGGAGCTAGAGCCAAACCATTTACCAACTCTCCTCCCTGAACAGAAAATGTCAGAGATCACCCTGATCCCATCCAGCAACCTTGCCATCAGCCTACTAATGTTCAGGAATGCTATAGTTGCCATGCCTAATAGTCACTGCTCCTTCCTGAGGATTGGCTTTGCTTACTTAGGGATGTCTACCCCAAGTATAGGAAGACTTCCCCCAGTAGAATGGGGAAATGAGAACAATGGCCATGAAAGCAACTGAAGTAGAGGTTTGCAGAGCACTTAGAGCTTGAGCAGACAAATCATCCACTGCATCCTTGGGTCATCATCATTGTCCTAATTTTTCTTGCCACTGAACTTGGATGATTCTGGAAGAGAGAGTGAGGCTGATGACTTTGTGCAATTCTGCCTCACTTCAATCCAATTTGTGAGCAAGACAAGATATTAGCCATGATGTCACTGGTCCTCTTTGAAATGAAGGATGAAAAACAAGGATCTAGAAGTCCCTGCTACTTTACACAAGAATCCTGTTCCCATAAGGAATCAGTACTTATGTAGCATCAGCCCCACATCAACTCCTAATATCTAGCCTCTGCAAAAGAAGAGAAGACATCTCAAAATCCTCCAGATCTCAGACAGGTAACAATAATCACATCATTCCCCTCACCACCACCACCACCACCACCACCACCACACCCTGCTCCAAAATGTCCCTCCCTCTTTAGAGTTCCCATCTTTAGAGTGTTGGATTTGGAATTAGAGGACCTGAAATCAAATCTTATCTCTTTAGAAAGTTGGATGGGTGGCTTCTAAGCTCCTTTCTAGTTCTAAATCTGTGATCTGATGATCTCTTCATGCTATGGGACAACTCATGATCCCCTTAGACAAAAGGATAATGATTTGAATGATTTGTGGGATTTGGGAGGATCAAGAGAAGCGCTTTAGCCTTAAGTCACTCAATGAAATAGATTGGGTGTTGATAAATCCCAAGGCTAAACTATTTATAACTAATAGACAGTTAAGCAATGACATCCTCTCCCTCACCCACCCCTTCTGAGTGTTACATTCATGCTATTACCTATAATAGTGTAAAAAATGGAGACTTGAATCCAGGACTTCAATCCCCAGGAGTCCTTGCTCACTTCCCAGAATGCCTTGTAACCTCGCCTGGGTCAAGATGGAGAAGAGGTATTTAACCTGATTAGAAAGGGTTTGGGGCCTCTTCTCTTCCTGTCTCCACTGGCAAGCAGATGTGTCTCATGATGTGAGTGAAATTGAATTGGGCCTTTCGGCCCACCTGGCACGTGCCTTTCTTACTTGTATTTTTTTTAAATTCTCAACCTTTAATAAACCTCTAAAATATCATACTCCTTGCAGAGAGAAACAAATTTCTATCTGCCTCAGTTTCCCCCCTAAATTTTAATCTTTATAATAGTGAAAGGGGGCCTCCAATTTGAGCATCTCAATTTGTGCCTTCCATCTCATGCTTCACTAACCTCTAGTCCAATCTTCAACTTCCAGTGGGAGGAAGAAGAATGGTGACCTCCACTCAGTGATAAGTATTCTTATACTTGGTCATACCCTTCTTATCCTAGTAATTCAGAACTTCTGTAGGTCATCATCTAAACCCCATTCCCTAACTCTCACCATGCCTTTCCTTATTCCCATCTCCCTTAGCCCTCCCATCCCAAAAGTTAAAATACCACCCAGATCTTCCTCAACCACCATTTACTTCTGTTCTTCTATATATGTGCTGCTGAATGAAGGCAGAGAAGATCATTTGACTTCTGAATAGGTTAACTACAGGTTTTTACACAATCTGAACTGGGTCCTCAGTGCTACTAGGCAATCCTTATATATTTGCTTTATCAATTCACTATCTTATTCTCCATAGCGACCCTTTCAAACCTTGTTATTCCTCCTCAAACCTTTTATGACTTCCCTTCCCCCCTTTACCTTCTGAGAACCTTGCTCATATTTTACAGAAAAAAAGTTGACTGTTCTTATGAGTTTCCTCTTCATTTCTCTTCCCTATCTCATATCACTTCGATGACTTCTGCCACTAACTCCTTGGCTTCTGGCTCACATTATTAAGTAGCCTTACTCCCTACTCTGATAGAGACATGAAGAGAGAGAGTTTTTGCAGGATTTGTGGACCAAGATGCAGGGCTGGAGATCTAGCTCTAGATGTCTGTCAAGAGAAGATTCCAATGGAATGTCTCCAGGAGGGGAAGTTGGGGGCTTGAGCTGGCCACACTGAGAAGAAAAACTTGGCTTTTGGACTTTTTCTCTGACTGGGAGACACACTCTCTCTCCCTGGAGGTTTGAAGCTGGCTGAAAGACTTTTGTGAGGCTGATTTGATTTTTTGTTTTCTCTGACTGAGCAGTTGAAGTTGACACTGAGAAGAGAAACTCAGCTTTTGGGACTTGGTGTCTGTCTCCCTGGCTCTGAGCAGTGGAAGCAGACCAGGGGAGAAGCTTTTGAGTTGGTGGTCTGTTTGAGAGTTAAGCTGGCCAGGAGAAAAGGAGAGACTTTGAACTTTGTTAAGCTGAGAGATCTGACTGAATCTGTGAAGAAGAAAGAAGATTTTGAACTCCTGTTATCCTCCATCTTCCTAACTGTCTAAGAGTGACCTGTGACTCCTCAAACCCCTCAATTTTATCTCATTTAGATTAGGGAAAATATTCATCCCTCTTACCTCAGTTTCCCATCCTGTTATCCCAATAAACCCCTTGACTGAGAAAGCAACTAGATTATCTTTATAGTTCACTCAGGAGGGAGGGAAGAAGCAAAGGCTTCAAGAAAATTTGGGAGGTGAGGGAGGCAAAAGGGAGAGGTTGGTTAAGGGAGGGAGTGAGGGAGGAAGGGGGTTAGGAAATAGATCCATCAGTAATCAGTAGGGTTCAGTAGGCAAACCCCAGAGTAAACCCCAGAGCAGTCTCTTATAAGCAGTCCTCAGTATGCCATTATCCCTGTGGTGGCATACCTCAGCATTTCTCTGTTTTACCTCCATTACCAATAAGCAGGTTTAGGTTCCTGGCTCTGAGCAGTGGCACCTCAGTAGTCTGACTATACCCAACATATAAGCAGCCTCAGGTTCCTATAGGCAGCCCTCTCTAGTCACAGCCAGCCAGAGAATAGCAGTCATTTGTAAGAGAAGCAGGTTCCCCTCAGTTTACCTTTATATTTCACCAAGAAATAGTTTCTATCAGTTTACTCTTTATTACATTACCAAGGCTAAGCCCTCTACCTGTTCAAATGATTACACTGCATTTCCTACAATAGATGGCTTCTATCACCCCCACCACTTATTTTCAATCTCGTATCTGTCTATTATTTCATTCCCTATGGGCAAACATGCCCATGCCTTCCCTATCCTCAAAAAATTCTTACTTGACCTTTCTATACTTATTAATTATCATCCTTTCCTCTCACTGATCTCTTAATTCCACCAAAACTGATCTTTCCAAAATAGCCAATGGTTTTCTACTTGCCCAATCCATTGACGTTTTTTGTCTTCAATCTCTTCTTTTATTTTCTTCAATCTCTTCACAACCTTTGACCCTGTTGATCACCCTCTCCTAGATACTCTGTTTTCTCTAGGGTTTTGGGACACAACTCTCTCCTCTCTCAACAATCTCTTCCTATCCATCTGACTGCTCCTCCTTAGCCTCCTTTGCTGGATCCTCATCCAGATCATACCCTCTATGAGTAGTGACCCACTGAGCAGTCCTGTGCACACCCTTATCTGTCCTGGGCAGACTCTTATCACCTCATGCCCAGACTATTACGATAATGTGCTTGTGGGACTGCCTGTTTCAGGTCTCTCCCCATGACAGTCCATCCTCCACTGGGTCACCAAAGTGCTCTTCCTAAAGCTCAAGCTGGGCATGTCACCTTGGTATGGGGAATGTGGGACTCCATAAACTCCAGTATCTCCCTATCACCTCCAGGATCAAATACAAAATCATCTGTTTGGCCATCAAAGCCTTTTATAATCTAGTCACCTCTGACATTTCCAGTCTTTTTACACCTTACTCCTTGCTTAGCTAACTCCTGTTCCATGAACAAGATACTCTGTCTCAGCTCCAGGCATTTTCTCTCACTTCTCTAGTTTTCTTTTCCTAAGTTCCACCCAAAATCTTATCTACTAGAGGAAGGCTTTCCCAACCTCTCTTAATTTTAGTGCCTTCCCTCTGTTAATTATTTTCCATTTATCCTTCATATAGAATTTTTGTATGTATTTGTTTATTGTCTTCCCCATTAGAATATAAGCTCCTTGAGGGCAGGAACTACCTTTTGCCTATTAATGTTTAGTATCTAGCATATAACAGACACTTCAGGTTTATTGATTTTTATTTCAGAGTCAAAAATTCTCAGTACTTATATAACCTCCCTTAAGTATAATTCTAACCTAAACAACCTAACCAATTCTAACCTAAATAAAGATTTAAAACACACCTCAGTGCCCTTATTCATAAAATGCAGTACTAGATGATCTCTGATTTTTAAGATGCTTCCCAGTTCAAAAATTCTAAATCTCTTCTGTGTCCTGTCTCATAGGCCAAGGCTATTTCTACAACTTTAAAGTTCTTCCAGATTCTCTTACAGTTCAGCCAGGATTAGACCACAACTCCCTATAAAACCATGCTGGGTCAGATGCTTAGGAAATATTAAACTGAAACACTATCGAAAGATTGCTTGTCAGACATAGCTCTCAAATGAGCAAAATAGGGAGAAGGTCTCCTCTGCTCATCCAGCTCTTAGCTTGCTTGAGGAGGGGGCGGGAATTTCATTCCTGGAATTGCCTACGGAGCCTTGCCACAGTGTCTCAAATGTCATCCACTCTTATCCTCTGAACTTTAGATTGCATTTCTGCACACATTGTAAGGGCTAATGTTTGCTTGTTTCCCAGGAAGCTGAGCCCCCATCTCAACCCTGCCTTTTTGGATCCTTTAAATAAAATGTCAAGACCACGATATTTCTTCAGCAGCTAAAGAATGATTTTATTGGAAATATGTTTTCATCAGCCAATTGATTTAAGTTCTTTGTTTTGGGGTTAGCACATACACACACCTATGTGTATATATACACACATATATCTATATACACCTACATGTGTATGTATATAAATACATGTGAAAAGATGTACATGTACATATATATGTATCTGTTCATGTGTATGCAGCTTTTTGATTGAAGAAACACAAAGGAATGAAATGAAGTATTTTATTCATTTTAACCTTGATTATTTTTAACACTGAAAAAATTAATATATTTTATTTCTTTCCAATTACATGTAAAAACGATGTCTTTTTTTAAAAAAAACTTTTACAAGTGGGAATTTATAAAAAAGTAAAAAGACAAAAGTTATAGCAACATTTCTTAAAACCAGACATACACTCTCTCCTATAAATATATTCTGGCAAGGATGGGTTCAAATAGTTGTTACAAAACATTCCCTAGAAACTTAGGAGTCCTCTCTCTCTCTCCTGCATACAAGCAAGATCTCCAAGGAGAAAATGATCAGCCCTGAAGCACAAAGGTATTGAGAAAAATGTGAGGCTCAGGGAATACTTCCTGATTCTTAGCCAGTCTTAGGATTTCTTTTCTTCTTCCTCTTTTTTAGGGGGGTGGGGTGGGGCTATATAAATGTTATTACTTATACCTATTTCCATACTACTCATTTTTGCCATAGAATAATCTTTTAAAAACAAAAGCCCCAATCATATATCCATATAAACAAATAGTAAGTCATTTGTTTTCTCCCACAGTTCTGTAAAAACAATTTCTAACATTTATTTTCTAAAATGTTGAGTTCCAAATTCTTTCCTTCCTTCTCCCTTCCCTGTACTTATAAGCAATTTGATTTGGATTATACATGTATGGTCATGGAAAACATTTCCACATTGGTCGTGTTGTGTATAAAAAAAAAACATGAAGAAGATACAGTGAAAAATAATATGCTTTTATCTGCATTCAGACTCCATCAGTTCTTTCTCTAGACATAAATAGCATTTTTCACCAGAAGTCCTTTGAAATTGTCTTGGATCATTGTATTATTTAGTCTTGATTTTAAAAAGTCTTAGAGGTGGGAATACAGTAAATGGAAAAAGTGGATATACTTGGTGAATATGATCAGAGACACACCCACACATATGTGGCCAAGGTATGAACGTGGAAGAATATATATGTAGGGAATATGTGAGATCAGGGCACATGCACAGGGAGAAATTTATGCCTCTGATGCTATAAGGCCAGCAATAGCTTTGGTTGATGTCTTTTAAAAATTTAATTTATGGATCAACTGGGTGGCTCAGAGGATTGAGAGCCAGGCCAAGAGATGAGAGGTCCTGGATTCAAATATGATCACAGACATTTCCCAGCTACGTGACCCTGAGCAAGTCACTTGACCCCCATTGCCTAACCCTTACCAGAGGTTCTAAGACAGAAGGTAAGGGTTTTTAAACATTTTTTAAATTTAATTTTTCTCCAAATTACATGTGGAAAACAGTTTCCCATGTTTAAAAAAAGAATTTTGATTCTAAAATTCTCTCCCATCCTCACTCATTTTCCCCTGATAACACTCTCATTGAGATATGGAATCTGATATAGATTTTACATGCACAATCATATAAATCATTTTTGTGGAAGGAAGCCTTTTGTAGAAGGAAATTTGAACACACAAAGAAAATTTAAGAAAGAAAGTGAAATAAGTTTGCTTTGGTGTGGATTAAAACAGTTCTTTCTCTGGAAGCAGATGACATTTTTTTGTTGTGAGAACTTTGGGATTATTTTGGATTACAGTATTGCTGAGAATAGCCAAGTTTACAGTATTTCTGTCCCTGTGTGCAGTTTTCTTCTGGTTCTACTTACTTCACTCTGCTTCAGTTGCTGTAAGTCTTTCCAGGTCTAAAGATGTATTGATGATTCTTCTGTTGGACCTGCTATTTGATAGTCTTGTCCCTGAACTAGTCTCTGCTAGTTGGTTTTCCATTGGTTATAGTCAGGTATCTATAGATATTCTTAGGAAATAAAGCTATGTACACCCAGGATCAGATTAGAGAATGTGAAGATTGGATTTAGCTATCTCCTGATTGTAACAATGAAGGTACTTAGCTCTTCCTTTATTGTGAAGCTAGAATTGTAAACTACAATCTCTTTTTAGATTTTAACCACAAAAAGGTGCTAAGTAACTACAAAAGGTGAACTTAACAAAAGAGGTGTTAAGTAACTCAAAGAGATAAAATCTAACCAAAGAAGGTGAGAACTAAAGAATGGGCAGTCCTGGAGAAAAGCATCTGCTATGATTGGTAGATGTGAAAATTTAGAGGAGGTGACAAAAGAGAAAAAGGTCCTTAAATAGAGGGAAAAAAGACTGAAAAAGTCAGTCATTCACCTGGGCTTGGAGTGAAGGATCAGTCATTTGGAGTTGAAGGGAAGACGGACATTCAGAGATTTGGACATTCGGTCATGCGGACATTTAGACACTGACTCGGAGGAGTAATTGGAATACAGATACCCAGACTTCTTTAAGACTGTCACCACTGGTGAGTGAAAAGCTGACTTAGTGACCCCACTTTTCTGGAGGCATGAAGTTTCCAGGTAAGGCCCAACTTCTCAAGACTCTCTTCCCCTGGATGGGGCTTAGAAATTTTAACTGGTATCAGAAGAAGTCAGAGTTTTCTCTCTCTCTCACTCCTTAATATCTTCTTTCTATTGTAAATAAACTACCATAAATTCCATTTACCTTAGTAATTCATTTTGGGATTTAGAAATTAAATCCCTGGCAACCACCTAATTAATAATATATTTCAGAGTCCAACCACAATTAATTCTAACAAGAATGATCTTTAAATACCTTTGTTCCCATAAAATGAGTAAGATTTGGCAATATCTGAGTGCCCATGAATGGCTTTTCTCTCCAGAAAGACTCTTTACTTCCAGGGACCCAGTACTTTTAGACTACAGTCAGACTCCTAAGTACTTCTGAAAGGCATTTAATCTGCCTTTGAAGTTACTGTGTTGGAGATGAATCAGTCTGTTGTCCCAGACAACTGCATTATTTAGGATTACAGATTCCTTGTATTTTTCATTTAATTTCCTTGTGGAGAGTTTACTCATATCTATTTTGAATGGGATGTCTGCCAAAGAAACCCCAAAAGAATTATGGGAAGGATCTCAGATTTTCCTCAGCCTGATATTTTTTGGGACTCCCATGCAAGTAAAAATGGAGAGAAAAATACTGAAGAAAAACTGAAATGAAATGGTGGTGGTGGGATGTTCTTCTACTTGGGTATCTTTTATTCCACTTTCTTCCTTTTATTATTTATAAATGGCCAGCATCAAGTTTTGCAGACCAGACTTTGAACTTTTTTTTTCAAAGATGAACTTTATAACTACTTTTATCAACCTAAGTCATGCAGTTATAAAGTATTAGAAAAAAACACACACGAAATTTCTGTTAATTTTTTTAGTGTGAGAACTGCTAGAAGCAACTCAGACCATCAGATCATAATAATAGAGTAAGGAGGAACCTGACAAGTCATTGAATCCAATCCACTCATTTTTTAGATAAAGAAACTCAGATCAAAAGAGGTTAAGTGATTTGCCCAGGGTCATGAAGCCAGCAAGTGTCTTAGGAAGGATTTGAACTCAGGGCATCTTGATCCAAGTCCAGCTACATTATGCCAAAGACAATCTCCAATTCCATCCACAATTAACTTAAAGAGTTATGGTTGAAAAATTCACAACTTTTCAGTCAACCTGAAGATTAACTCATCCATACTTAATTGGGCTGGTCCTCAGACCATACAGACATACCACTTGGCCCCTACTCAAAACTTATCCAGCTTGGTAGAACATTTTAGAGATTTTCATATGTAAACATAACCTTGGACAACACAGTGACCTTCACGCAACAGGAAGAAATCAGAAGAGGTTGTCAGTGGGGGCTCTTGAACATAGTAGGCACTTAATAACTGTATTTTTTATTAAATTGAATTATTCAGCAATGCTAATTTTCAAGGACTATCTATGTATTTATGTCAACTTCCTGAGTCTCATATATGAATTTTCATTTTTAAGGGTTATTTAGGAGGTAGTCTATTCCAAATGAGGCCCCCACTGGCTTTTTTACTTGTATTATTCAAATAATTGCTTCAATCCTATTGTCATGAAATCATTTAAAGTCTCATTTTAAAAGCCTTAAATTTTCTTTAAAAAACATCCTTCAAAAATAAAATTCTATGGTAAAAATAGCAGCTCTTTCAGTGAACAATTTGTATAAAGACAGTTGATAAAAGTTGCAAGTTGTTAGGGAGTTAATAGGTAAGTCATTGTTTGGAAAATAAAGTATTGATCAAAAGAAAGAGGGTAAGCTTGAAGAAAATATTCTCAAAAAGAAAAAACTATATAAACAGTGATACCATACATAAATTAGAGCAGCATGTAATAGTTTGCCTGTCAGATTTGTGAAGAAAGGAAGAATTTTCAACTAAACAAGAGATAGAAAACATTACAAGATATAAAATAAATAATTTTGATCATATTAAATTTAAAAAGGTTTTGTAAAAAACAACAGAAGAACCAATGTAACTAACATAAAAAGGGAAACAAAAAACTGGGCAAAATTTTTATAGTAAATTTCTTTTAAAAGTCTCATTTCTTAAATATATTAAGAACTGAGTCAAAGTTATGACAACAGAAGTCACTGCTCTATTGACAAATGGTCAAGGATATGAATAACAGTTTTCAGATGAAAAAGTCAAAGCTGTCAGGAGTAACTGGATAGTTCAGTGGACTGAGAGACAGGAGGTCCTAGGTTAAAATCTGGCCTCACTCAGACACTTCCCAGCTGTGTGACCCTGGGCAAGTCACTTGACCCCCATTGCCTAGACCTTGCCACTCTTCTGCCTTAGAACCAATACATAATATTGATTCTAAGGAGGAAGGTAAGGATTTTATTTTTTAAAAAAAGAAAAAAGTCAAAGCTATCAACAATCATATGAAAAATGCTCTAAATCACTCTTGATTAGAGAAATGCAAATTAAAACAACTCTGAGGTACTACTTCATCAGATTGTCCAATATGACAGTGAAGGAAAACAATAAATGTTGGAGGGGATGTGGCAAAATTAGGAAACTAATGCATTGTTGATGGAGTTGTGAATTGATCCAACCATTCTGGAGGGCAATTTGGACCTATGCCCAAAGGTCTTTTAAAAAAATGTACATACTTTGATCCAGTAATACCACTACTAAGTCTGTATCTCAAAGAGGGACAAAAAAGGGGTAGGGGGAGAGGACCTAGTTGTACAAAAAAATATGTATATCAGCTCTTTTTCTGTGGTGGCAAAGAATTGGAAATTGAGGGGCCAATTTTCAAATCAGGAATGCTGTACAATTGTGGTGTGTGCTGGTGATGAAATACTATTGTGTGAAAAAGATGGAAAGACCTACATAAACTGATACAGAGGGAAATAAGCAGAACCAGGAGAACCTTGTATTTAGTATTAGCAATATTGTGGAATGATTTACTGGGAAAGACTTAACTATTCTCAGCAATACAATGATCCAGGTCAATCACTGACAAAAATGCTATCCAACTCTAGAGAAAGAACTATTGGAGTTTGAGTACAGATCAAAGCATATTATTAGTTTTTATTTTGGGGTTTTGGTTTTATATGAATATTCTCTTATAACAATGACCCAAATAAAATTTTTTACTATTATCAGGAGATGGGGATAAATGGGGTAAGGAAGACAATTTGCATCTTATAGCTTTGGACAACATATACTGAAAATTATTATTACATGTAATTAGGAAAATAAAAAATATTTTTTTAAAAAAGAAAAAAACTGGTAAAGATTAGAAGCAGTCAGGTGGAGAGGAATCTGGGATCAGAGAGAAAAGGAGTCCTTAGGAGTTTCATGTTAAAATATTTGGGTGCCCTGTGTAGCTGTAATCTTTCTTCTTCCTGTTGTATGGAATAGATGAAAAGAGATTTTGTGGAGCTAGAAATTGTGGGGACTCATTTCAGTAGCAGCTTTGAAGGGGGACAGTCATGAGAATAATTTCTTAAACTGTAGAGCCACAATCTGTGGGAAACTTGAAGAAATTTTGACCCCAAACTGAACTTATTTTGAAAAAAGGATGCAGGGTAAATTAGAAGCATTCTAATTCAGTCTAGAAATAAGATTAGCTTGAAATTTAGTAGTGTTTGATATTGGTTAAGGATTAATGAGAAAGGAACCGAACTGTACACCATGCCTTATAGTTTTAAAAAATATTCTTCTGTATAATTATTTAATTATCCTTTCTAAACTGATGAGTCTCAGGTCTATATATTTAACTTCAGGGTCTTCCCTGAACCTTTGGCCTGTCTTACCAATTATGTGTTAGACATTTCAAATTATATTTCAAATTCAACATGTCCCAAAACAGAATTGAAAAGGAACTCGCTATCTTTTCTCCTGAATTCTCCCTCTTTGAAACTTTCTTATTTCTTTTGAAGGAACTACCATTGACCTAGTCTCCTAGATTTACTATTTTGAAATTATCCTGGATTCCCTCCTCTCCCAAATTCAATCATTTGCTGAATTTTGCTACCTTCACAACATCTCTTAAACCTGACTCCTTCTCTTCATTCACACAGCTAATAGCTTATTTAAGCCTTCATCACATCTTGCCAGAGTAGAAGTCTCTTAATTTCCCCCCTGCCAAAGATTTCTTCCTATTCCAGTCCATTCTACATATATCTTTCTAAGTAATTTATCTTAAGCACAAGTCTATGGATATGTGACTTCCCTACTTGATTAACTACAATAGCTTCTGGTGCCTCTAGGATAAAATGAATTTATAACCTGGTGCCAATTTATTTTTTCAGCCTTATAAGACTTTACTATCACTCCTATAGTCTTCAATCCAACCAAATAACCTTCTTTCTATTCCTCACAAATGACACTCCATCTCCCATCTTCATGCGCTGGCTGTCCGTCATGCTTAGAATGAGTTCCCCTCTTCCTCTCCACCTTATGGAATGTCTCTTTCTTTAAGAGGCAGCTCAAGCACTCTCTTCTGCTTGACAACTTTCCTACTCTAACTGCTAATTTCCTCCCTCCTAAAATTCATATATTTCATTTGCTTTATATTAATGCAATATATATAATATATAAAAATTTTTTAATTAAAAAGCTTCTGCCCTCTCTGCCTCCTACTTCCTTCTCCCCATCAAAAACCAAACATGAAACAAAAACTAATATCAAGCAAAGTATGTTCCCACATTGACCATGACCAAAAACGTGTGTCTCACTTGTCATATCTAGTTCATCACCCCTCTGTCAGAAGGTGGGCAGAATTCCAAGTCATCAGTTCTCTGGAATCATAATTATTGTGTTGATCAGAGTACATAATAAATCTTCAAAAATGTTTATTTTCATAATGCCATTGTTATAGTATAAAGTTTCTCTCAGGTCTACTCAAAGACCCTGAGCACTCTTCTTTAGGGACAGCAAATTTAAAGCAAGCTCAACTGACACAATTCAGATAGGAAGGGCTAATGCTGATTTCATGGTTTCATCATTAATTACTCCCCAAATACTGGCCCAGCATTTCATATATACTTGTCTCCCTCATTAAGAAATGACCTCTTTGTGAAGAGGGATTGTTTCATCTTTGAATTTGAATCCTCAGTACATAGCATAGCACCTGAAGCACTAAATACTAAAATCACTAATACTAAATATTAAAATAAATACTAAAACTTCTTGGTTGATCAATTGATTTCACTTGATTTTTCACTTAAATCTTTTAATAAATATCTATATTTTACTTTGAAATGGACAGTTGACTAGGAAAATATGATAATTGCCTTTCATTAACTATTTTTCTGGTTCTTTTATAAAATGTGATAATCTCAAAAAGATCTCTTACCACTCTACATCTATGATCTTATGGTCCAATGAGTTGATATAGTTATCCATTTAAATATATTTTATATAAGGCATGTGATATATAGATATAGAAATAGATATGGATGTTGGTTTCTGTGTAGGTACATAGATAAATAGATGATAGATAAAGGAATAGATATATGCATTTAGTCAGTGACCATCTCCCCCTTATTGTAACCTATTCTGCTCAACAGAGTCATCCAAACTTGTAATAATATGATATTAAACCTGGCCATCTTGGACACTACTGCATATATGAATATTAAGCTGCACAAAGACCCTGAGCACCTTTAAGTAGGGACAGCAACCCAACTGACACAATTCAGATAGGAAGGGCTAATGCTGACTTCATGGTTTCATTATCACTTATTCCTAGAATATTATATGGGGCACTTAGAGCAGTCAAGACTTGAATCTGTACAACACAGGTATTCATACCCACATACCAATAATAAGACCAAGAGAAGAAGGAAACTCAAGACTAAACATCTCAAGTGCTATTTCCTCATACCTCTCAACCTCTTTTGAATCTCTGCCCTTCTTGTACTTCTCCATCCCTACAAAACACTGTGTCCATCCACATCAAGTAGTAGCTTCTCACTGCAGCTATTCAGTACTATAAATCACCAGTTTCTGTGTTCACCTGTTTATATGCCAATAGCCTTCCTGGTACCCATAAATACCCTGATGAAAAAGCCAGAAGTGGGGGGAGCTTTATGGGATCAGTACTAATTGGCTGTATTTGACTCTGTTCCATCAGGGTTCTTAGGGATGCTTTGTAGCCTTCACCCTAAGTAAGATTATTTCAGAAGTATCAGTCTTTATGCATAAAACAGCTGACCCAGATGCACTTGGCAACATTCCAACTTGAGAAGTACAGATATAAACCTTGGAAAAGAAAATGGACACACTTGTCATTAAGCCAAGCCATCCTAATCAAGGAATCTTAAGTCTTAGGGAAGGACATTGGTGGGAAGTCAGAAGGATAAACACCTCATTCCCATGGTATCTGTTGAATGCAACTTTGATCTCATAGGCACAAAGCTCCCCCAAATGAAAAATTCAGGAAAAGACCTAGGGAGAAAAGGAAAGGTGATTTGAAACTATATCCATATATTGATTTAGCATTTGATCCATTTCACTTTAACATCAGCCAACAAAGAAGCTAGGTAGTACAATGGATAGAAAGCCAGGCCTGGAGTTGGGAGGACCTGTGTTCAAATCTGGCCTCAGGCACTTCTATCTGTGTGACTCTGGGCAAGCCACTTAACCTTAATTATCTAACCCTTACTGCTCTTCTATCTTGGAATTGATACCTAGTATAGATTCCAAGACAGAAGGTAGAGGTTTAGAAAAAAAAAGCACATCAATCACCAAAAAGGTAACCAATATCATCTTGGCTCAGGCAGATACCTGAAAGATCTATGATACTGTCAATGTGGGAAACCCTCTGTCAAAGTTGACAACTCACCTATAACTTAGCAGAGAAGTCCTAGATGATTTCCTGAGGGACATAGAAATTAAACAAGTAGTCACTCAGATAACAAATTCAGAGCTAGGATGCATACCTAGGTTTTCTAGACTTTAGATCTACTGAACAACCCAGGAGTTATGCTGTTTCCACAAGAGAGTAATCAGTGAAAAATCCTTCATGGAAGGATCTGGTTCCTGAAACCAACTTTAAGATAGATCTATTCTGTACCTTAAAAATTGGGTTTTAAGGTTGAGGCATACATTTTCTCTCCTTTTGAGAAGAGGCTAGATCCAAGAGGCCTTTAGCTTAGACTTTTGTTCTTAAAGATGAAAATATTCTCCTATTCTTCTCCTCAGTAAAAAGGTTTTTCTCTCTGGTCTATTTGTTCTTTTCTCCTGTCTGTCTCTTGCTCTCCTGTTGGACAATTGATGAATACAGCAGACAAGAAGGACCCTGCTTTGCCACCTGAAGACGAGCTCAAGACAAATTGTGTCAGTGCAGAGTTTTAAGATTATTGAGGAATGAAAAGAAGATGGTGTTTCTATATCCTCGTGTTATTATTTAGTTCTAGCAGATGAAAAGCTTATTTGAAAAAAATCCTCAGTGCTTTTCTTCTTTACTGTACAGAGTAAGAAAGATTTCTATCGAGCGAGGTAATTGGGTTTCTGAATTCTCCCTCTTAGAGCTTACTTATAAGGTAGTAGAGGTAGAAGAAATTTGAGACAGAAAAGTATCAGAACCACATTACTCACTCAGAGAAGGTCAATGTAGTATATAGAATAGCCTAGGAGGAGCAAAAATTTGGTTCAATTTCATTTAATTGAAAGATTCAATAAATGATTCCCAGGTATAAGATACTTTATAATGTATTAGAGATACAAAGACAAACTGAAATCATTCTTGCATTTAGGGAGCTCACAGACTATTAGGGCAGGCAGGCAAGAAGTAAACAAACATTCATTAAGCACTATATGCGAGACAGTATGCTAAGAGTTTTACAAATATTATCTCATTTAATCTCACAAAAACCCTGAGAAATAGATGCTATTATCACCCCCATTTTAAAGTCTAGGAAACAAGGCAGGCAGAGATTCAGTGATTTGCCCAGGTTAATATAGCTAGAAAGTATCTGAAACTGAATTTAAACTCAGGTCTTCTTGATTCTAGGGATAGTACTCTATCTACTATAACACCCAGTTTCTTCTAGGCAAATAAAACATGGATAGATAAGTAAATTTGAGGTGAGGAAGGACAGAAAACTAACATACATCTTAGGAGAGTAGGAATGGCTTTACTGGAGAGATGGTACCTGACCTAACTTTTGAAGGAAGATTCTTTTTTTGTTTGTTTGTTTTAAACCATTCCCTTCCCTCTCAGGACAATACTGTGTATTGGTCCTAAGCAGAAGAGCATTAAGGGCTAGGCAATGGGGGTTAAGAGACTTGCCCAGCGTCATACTCACTAGGAATCTGTCTGAGTACAAATTTGAACCCAGCACTTCCCATCTCTAGGACTGGTTCTCAATTCACCAAGCCACCTAACTGCCCCTGAAGGAAACTTCTTGATGAAGTGAATTTCACACATAGAGATGATGTATGTACTTGTGGTGGTGAGGAATCATAATCAGGATCACAGATTTAGAGATGGAAGGGAGATTGGGAGTTATCCAACCCAATCCCCTCATTAAGTAACTTGCTCAAGCTCCCAAAGGTAGTAAAAAGCAGAAACAGAATTTGAACTCAACTCCTCTGACTCCAAATGCATGGTTCTTTCCACTGTATTATGCAACATCAGAGAACAGCAAGTAGTCTCATTTGAGAAGTAATATTAAAAAATACTGGATAGTTTGGGGCTAGATTCCAGAGAGCCTCTAATGCTGAATTTAGAAACTTGCATTTTGGAGATGACAAAAATCTTGCCGACATCATCTGCAGAAGTGTAAGGGGGATAGCAATCTGTGACTGTGGATGGAGTACTCATTCTGATGAATGGGAATTTTATCAGGATTTGTTCTCTTTGTCTGGTTCTGTTCATTAAGCAAATTGCTCTCTTCCATCTCCCTGAAAACCTTCTCAAAGATGTTGGCTTTTGTCCTAAGTGGAGTATCTGGTAATGGTTCAGTGATTATAGGCAGGAAACGAGGCTATTGCTTAAGTACATGAACAATTTCTACCAGTTGAGAGCTATTTTGCCTTGAGAGCAGGAAGTCCTGGTGGAGATTTTTAAGGAGGAATCTCAAGATTACTTGGCAAGACACCATGCTACAGATAATTTAGCAGGTACAAATAAATGCAGATACCACTATGCAAGAGTTTTTGCTTATAGGAAGGTTTGTATCATATCCCTTGTAGCATTACTTGTTATCTTGAATGGTCTAGCCCCAAAGAGAACAACCTTCTCCTTCCTACCCTGAAATCCTACTGGACTTGTAGAGAGAGGTAGCTAACCTCCTCATGAAAGTCTATGCCTTTCAGGAAGCTGCAGACTGCTGTGTACATAGGATCAGTTATCAATTAGGTCAGAACAAGTGTTAAAACCATTCTCTGTTATATGATCTGCCTCAATGATCTGAGCACCCTTGATTTCATTGGTTTGGGCACTTAGTGACAACCCAGATTCAATCATCTTCAGGTCAACCTTCTGTAAATAAATTCAACCCACCAATCAACCAAAAAACATACATATATGTCCTTATCTTCCATCTGGAATTAATACTATGTATTGGTTTCAAAGCAGAAGAACAGTAATTGGGGTTAAGTTACTTGCCCACAGTTACACAGCTAGAAAGTATCTGAGGTCAAATTTGAACCCAAGACCTCTCAGCTCAAGGCCTGGTTCTCAACTCACTGAGCTAACTAGCTGCCCCCTTGCTTATGAATTTTAAACTCTGTGCAGTTATTTATATACTGAGAAGCAAGGAATTACTCCCAAGAATGAATTAGGGGAAGCCAAGCCTTTGGCTGAGATAGATGAGGGTTCACTACCACCTCTTCTTAGTGGGACTAAGTACCTGTTTTGCAGGTACTAAGCTAAATTTTGAGCTTGGCCCTGCCTTTCCACAGGGGTTGATGGTGTTTGTATATTTCTTCCCCTTATTCATTTGAAGTAAATATCTCTTGATAATAGCTAATTTGATGATCATTGTTTAAACAGTTCTTCTAGTCACTGGTCACCTAACAACTGATGAAAAATTTGTTGGTGAGGGTTCTAGTTAGGTTCAGAAAAGAGACACTTCTACCCCCTTAGGGTACCTGAGAATCATGGGGGGCAGGTCCCAGAAGGGAGGAGGCTAATAGGCCTGGCTCTGAGAGAGCATTTCTTATTACACACAGTTGGCCTTTATATTTTTTTATGTCCTGATTGATTCCAAAACCAGGAAATGGGCATGTAAGCAACATAATTAGTATTTTAACTTCCTATTTCTGGTGAATCAGCATCCATTAAAATCATAATAAGTCAATCAATTGCACTATTATCAACACTGCTCCACTCTTGATCAGATGACATTGTTTGGTTCCTGTTCTAAATGCTAAAAAGTCAGTTCTAAGAGCAGGGGCTAGCATGTGTTTTCTACTTATCTACAAACTCCCACATAACCCTTTTGCTGCCTCCATCTTTATAGTTGGGACACAAAAGAGATTCCCTCTGTGTTTTTGATATTGAAACTCCCTCAATCTACTTCAACAGGGAAAGTGGGATTTAATAGTTTGGGTCTGATATAACTGATAAAATGGCTGTGCTGTGTTTTGAAGGAGATTAGCTGGCAGGAGGGAGGTAGAAGTGTAAGTGGGTGCTAACCATGGTACTGAAAGCCTGTGTTACTAGCTTCACAAAGCTGGGAGAAATAGAAAGTTTCTGTGTAGGAATGATAGTGCACTGTAACACTAACAGTCCTGTTACAAACCCCTGTTAAGTAATTGTTTAAAGACTTATTCTGTAAAACCTCAGTACATCTACTGAGGATGGGAGAGTATGGTCCCTTTAAGAGTAAATAGTCTGTGAAAAGCAGCCAAAGGAACAGGAGAAAAGGAAGCCTGGTGGAGCTGTTACTAAGGCGACCAATTGTATGCAGATGTAGGGTAAATATCCTGAAGAAAGAGGAGGAACTTAAAAAAAAAAGATTCTGGAACTACTTTTTAATTGTAAAAGGATCATTTTAGAAGATTCTTGCTCCTGAAGTGTGGGGTCAAGGGGGTGGGGCAAGATATCTCTTTTCAGTTTGCTAAACCATATGGAACAGAGAGTTATTTACTCTCACATACAAAATCGCAAGCACACATGCAGAAGCTTAGTTTAGTTACATACCTAGAGAGTAGGAATTGAAATAGCATATCTATAGAACATGTTGCTCAGTCATTTTCAGACACATCCAACATCATCCCATTTGGGAGTTTCTTGGCAAAGACACCAGAAAGGTTTGCCATTTTCTTCTCCAGCTCATTTTACAGATAAAGAAACTGAGGCAAATAGGACTAGGTAATTTGCAAGGGGTCACACAGCTGGAAGTATCTGAGTCAATTTTAACTCAGAAACATGAGTCTGACTCCAAGCTTGGCACACGATTTACTGTGCCAAGTAATATATATATATATATATATATATATATACATATATATATATATATATATATATTCAAGATCAAAGATATAGTAGGACCATGTTCAGAGGAAGCAGTGACTATTTAAAGTTGTAGGCTCCAATTTAGAAAGTACCAGTTAGTATCTTCAGTGTTTACATTTCTCTTCTAAATCATATGTCAATGTGGATGTAAAATATTTAAGAATGTAAAGCTTTCCTGTCTGTATATCACTGTATGACAAAAATCCTGACCATATATCCTTTATACTGATTACCTGTATGTTATTATTGACTTCTCTGTCAGGATAGTGGTGTAAATTGTTTTTTATTAAGCAGTGCCAAATCAATGGACTGGTAAAAAAATGAGGAGAAATAAACTGAGTACTACCTATAATGGTCAGTAAACATAGTTTATTACTGTAATTAAACATTATATTTATAGAAAAACATGAGTATGTAAAAGGTGTTCTATATTCTTTTTACCAATGGAAAACCTTTCTGCACCCACTACATGGTCTCATTCCAGACATACCATCATCTACTTGGTGGCAATTTATCCTAGGTGATCTCTGAGGTTCCTTCTGAAAGGGAACTAGGCCAACGAACCTGGTGTAGATAAGCACCCTTCCTAGGCCAACGAACCCTGGGGGATAGCCACATTGACCTCTCCACCCTGAATGATAGCCACATTGACCACTCCACCCCGTGTGATAACCATATGGACCCTCGGTGAGCTCCAAGGGTATATAAGCCTGCCTTAAAGTTTGCTGGGGGGGGGGAACCCCCTTTGGGCTCCTCCCCACGCGTGTGAAGTGAGTTACAATAAACCACCTCTCTGTGCTGATTGCAGCGTCTGTTCTGTTCCTTTGGCCCCTAAACGGACCCTAACACTTCCAGCTCTGTTAAAATCTCGTATTCAAACTTTAGATTTAAGGTTGGCCTCTGCCTAATACTTGCTTTGGAGGTGAAATTCGGTTCCACTTCTGCACTACTTAAGGAAAATCTATTATTTCTGTCAAGGAAATTAAGGAATGAATTTGGCTTGAGGTATCCACAAATCAATTTTGATTGAATAAAAATGAAATCGTTTGCACAGAATTACATAGACATTGTAGGAAAATGAGGCAAATGGGTTAGGGAGTTCTAGGAAACTGGACTCAAAGACCAACAAAAAGTCTTACGGTTGATTGCTCAGGTCAGTATTAAGAATCTCTCTCTCCTCCCATCCATCTGTTTTATTTAACCACAAAGAGTCAAGCTTTTGCCAACCCCTAATTATTTAGTGAACCACCTGGCAAAAAAGTAATGCCCACTTCTCTCTAGCTTGGGAGTAAAATCTTTTTAGAGCCTCCCAAGCGAATGAATTGTGAATACACATTTTAGAAATATCTTTGGTAAGTGGGGAGGTCATAACTTTGCTATGAATTTCAGCTTCAACATATTAGTGTATCATCCTGAATCTTCAGTATCATAGGGATGCTGACCTTGATAAATGAAATGTGTACTTTGCTTGTGCTTTACCAGTAGTACATTAGCCACTAGCTGGAATTTTCCATTTGACATAGCCCTTGGGTAGATTGTGTACAGCTTAAACCATTAAGGATGCTCTGAAACCTAGTTTTAAACAGCAAGGTGCTGCTATGGATTGCTGGAAAACAAAGACAATGGATAAACAAACCCAAAGTGTAGAACCAAGAACAACCTTTTTCAAACAGTCCCTGTAACTGAGTTAAAAGGGCAATATCTCAAATAGTCACTGAATCCTAAAGCACTAAACTTTACTGAAAACCCAAAGGCTATCCCACCATGTGAACACAGTAGTTAATCTTGCATGTGTGTCTTCAATCATATATTGCAAACTCAGTAGTCAACATTGAGAGAAATCATCTTCAGATGGAAAGAGAAATGTACTTGGAGTTAGGAATCTGTGGTTTGAGTCTCTCTTTGTAGTCTATAGATGGAAAAATGCCCACTTTCACATAGACAAATGACTTATCTGTACTGATGAGGCCAAGAGCCAATTATAACCATTGAAAACCAACTATTATCAACACACTTTGGAAGGCAGCTGACAGTTCAATTCAACAAATAGTTGCATTACTATCAAGTTGCCTCAGACTAACAAAAATAAACAAGACCACGAATCCATTAGAAGGTACTTGTGAGACAGGGTGCTTTGATTACTTTCAAATGCACTTGAGCTGGGCCCAGCTGGCTCTAAAGGGCAGGTTTCTGCATGTGATAACATTTACATATATGCTGTATAAATTATACAAACATGAACCATGCAAACCTTAGAGACAATGGAAAATGTTCATATGCTAAGGTGGGTGGTGGTTAACATCAATAAGTAGGCTTTACTTACCATTCCAATTCTCTCTGGGGTAGAAAAGAAGTTCTCAGTAGGGATCCTCAAATAAATGAAGAGGGCATGGAAATAAAAAGAAAAAGGAGGGAGGAGTAAAAGAGGCAGCCTGCAGGAGATTAGCTTTTCCATTTTTCCTCTCAGTTCCTTTGGACAGGCTCTTTCCTTTAAAGCATGTTCTGACAATTTGTTAACAATTTTATTTAAAAAATCAAACCCACCCCCAACAGAGCACTACACAGAAAAGGGGTAACTTTGCACAAGAATGTGTTGAGGAGTGACTGATATAGAAATAATTGGTCTTCCAAGTATGACAAGATAGAGCAATCGTGAGAGCTTATGAATATTAGTTTTCTCAATAACTGCAGATCCTGACTCACAGTAAGAATGAGATCTTGCATCTGTTTAGTTAATGGACTGAGTCTCGTCAATTCCAAATGTCTAGATCACTTCCAGGCTATTATAATGGTCAGGCTTCACTTTGTCTCTTGTCCCTAACATTGATGACCTCAATGTGTAAGCCATGTGCTTGCCATAATTAGATAACTGATAAAAGCGGTGTCAGGTATTGGATAGGGCACCAGCCTGGAACCCAGGAAAACATAGTTTTCAAGTTGTATGAATTAAATATCTGGGGGACCTCCAACCCAGTCCATTTCCATAAAACTAGCCATGATAAATAGCCATAGGAGTCACAGGGTCATGCGTTTGGGCTTGTCAGTGCAGTGGACCATGGTTTTTACCCATGAAAGTTACAGAGGTCAGGAGATGTGACCTATGGGAACTGATATGTAAAACTTGGGTCAATTGAAGGATCCTATGGGAGGGCATGGACTGCGCTTGAAAAGTCAATGTGTAGAGCTCTCTCAGCTCTTGGCTATTCCTTTGGGCTTGTGGAAGAAGCCCTCTTTCAACCATCCCAGCCCTTATCTATGTAGCCATCTCTGGCAAGCAGCCAATATGGCAGGACCCAGTGGGGTTAGAATCCTAGAACTGATCTTACATTAAGTTAGAAAGACTGGAAACCTGATCTCTCTCTCTCTCTCTCTCTCTCTCTCTCTCTCTCTCTCTCTCTCTCTCTCTCTCTCTCTCTCTCTCTCTCTCCTAATAAATACTAATTACTAAATTTCTAAAAATAATAAATTTAGCATGAAGTCTCCAAGATTAATTTTTAATCATAACAAAGTTCTGCCTCTGATGCATATTGGCTTTGTGATTTCCTATAAGGCATTTAACCTCTCTAAGCAATTCCCTAAGATTACACATTGTGGAGAAGGTACTGATTTATATTGGCAGAGGGAGTTCTCTACACCAGTGAAATCATAGCTCTAGTGCCTATCCCAACCCCTCACATTAGTAACAGCAAAAGTCAGTGATGTATTATATATCAGTCCTCCTCAAAAATCACTAACAGCAGAAAGGACTTATTTTCTTATTTTTTTGCAGAGCACAATCTCTAGTCTGGGCCTGCCACCTGATCCATATTTATGTCTTATGTCTCTTTTTTTGCTGGGGAATTTTCTACTGATGACTTCTGCCTCCATGAAGGCTTTCTCCTGATACCCAGTACTATCAATCAACACTAGAATATGATTTAAGGAAAAACACTTTCTCACCTCCTTATTTTCCAGGAACCTGCTCTCCTTACCCTTCCTCCTACCCTTCTTGATTCCATGTTGATAATTTCTATTTCTAGTCTATCTAATAAATGGCCTCTAGAATGACAAACAAAAACATGTCTAGGGGAGGATGACTACAGCAGTAAGACATCTTAAAAACTGAGGAACAGTGGAAAGAGACAGTAAGAAGATAAGAAAACTTAAGGAGAGAGAATAATTACTGTCTTCAGATTTCTGAAAGCCCTATTATTGGGTTCAAATCTGGTCTCAGATACTTCCTAGCTGCATGACTCCAGGCAAGTCCCTTAAACCCAATTGCTTAGCCCTTGCTGTGTTTCTTTCTCAGAATAGATACTAAGCCAGAAAGGAAGGATTAAAAAAAAAGCACAGTTATACCTAAGAGAGGGTAGATATTCTTTTTTTGTCTATATAGAGGAGAAGCAGAAAGTATTTGGATTCAATATAAGAGAATCCATTGGGCAATTAAGGTTGTCTAATGATGGAAAAATGCCTCAAGGAGAAGTGTATTCTGTATTGCTGGAAACATTTAAGAAGAGGCTAGATTATAGGATACTAGCAAAAAGACTCCAGCAAGTGATCAGGAGGATCATTCACTAAGATCAAGTAGGATTTATACTAGGAATGCAGGGCTGGTTCAATATTAGGAAAATCATCCACATAATTGACCATATCAACAAACAAACAGACAAAAATCACATGATTATCTCAATAAATGCATAAAAAGCCTTTGATAAAATACAACACCCATTCCTATTAAAAACACTAGAAAGCATAGGAATAGAAGGGTCATTCCTAAAAATAATAAACAGTATATATCTAAAACCATCAGCTAACATCATCTGCAATGGAGATAAACTAGAAGTCTTCCCAATAAGATCAGGAGTGAAACAAGGATGCCCATTATCACCTCTATTATTTAACATTGTACCAGAAACACTATCAGTAGCAATTAGAGAAGAAAAAGAAATTGAAGGCATCAAAATAGGCAAGGAGGAGACCAAGCTATCCCTCTTTGCAGATGATATGATGGTCAACTTAAGGAATCCTAGAGAACCAACCAAAAAGCTAGTCGAAATAATCAACAACTTTAGCAAAGTTGCAGGTTACAAAATAAACCCACATAAGTCATCACCATTTCTATATATTTCCAACACATCTCAGCAGCAAGAATTAGAAAGAGAAATCCCATTCAAAATCACCTTAGACAAAATAAAATACTTAGGAATCTATCTCCCGAGACAAACACAGGAACTATATGAACACACCTACAAAACACTCTCTATGCAAATAAAACTAGACTTGAGCAATTGGAAAAATATTAACTGTTCATGGGTAGGATGATCCAATATAATAAAAATGACCATCCTACCCAAGTTTATTTATCTATTTAGTGCTATACCCATTGAACTTCCAAAAAATTTTTTACTGACTTAGAAAAAACCATAACAAAGTTCATTTGGAAGAACAAAGGGTCAAGGATATCCAGGGAAATAATGAAAAAAAATACAAAGGAAGGTGGCCTTGCAGTCCAAGATCTCAAACTCTATTATAAAGCAGTGGTCATCAAAACAATTTGGTACTGGCTAAGAGACAGAAAGGAGGATCAGTGGAATAGACTTGGGGTAAGTGACCCCAGTAAGACAGTATATGACAAACTGAAAGAGCCCAGCTTCTGGGACAAAAACCCACTATTTGACAAAAACTGCTGGGAAAACTGGAAGACAGTGTGGGAGAGATTAGGTTTGGCTCAACACCTCACACCCTACACCAAGATAAACTCAGAATGGGTGAATGACTTGAACATAAAGAAGGAAACTATAAGTAAATTAGGTGATCACAAAATAATATACATGTCAGACCTGTGGGAAGGGAAAGACTTTAAAACCAAGAAAGACATAGAAAGAGTCACAAAATGTAAAATAAACAATTTTGATTACATCAAATTAAAAACTTTTTGTACAAAGAAAATCAATGCAACCAAATTGAGAAGGAAAGCAACAAATTGGGAAACAATTTTCATAACAAAATCCTCTGACAAAGGTCTAATTACTCAAATTTACAAAGAGCTAAATCAATTGTACAAAAAATCAAGCCATTCTCCAATTGATAAATGGGCAAGGGACATGAACAGGCAGTTTTTTAGCCAAAGAAATCAATACTATTAATAAGCACATGAAAAAGTGCTCTAAATCTCTTATAATCAGAGAGATGCAAATCAAAGCAATTCTGAGGTATCACCTCACACCTAGCAGATTGGCTATCATGACAGCAAAGGACAGTAATGAATGCTGGAGGGGATGTGGCAAAGTCGGGACATTAATTCATTGCTGGTGGAGTTGTGAATTGATCCAACCATTCTGGAGGGCAATTTGGAACTATGCCCAAAGGGCAATAAAAGAATGTCTGCCCTATGATCCAGCCCATAGCACTGCTGGGCTTGTACCCCAAAGGGATAATAAGGAAAAAGACTTGTACAAGAATGTTCATAGCTGCGCTCTTTGTGGTGGCAAAAAATTGGAAAATGAGGGGATGCCCTTCAATTGGGGAATGACTGAACAAATTGTGGTATATGTTGGTGATGGAATACTATTGTGCTAAAAGGAATAATAAAGTGGAGGAATTCCATGGAGACTGGAACAACCTCCAGGAAGTGATGCAGAGTGAGAGGAGCAGAATCAGGAAAATTGTACACAGAGACTGACACACTGTGGTACAAGAGAACATAATGGACTTCTCCATTAGTGTCAATACAATGTTCCTGAACAACCCAAGGAATATAGGAAAAAAAAACACTATCCACAAGCAAAGGACAAACGGTGGGAATAAAAAAATTGAAGATAAGCAACTGCTTGATTACAGGGGTGGAAGGGACAGGATTGAGGAGAGACTCTAAATGAACACCCTAATACAAATATCAACAAATGGAAGTGGGTTTGAAGCAAGGACACATGTGATACCCAGTGGAATGGTGCATTGGCTAGGGGAGGGGCGGTGGGAGGGAGGGAGGATAAGAAAAGGATTTTTGTTTCCAAGGAATATTGTTTGAAAATAACCAAATAAAATAATGTTTACATTGAAAAAAAAAAGAGGCTAGATTACCATCTACTGCAAATGCTGTAAAATTTTGTATTAACTGGGAGATTAAGTTGGGTGGTCTATGATTCTATGACATAGGTACCCCAAGTTGACTTGTCTATATGTTTTATTTTTACTTTAGTTTGTCAGCTATTCCTTTTAGAGATGGTCAGGTAATAAAATAAATCAAATACCTGTACTAGTTGCCTACCATAAATTATCATTTTATCCAGGAAAAATGGACAAGTAGTTATTTACCAGAGTGATTCTGGCTATATTTCATATTAATTGGCACTATTATTCACTCATGAATACAAAATAAAAGTCTGAACTATTAGCCATAACTAAATAAAAATCTTTGAATTAGATTTTTGCTCTATTCTGAAAAGAAGATGCTATTAGTTCTGAAAACTCAATTTTATGAAATCAGAGCAATAAGAGATAGTGGTCACCTTCACTGTAGTTTCACCAATAAACCAATACAAACTTATTTGGAAAGATGTAAAACATTTCTTCTTCTCCTTCTCCTTCTCCTTCTCCTTCTCCTTCTCCTTCTCCTTCTCCTTCTCCTTCTCCTTCTCCTTCTCCTTCTCCTTCTCCTTCTCCTTCTCCTTCTCCTTCTCCTTCTCCTTCTCCTTCTCCTTCTCCTTCTCCTTCTCCTTCTCCTTCTTCTTCTTCTTCTTCTTCTTCTTCTTCTTCTTCTTCTTCTTCTTCTTCTTCTTCTTCTTCTTCTTCTTCTTCTTCTTCTTCCTCTTCTTCTTCCTCTTCTTCTTCCTCTTCTTCCTCTTCTTCTTTTGCTAAATCTTCTGACTTTTTTTTTTTACTAGAAATAGACATAAAATATGGACATTTGAACTGCTTTAGGGTGTGGAGAAGAATGGCTTGTCTTTCCTCTAGAATGCACAAAGTTATAAGTCCCTTAGACAAAATTCATGACCATTGCATTGTAATGGGCTGGGATATGCGAATGACTTTTCAAGCCCCAAAGAGTCTACTGCCTTGGGAATGTCATCTGTACCTAGGTACAGCTGATGTTTCATATCTATGCTACATACCTATGTAGGAAAGCAATATCCTCCTTATTTCCCACATGGCTGCACTCATTTTGGATTTCTTTGACTTCTCCATGCCCCTCCCCACCACCAAAAGAAATCCCATCATCCTGCAAGATCAAATTAGCCTTGGTTGTTATTGTCCTTGTTGTTATTTCAGTACTGTCCGACTCTTTGTGACTCCATTTGTAATTTTCTTGGCAAAGACACTGGTGTGGTTAGCCATTTTCTTTTCCAGCTCATTTTACAGATGAGGAACTAAAGCAAATGAGGTTAAGCTACTTTCCCAGGGACACATAGCTAGTAAGTGTCTGAGGCCAGATTTGAATTCAGGAAGATGGGTTTTCTTGACTTCAGATTCAGTACTCTGTCTACTATGCTACCTAGTTACCTTTGGTCTTTACATCTCATTAGTAGCTCTGCCCCTCTGATTAGAGGATAGAGGCATGAACTCATAAACTTCCATTTAAGGTGGAGGTATAGGAAAGACTTCTCATTTCCTACCTGCCTGAACTAATTTCTACTTCCCTTACTTTTCTATTATGTCATCAAGAACAAGGCATCTTCCTCACATTTCCTCTCCCCTTCCCTTGCTTTTCAGTTTTCTATTGTGCATTATCTTCCCCCATTAGATTGAGGGTAACAGAGATTGTCTTTTTTTTCCCTTATTTGGATCCCTAGCACATAGCACAGTGCCTGACACTTGTAGTCATTTAATAAATGTTTGACTATTCATTATTGATTTGACAAAGTTTGAACTTCTTAACATAGAAGGCTACCATATTTGTCAAGGTATATAACATATAGTCTTTAAAGCTTTAAAACTTTAAAGAAGTTACAGTTTTCTGTGGTCTGAAAAATTAGGTCTTGGTTCTGATGCCCAGATTAATGTTGAGGGAGTATAGCTCCAGTGGCTGTTTTGACCAAAGTTGCATCACAAATCCACAGATCTAAAATGAATTCTAATGATGGGACTGGAAGCACTTGATATCTATATGAGGAAATAATTTTATTGGCATTAAAATCCTACTTGGGGACTTCACTTCATTTCACACTATGGGATTGTTTAATCTATATACTCTTTTATAAAAGTATTTTTCCATGGTTACATGATTCATGTTCTTTCCTCTCCTTTTCCCTCCCCCTCTCCCCAAGCCAACAAGTAATTCCACTGGGTTATACATGTATTATCATTTAATACTTATTTCCATGTTATTCATTTTTGTAATAGAGTAATCTTTTAAAAAACCAAAACCCCACATCCAATACCCATAAAAACAAGTGATGAATCAAATGTTTTCATTCTGCTTTTCTACCCCCATAGTTCTTTCTCTCAGTGTGGATAGCATTCTTTCTCATAAGTCCCTCAGGATTGTCCTAGATCATTGCATTGCTATCAGTAGCAAAGTCCTATGATCATCCCACAATGTTTCAGTTTCTATGTCCAATTTCCTTCTGGTTCTGCTCATTTCTCTACATACCAGTTCATGGAGGTCTTTCCAGATCCTATGGAAACCAAGCAGTTTATCATTCCTTATCATATAATAGTATTCCATCACCATCATATACTACAATTTGTTCAACCATTTTCCAGTTGAGGGACATCCCCTCATTTTCCAATTTTTTGCCATCACAAAGAGGACTGCTATGAATATTTTTGTACAAATATTTTTCCTTATTATCTCTTTGGAGTACAAGCCCAGCAGTGGTATGGCTGAATCAAAGGGTAGGCTGTCTTTTAAAACCCTTTGGGTATAATTACACATTGCCTTCCAGAATGGTTGGATCAATTCACAACTCCATCAGCTGTGTATTAGTAGTGTCCCAATTTTGCCACAATCCCTCCAACATTTATTATTTTCCTTTACTGTCATATTGGTCAATCTGCTAGGTGTGAGGTGGTACTTCTGAGTTGTTTTGATTTGCATTTCTCTAATCAGAAGGTATTTAGAACACCTTTTCATGTGATTATTGACAGTTTGATTTCTTCATCTGAAAACTGCCTATTCATATCCTTTGACCATTGATCTGTTGGTGAATGGCTTGATTTTTTGTACATTTGACTTAGTTCCTTGTATATTTGGGAAATTAGACCTTTGTCAGAGAATTTTGTTACAAAAATCTTCCCAGTTTGTTGCTTCCCTTCTAATTTTGGTTTCATTGGTTTTGTTTGTACAAAACCCTTTTTAATTTAATACAATCATAATTATTCATTTTACATTTTGTAATGTTTTCTATTTCTTGCTTGGTTCTAAATTCCTTCCTTTCCTGTATAATCTATTTACTCTTTAAAAAAATTTTTTTAAACCCTTACCTTCCATCTTAGAATCAATACTGTGTACTGATTCTAAGGCAGAAGAGTGATAAGGGCTAGGCAATGGGGGGGGGGTGTTAAGTGACTTGCCCAGGGTCAGACATACCTCAGAAGTGTCTGAGGCTAGATTTGAATTTAGGACCTCCCATTTCTAGGCCTGGCTCTCAATCCACTGAGCTACCTAGCTGCCCAATCTATACACTCTTAAGCCTTGCCCTCTCTGAATGTTTTGCCAAGGACCTTGAGTATGGAGATTCTAGAGGTTAAAAGTCTGAAGAAGGGCTGCATGGAAATGGGAAGGGAAGCTATGCCATAATTGCCAGAAGGGTACAAAAATCCATGTTAAATTTTAGTCAAAGGGTAAGAACTGAGGGATTTAAGAGGAAAATATATGGGTGGGAGGATGGGGACAAGGAAGATGGGGAGGATTTGGGGAGAGATTTTATTATACCAAGGGAAGACCACTAATCAATAAATATCAAGTGTAAAAGGCTAATTCGTTTGCATAAAAATCTGTTCTGATGCCAAGTTAGGGCTAAAATGTCCAACAAAGAAAGAGACATGAAAACTTGAAGCTGGCACAATAAGAAATCCAGCAGAACATCTGACTTACAATTTGAATCCATCTCAGATTTCTTTTATAGCCACATGGTGCAGATCAGCCCTGCAAAAGTGACAGGAAAGGGAAGTTCAGGGTACCATATTGTTAGCTGACTGATCCTACACACTGCAGTGGTAGGCACAATGCTTTGTACTCTAGTCACCAACATCATGTAGATAGAAGATGTTTATAGTCACTACATATCTCACCTCAGTTGGGGAAGAGGCATTTCTAGGGAAGAGTATTTCTCTTTATGCTCTGAAGATATCTTGCTCTCCAGGGTCTTAGAATTCCTTCCGAGTTGATGAAACAATACATTCTCTCCTCGGGATCTACTATCCTGAAATGGGCAAACTTGGGCATCCTGGAACTAACTCAGGCTATGTAAAATCTCCTAAAAATATGCCTTAACAGGAAATTTGGTGTTAACAAAATACATTAATGGTCTCTCAGGGGTCTGGCATAATTGGTCACCTCATTTTTGCCTTGCCACAGATTTACCCAAGATATCTTCTGTGCCTGTCCTAGTTCGATTCCTTCCATATTCAATCTCACATTTTTCTACATCTTCCCTTGGGGAAAGTTTTTGTTCCTTTACCTTCTCAACATAAGCTCTTTTATGGCAGAGACCTTTCATTTTTTATTTGTATTTATAGCACTTAGCACAAAGCTGGGCACACTGTTAAGTGTTAAAATACTTCCTTAATTGATCTGAATTAAATAGATCTCTTTCTCTCTCTTTAGGGAATCTCTAAGTAAAGTTCCTTTCTTTAAAGAGTACTTTAAAGATAGTATATTCCCTCCAAGATTATCCTCAATTTAGCCTATTTAGATCTCATTTATACAGTTATTTTCATGTTGTTCCCCTCATTAGATGGTGTATGCCTTTCTTTACCTTCTAGTTCTTAGAACAGTGACTAGCATAGAGTAGGTACTTAAATGTTTGTTAACTTATTGACTTGACCTCTGGGAAAACACTGGGGATTTTATGACAACTTTATTGCCCTCCATCAAAAGTTATCACAACACTTCCAGAGTAAAGAGTTGATCCAAGGCATTCTTCAAGGAAAAAAAATGATATAATTTCAGAAAATTTTCTGTTTTAAAAATATTTAGTTGGTTTCTTGAAATATCTCAGCAGACTGATATATCACCATGTAATTTTCACTATGCCATCTAAAAGTTCAGATACTTTTAACTCTGATTTTCTGATAGTGCTAAAATAAGATTCAGAAATTACGTACAGACCTAGCCTACAAAATAACTTAGCTTTTTGGAATTAGTTCTTGTGTGAATTCTTGTTCGATTCACCCCCATGATATTTATGATATGTTTTTATATGTGTAGAGCAGAATAGGAGGTCGTGTGGAAGGCCCTCTATTTCAGGATCCCTGAAATGGAAAGATCATTGGAATGTTAGATTTCGATGGTATCTGCCAGAAAGTCTGATCTGGAATTGAATTTCCCTAGAGGGCAGAGAGAGTTTGGGAAAGGTGAGACATATTGGATAGAGTGATTTGCTATGATGCCTTTTAATTAACCTATGCCACCTGGAAAAAAATTGTATCCAGTGTGTTTGTTCAACCTGCTGGACAAAGTATTTCACACAAAAACTCCCACAGTTGTGGAGATTAGTACTTGCTTGAGCAATACCCTGTGAGTCTGATGAAGTAGAATAAGATTAAGACCTCCTATGGAAATTATGAATCCAGTCCTTATGATCTTGTCTCAGGATATAACTATTTTGACAGATGATTTGTTGGGCTGGTTTTCTGTTCAATGAGATGTGCCTTCAATCCTGGCTGTAGCTATGGTCTAGAATTGAATTATAGAATGGCTAGTCAGAGTTTGGAAAAGATAAGATTTACTGCAGTATTTTGGGTTGGTGCCTCAAGGTAGAGCTAAATTTACATTTTCATCATCACTATGCCAGAGATCTCAGATGAAAGATCTGACCTTAATCTATAGATATTAATCAAAACGCAGTTAAATCCAAAATGCTGAATTATGAACATTTAAAATTCCTCTTTGAAGCCTGGAAGAGAAGATTAAAAGAGGGCAAAAATGAAGGATAAAAAAAATTAAGTTAGGGGTTGGGATGGGGAGGGAGGAAAAGAGGAAGATGGAGGAAACATAAAAGGAATTTAAGGGATGCTTCAAGTGTAAAAGAAAGATTTTAGATAATTGTTATAGTATGACAAGTTATAGATCTCTTTGGGACAGAAAGCAGATTCTCAGGAATCCTGGCAAAACTGTTAACCTCACCACCATCAAAGACTTAGTATTCTCCTCTAAAGTTCATGACTAGGAAAAGATTGCCTTTCCTTTTTTCCCCCTTTCCATTACTTTTCCTCTATACCTATCTCAACCTATCTCGATATCATATGTATAACATATACAGTCAACTTGTTAAAGTTGAAGCCCAGGATGGCAACTCTCATTCCCTCCCTCCTTGGTTACCCCTGTTTCTCCTCACCAACCAGATAATCTCTCCTTTGGACCTGTGGCTGCCCTCAGACAGCCAGATGTCCAAGAAAGATGAGAGAAGCCAGGAGATAGTTTTATCCTTCAGAAACCTCCCCAGGGATGGCTTATGTTCATGGCTACAGTCAGACTCAGAGTCCCTATGCAGTATCCACCCACCCCTACCCAATCCTTGGTGAAAGCAGGACCTAGGAGGGAGAGAGCCATTTGGTTGGTGAATGCTACAGTGGGAACTCATTACCAAACTGGAACTCAGAATGGGAACTAAGGCCACTTCTAGGGTTCAGTTTCTGCCCATCTGTGATATGGAAATCGCTTTAAAAAGACTGATATATATTAATTTAAGGTCACCAAGGAATTCAGCTATGTAATTCCTAAATGCAAACTCAAGTCAGCAGTCAATCTTTTATGGAGTTTTTAATTACTAACAGGAGGAAGAAAGGTGAGAGAGAGAGAGAGAGAGAGAGAGAGAGAGAGAGAGAGAGAGAGAGAGAGAGAGAGAGAGAGAGAGAGAAAGAGAGAGAGAGAGAGAGAGAAAGGGGAGAGAAGGGAATAGGGCTTAAATATCCCTTCTGCTTAGGCTGGGCCAAAGGTCCAAGGCCTTGGATAGCTGAGGCAAAGAAAAGAGATCAGTCCCTATCACTCACGTGACCAAAATGAAGAAACAGTGTATGTGTCAATTATCAAAAGAATAGAAAAATAATCAAAAACATAAGAAAAATTCAAAATAGGCCTTGTGTAGGTCCAGTTTAAAGTAATTTCTATCCCACAAGTATGTAGGACAGAATGCAGTAATATTTCACTTAGCCATTTGTAGCCAAGACTACAGGAAGTTGCCATAATATAAGAAGAAAAGAATTAGAATTCTATTTTGATGGGGAAATGTCATTCTCTCGTCTGATTTTTTTTCCCCCTCAGGGATATAGGGAGCCAGCATGATAGTCAAGCTTTGTACTTGTTTGAGTACTTTGTAAAGAGTGTAGATACAAGGAAGTCCTACAACTTAAACATAAGTTAAGCGTCGCAACCTCAAGTCTCACTTTAATATTTCTTGTGTGCTCTATTGGCACTATTCAGGTTTAGTCTGTGCTCCTTGTTTTTATCCCTTTTCCTGGAATCAGACACAAACATTAATCACAGTCCTATAATATTTTATCAATAAATGGCAGGTTCCCATAGTTTAAAGCTTTTAGGCATATATTGATATTATAGCAAGAGTATATATTAACTTGTATTACTGCAGGAAAAAAATAATATTGATATTAATTATGTGTACCTTCAGTACAAAAATGAGAAAAAATTCAAATATTCTGATCAAAAAAGAAAAGAAAAGAAATAATAAAATTAAGGAAAAAAATGGGGGCAGCTGGGTAGCTCAGTGGATTGAGAGCTAGCCCAAAGACGGGAGGTCCTAGGTTCAAATCTGGCCTCAGCCACTTCCCAGCTGTGTGACCCTGGGCAAGTCACTTGACCCCCATTGCCTAGCCCTTACCACTCTTCTGCCTTGGAGCCAATACCCAATATTGACTCCAAGACGGAAGGTAAGGGTTTAAAAAAAAATTAAGAAAAAAAATCAGTAATTCAATGTGTTCTTGAAAAAACAGCATCCATTTGTCTATGGATTATTATCTCCAATTCATATGATAAGATATAGTCACAATTCATATGATAGGATAGAGTCAATCAGTCTCAGCAGAAGATGCTTTCTTCACATGTTAAAACCTCCCGGCCCACAAGAAGTTTTAAGGTAGGAAAATAGAAACAGGATAGAAGTTTTGAATCCCACGAAGGGCGTGAAAGAGCCGACCTTAGAGATGTAGATAAATGAGTCAGTAATCAATTATTAATATTCGGGAGCCACAGCCTGCTCCGACCACTGGACATTACTATGCAGGCTATTCCCATCCAATGATCCCAATTTAACATTGCACTGGCAGAGGATAATACTAGCTCAGTAGGAAAGGAGATTAGAAACTAAAGGAGTTAGATAATGCTAGGTATTAGCATTGGAAAAGAGAGAGAAACAGGAAGGCCTGACTGAAGGGCCAGGCCTCAGGGAAAAAGATAGAGAGAAGAGAGAAAGGGGAGAAGTCGCTCCTTGGCAAACCTGTTGAAGTCCTCCAAGTGGCTGAGCTGGCTGTGTCCCTTTCTTTTTATTCTCTTTGATATACAAATGAGCTCAATACATATGGATGAGTTACATAGTGTATTGCCATTGGATAATTGCAAATTATGACAAGGTGAAGGTGGGGTTATTATCCTCAGGTGAGTGAGACAGGAGGAAGCAAGGTTTCGCGCCTTAACTTCAGCCACGCTGGGAATATAGCCCATCGCCATGCTCAGGATGGCCATGTGCTCACTCACAATCCTTGCCTCTCCATAATACCTATAGGCTGGATTGCTACACATGTGAGCAGTGAATCCAAGAGTCTCTTTCTCCAATCTTTATAGATGTTGGAGTAGTTAATAATATTTGGAATGGTCCTTCCCATGAAGGTTGAGTTGCTCCAGTTCGCTTGAAATTCTTGATATAAACTTTATCTCCTGGGTTCAGGTCATGCAGAGAAAAGGCTAATGGTCCAGCTTGTACTGCAGCTCCAGATTCATGAAGTTCACGTAGTTTGTGCTGTAACTCCTGTATATAGGAAGCAATAGTAATATCTCCCCCTAATAGTGATGTATAAGCCGGGGAGAAAGGCTTAGCCTGTATAGGTGGATGTCCAAAAAGCATCTCAAATGGTGAAATATGTAAATCTCCTCTAGGCCTGCTTCTAAGATAAAATAGGGCCAGAGGGAGAATCTCAGGCCATTTTAAATGGGTCTCAGTGCATAATTTGCCAATCATAGTCTTAAGTTCTTTATTCATCCTCTCCACTTGGCCTGAGCTCTGGGGGTGATATGGAACATGAAATTTTAGAGTTATCCCCAAGCAAGAATATATTTGGTTTAAGACAGAATCGGTAAAATGACTCCCTCTATCGGAGTCAATATGCGCTGGCAGGACAAAATGAGGAATAATTTCCTTTAAAAGTAATCTTTGCAACAAATTCTGCTGTGGCTCAGGTCATAGGAAATGCTTCCGGCCATCTGGTCAGTTGATCTACTATGACCAGACAAAATTTATAACGTCCAGCCTTTGGCATTGTTATGAAATCTATCTGTAGATGTTCAAAAGGTGTGTAAGGCAGAAGACGTCCCCCAAAGGCTTTTCCACAATATGCATGTTGGTTATATGCCTGGCAGATAGGGCAGGCTGAACATACTTTAGAGGCTATAGTAGTTATACCAGGGGCTATCCATACTCTCTTGACAGAGTCCACGATGCCCTGGGTGCCAAAATGACCATTTTTATGAATAGATTGGCAAATTTGGTTATAGAAACTTCTAGGGAGCAGGGGTTTTCCTTCAGATGACACCCATACTCCATTAATCTGTTTTGCTTTAAATTTTTGTTTCCATTTTTCCACTTCCTTTTCATTATAGGAAAGTGATAAATTTAAATCATCAGTGGTTGCTAATGTTAAAATTAATCCAGGTCCTTCTATGGCTTCTAGCTTTGCAGCGGCATCTGCTTGGTCATTTCCTCTAGAGACAGGGTTAGAGCCACCTGTATGGGCAGAGCAATGAACTACAGCTAGGGCTTCAGGCAGTTTGAGAACAGAAAGAACTTCATTAATAATTTCTGCATTAGCTATGGATTTTCCAGCTGAAGTTAAAAATCCTCTCTGGAGCCATAGCATCCCGACTGAGTGACAAATGCCAAAAGCATATCTAGAATCCGTATAAATTGTTGCCTTTTTATCCTTGGCAATTATACAAGCTTGTTTTAGAGCTATGAGTTCTGCTCCTTGAGCGCTAATGTTAGAAGGTAGTGAAACTGACCATTCTGTGGCAAATTCTGAGACTATGGCAGCTCCAGTGTAACGTATGCCATCCCTCATAAAAGAGGAACCATCGGTAAATAAAATCAGATCTGCATTGTCTAAGGGAGTGTTCAAGAGATTACCTCCAGGCTTTTCTGCCATGGACACTAATATTTCACAGTTATGTAATGGTTCTCCTGAAGTAGGTAAATCTGGTAGCAAGGTGGCAGAGTTAAGAGTTGAACAGCTTTTCAAGGTAATATTTTCACTATTTAATAAGGTTATTTCATACCTTGTAATTCTCTGATCCGAGAATGCCTGTGTTCTATGTTTTATTAATAATGCTTCTATCTCATGTGGGCACATTATTGTTAATGGACATCCCAATACTAAATCAATGGTTTTTGTTACTAATAAGGCTGTAGCAGCTACTCCTCTAAGGCATGGTGGTGCTCCTGCTGCTACTGGGTCCAGTTGGGCAGAATAATAAGCAATTGGGCCCTGAGAAGGTCCCAAAGTCTGAGTTAACACGCCAGAGGCTACTCCTCTTCGCTCATGCACATATAAAGTAAATGGCTTGTTGTAATCTGGGATGCCTAGAGCAGGGGCAGACATGATAGCCTTTTTTAGATCTGATAGAGCTGACAAGTGTTCAGGCTCTAATTTGAGGGGTTCAGGAACCGAATCCTTTGTTAATGCTATAAGGGGTTTAGTGATTTCCCCATAGCAAGGAATCCATTGTCTACAAAACCCTGTTGCTCCTAAAATTACTCTCAGTTGTTTCTTAGTGGTGGGAGCATTCAATTTTTGAATATTCTCAATTCGTTTTGGAGAAATATAACGAGCACTCGCAGTCAAGATGAATCCCAAATATTCTACTTTTTGGACACCACTGAACTTTATCCTTAGAGATTTTATGTCCTCTTTTGTGCAATTCCAAAAGGAGGTTTTTGCTATCTTCTTGACATGTTTTTGCATCTGTTGAAGCCAAGAGAAGATCATCTACATATTTGATTAATTTGCTATTTTTAAATGTTATATTGTCTGTGTCTTGGCTCAAAATTTGCTCAAATAAGCTCGGACTTTCGACATAACCCTGTGGCAGCCGACACCAGGTATGTTGTGAGCCCTTCCAGGTGAAAGCAAAAATATGCCTGGAGTTCTCATGTATTGGTATGGAAAAGAAGGCTGAACACAAGTCTACTACTGTAAAGTATGTAGCTGTGCTAGGAATAGATGAAATAATAGTATGTATGTTAGAAACTATGGAGTGTCTCTTTATAACGTGATTATTCACTGCCCTTAGATCCTGTACAAATCTATAGAGGTGCTTGCCATTGGGCCCTCTTTTTGGTTTTTTAATTGGCAGGATGGGCGTGTTGTATGCAGATTTGCAAGGGATTATTATTCCCTGTTCTATTAATGAGTTAATAACTGGTATAATACCCTCAATTGCCTCCTTTGAGAGGGGATACTGAGGAATAGAAGGAGGTGGGCTAGATTTAGTTTTTATCTGCACAGGAACAGCAGACTTAAGTAAACCTACATCAGAAGAAGATGTGGCCCAAAGAGACTCCAGTATATCTTTAGGTATTGCAAAGAAGGGATGCTCTTTTTTCTCCCGACTCTCTGAGAGAATTACAGGGAGTAAATTTAAAGATTCCTCTGGTACTTCTAATGATAATGAACCATTGGGGAGCAGGTTATTGTGGCTCTGAGTTTGCATAGAAGGTCCCTCCCCAGCAAATTTAAAGGGGAGTCAGGCATCAAAAGGAAGGAGTGTTATACCCCTAGGGGTCCTACAGACACCATTCTAGGAGGAAGTCTTTTAACTCTTTGGGTTATTCCTGATACTCCCATTACATTCTCTGAGCCAACAGAATAACATTGTAAATCAGGTGATCTCTTTAATACAGACCAGGAAGCTCCAGTGTCTAATAGACAATCATAATAGCTGTTACCCATCTTTAAGGTAATATGGGGTTCATTAGTATGGGGAGGGCAGTAGATAGGGACAACGGGTAGTAGGACATCAGGATCCGGGAAATCAAAGGTTGTATCCTCAGATTCCTGTGCCCCAGCCCCACCCCCAGAAACCATCATTGTGTTTGGGATATTCCTTGTGCATGCCCCTGAAGGGCACCTCTCTGAGGGTCATTAGTACCCCGAGTATTTTTTGGACGAGCGCCATTTCTCGTATATTGTTGTTGCTCATTATCATTATAATTTTCTTCATTTGGAGCATTGTCATTATTTTCCCAATTCCTATTTCTATAATTCTAGTTTCTAAAGTTCTTATTTCTATATTCATTGTAGTTATTTCCATAGTCATTCTTACAATTTCTAGAATTCTGGTTTCTATAACCATTATCATCATTTCTATAGTTATTATTTCTAAAGCTATTATTAAACTGTGTATTCCTTCCAATCATCTTAAGAAAGGTTCTACATTCCATCATTTTGTGTCCCTTCTTCTCACGGAAGTGGCAAGTAATGTGTTGCTAATTAGATTTCTGGAGATGGGCAAGTGTCGTTGTTTCATTATCATGCCCACTTTCTAATTTAGTTATCCTATCTATTACACATCTCATTTTTTCCTTCATTTCGTCCATGTCATCATTATTTTCTTCCTCCTTTTCTTTGTTTCCCTTTAAAACATATATAGCTGTTTTTTGCAATTCTTCAAAATCCATATCTGACCATCTTGGGCATTGTGTTCTAAAATAATTCTTAATTGCTTTGCAAGAGTTATTTACAAAGATCCTTCTAACCTGTCTTAAGCTACTCTCTTTAGTTAGGTCCCAATCTAAGTATCTGTCCCCAAACTCGATTATTCTATCCATGAAATTGGAGGGTGTTTCTTCCTCCTTTTGCTTAATTTTTTCAAGTTCCATCCACTTATCTGTACTGTCTGCACATTCCTTCACTGCCGTGAGGATGACCTCTCTACAACGGTATAGTTGTAGATAATCCTCAGTGTTGTTATAGCCCCATTCGGGATCCTGAGATGGCCAATGTGCTGCATTCCGCTCCCGGATTTTGTTGGCATGAGCAACTATTTTATTTTTTTCATGTTCAGTTAAAAAAAGCCTGTAGCAAGTTCTCAACGTCCTTGTAAGACGGATTATACTGAAAAAATATGTCTCCCTTCTTTTTTGCTACTAGAAAGGGATCTTGTTCATATGTGGGGATATTTCGTGTAAATTCATTTATTTCTTGGGGAGTAAACGGTATCCTGTGTCTTAAAGTCACCACATCCTCATTCCGTCCTATTTCAGGTACTTCTCTTAGAGGAAACAGGCCTCTAGTTGAATTTTGTACCTGTGGGTCAGTTTGACAAGGACAGGTTTCTCTAGGAGGACAAGATCTCCTTTGCTTTGGAATTTGGTTTTCTGTAGGAGAGGGAACATGAGAAACTGGGATTGCAGGGGAAGGGTTTTGGGTATTAAATTCAGTCAAGATTTGCACTATACAAGAGAAGAAGTCTGTTAACTAAGCTATAGGGAAGGTTTTTACCATCTTTATTTCAGGGAAGGAAATTTCCTCATTCAAAGGTTCAGAAACAGGTCTGTTTCTGGTAGAGTGGTTGTTTGCCAATTGATCCTGTAAGAAACATTTTAGATCTTCTAATTGGGCTTGCATTTTATCCTCAATTTTTTCTATTTTATCCTCAATATTTTTTATTTTAGCATCTCTAAATATAATATTGAGGAGTACAAAAATGACACTACCTATTAATATAAAAATTTGGAGGTATCCTGCATTCCTCAATGCCCCTAATTCTTCAGCTGCCATATAAATGTCAAAGAATGTAGTACTCATTTATATATATATATTTCGTAATTATTTGTCTAACAGTCTTCACAAAACATGTGGGGAGCAGGGCAAAGCAAAAAACTTTCCACAGGGTTTTATTTCTTTTTTGTAATCTAGGAAGTTGTTCCTTAAGGGAAAGGATATTTAGAAACAGCTCTCCCAGTCAGGACTTTAGGGTCCTGTTGCTGAGATTTAAAACAGCTGTTTTCTATCTAACTATCAGAGTCACACAGCTGGGAAGTATCTGAGGTCTGATTTGAACCTAGGACCTTCTGTCTCTAGGCCTGGCTCTCAATCCACTGAGCCACCCAGCTGCCCCTTAAAATTAAAGGGAAGAAAAAGAAAAACTGCTGATTCCAATTTAACTTAAGGAGAAAAGAGAAGAGAGAAAAAGGTTTTTATACTCACTTGTTCTAGCACCTGTGTCTTTAAGCCAAGTTTGCTGTTAAAAGGGACTAAGTGCTGAGAAGGTAGAGTAAAAAGGCAAGGAAATTCAGAAGCTTATTGAGAGAATTCTTTAGATTCCTGTGTGATCAGCCACACTGTGATATCAAAATCACTTTAAAAGACTGGTATATATTAATTTAAGGTTGCCAAGGAAGTCAGCTATGTAATTCCTAAATGAAAACTCACGTCAGCAGTCAACCTTTTATGGAGTTTTAAATTACAAACAGGAGGAAGAAAGGTATTAGAGAGAGCGAGAGAGAGAGAGAGAGAGAGAGAGAGAGAGAGAGAGAGAGAGAGAGAGAGAGAGAGAGAGAAAGGGGAGAGAAGGGAATAGGGCTTAAATAACCCCTCTGTTTAGGCTGGGCCAAAGGCCCAAGCCCTTAGATAGCTGAGGCAAAGAAAAGAGAGCAGTCCCTATCACTCACGTGACCAAAATGGAGAAACAGTCTCAGTGGCCTCCACCTCCAGCCTTCTTCAGAGCAATCCGTCCTCTCAGACCTCTCCAGGAGCTCTCCCTCCAGGACCTCTCTCCTCTCAGACTCCTCCAGAGCAAAACCAATCAGAGCAAAACCTCCTCCCTCTCTCCTCAGACCCCGCTATCTTTAAGGAAACCATCTAAGTCCCCTCCCCTCAGTTCTCACATCTACCAAACACTGTCTATGTCTCCCCTGTGCCAATGGTGGCTCTAGCTTAACCCAGGACTGCCCAGAGGTCTGTTTCCTTTGCACATGTCTGTTGAAGGTCATATTCTCAAATAATTAAATCTTGAGCTTTGCTGCAGCCCTTCCTAAATCCTGTTACTCTGAGTAGGGTGGAGATTGTAAGTTCCAAGGCCTGGTTCTGTCATTTCAAGTATCTCTATTGTATCAATTCTAAAATCAATCATGACTCAAAGAACTTCCTGTTCTATGCTTAAGCATAGGTCAAAGCCCTTTCCATTGTTTAGCAAAAGGTTTCTGTCCTAAAGTAGTCTTAAGTAGGGAGGAGAAGGATCCTCCCATGCCAAGGAGTTTCATATTCCAATAGAGTTCTTACTATCAGTAGGAAATTTTTTCAAGTATGAAATTTCCCAACGGGGAAATTTCCAACATTCATAAGTCTAAGAAATTTTAAGGTTTACAGGCTTCAGGCAGTTTGAGAGCAGAAAGAACTTCATTAATAATTTCTGCATTAGCTATAGATTTTCCAGCTGAGGTTAAAAATCCTCTCTGGAGCCATAGCATCCCGACTGAGTGACAAATGCCAAAAGCATATCTAGAATCCATATAAATTGTTGCCTTTTTCCCTTGGCAATTATACAGGCATGTTTCAGAGCTATGAATTCTGCCCCTTGAGCTCTAATATTAGAGGGCAGAGAAGCTGAACACTCAGTGGCAATTTCTGTGACTACAGCAGCTCCAGTGTAGTGTATGCCATCTCTCATAAAAGAAGAATCATCAGTAAATAAGACCAGATCTGAGTTGTTTAAGGGAGTGTCCAAGAGATCATCTTGAGGCTTTTCTGCCATGGACACTAGTGTTTCACAACTATGTAATGGTTCTCCTGAAGTTGGTAAATCTGGAAGCAAGGTGGCAGGGTTAAGAGTTGAACAGAGCTTCAAGGTAATGTTTTCATTGTTTAACAAGGTTATTTCATACCTTGTAATTCTCTGATCCGAGAATGCCTGTGTTCTATGTCTTAACAACAATGCTTCTACCTCATGTGGGCACATAATTGTCAATGGGCATCCCAATACTAGATCAACAGTTTTTGTCACTAGAAAGGCTGTAGCAGCTACTGCTCTAAGACATGGTGGTGCTCCTGATGCTACTGGGTCCAGTTGGGCAGAATAATAGGCAATTGGGATCTGAGAAGGTCCCAAAGTCTGAGTTAAAACACCTGAAGGTACCCCTCTTCTCTCATGCACTTACAAAGTAAATGGCTTGTTGTAATCTGGGATGCCTAGAGCGGGGGGAAGACAGGATAGCCTTTTTTAGATCTGATAGAGCTTACAGGTGTTCTGGTGCTAATTTGAGGGGCTCAGGGACAGAATCCCTTGTTAGTGCTATAAGGGGTTTAGTAATTTCCCCATAGCAAGGAATCCATTGTCTACAAATCCCTGTTGCTCCCAAAATTGCTCTTAACTGTTTCTTAGTGGTAGGAGCACTTAAATTTTGAATATTCTCAATTCGTTTGGGAGAAATCAAGCAGGAACCTGCAGACAGGATGAACCCCAAATATTCTACTTTAGGGAGGCACCACTGAACCTTATCCTTCGAGATCTTATGACCTCTTTTGTGCATTTCCAAAAGAAGGTGCTTGCCATCTTCCTGACATGTTTCTGCATCTGTTGAGGCCAAGAGTAGGTCATCTACATACTTGATTAATTTGCTTTTTTTAAATTTTATATTATATGTATCTTGGCTCAAAATTTCCTCAAATAAGCTCGGGCTGTCTACGAAACCTTGTGGCAAAAGACTCCAGCAGTATTGATGGCTCTGCTAGGTGAATGCAAAGATATGTCTCGAGTTCTCATGTATGGGTATGGAAAAGAAGGCTGAGCACAAGTCTACTACTGTAAAGTACGTAGCTGTGCTAGGAATAGAAGAAATAATAGTATTGCTATTGGAAAATACGGAGAGTCTCTTCATAACGTGATTGGTCACAGCCCTGAAATCCTGCACGAATCTATAGAGGTTTTTGCCATCAGGCCCTCGTTTTGTTTTTTTAATGGGCAGGATGGGTGTGTTGTATTCAGATTTACAAGGAATTATTATTCCCTGTACAATTAATGAGTTAATTACTGGGGTAATTCCCTCAATTGCCTCTTTTGAAGGGGGATACTGAGGAATGGAAGGAGGTGGGCTAGATTTAGTTTTTATCTGCACAGGAACAACCGACTTAAGTAAGCCTACATCGGAAGAAGATGTGGCCCAAAGAGACTTCAGAATATCTTCAGGTATTGCAAAGAAGGGATGCTCTTTTTTCTCCTGAGTCTCTGAGAGAATTTCAGGGAGTAAATTTAAAGATTCCTCTGGTACTTCCAATGGTAAAGAACCATCTGGGGAGCAGGTTATTGTGGCTCTGAGTTTGCATAGAAGGTCTCTCCCCAGCAAATTTAAAGGGGAGTCAGGCATCAAAAGGAAGGAGTGTTGTACCTCTAGGGGTCTTACAGACACCATTCTAGAAGGAAGTCTTTTAACTCATTGGGTTATTTCTGATACTCCCATTACATTCTCTGAGCCAACAGAATAACATTGTAAATCAGGTGTTCTCTTTAATACAGACCAGGAAGCTCCAGTGTCTAATAGACAATCATAATAGGTGTTATCCACTTTTAAGGTAACATGGGGTTCATTAGTATGTGGGGGCAGTGGATAGGGACAATGGGTAGTAGGACATCAAGGTCCGGAAAATCAAAGGTTGTATCCTCTGGTTTCTGGCCCCCCCGGACACCTTCATTGTGTTTGGGAAGTTCCTTGGGCACCCCCCTGAAAAGCGCCCCCCTGAAGGGCACCCCCCTGAGGGGCATTCACGCCTCGAGTATTGTTTGGATGATTACCATTTTTTTTTATTTTGTTGTGGAGTTATTTCATTTGAGTTATCAATTTACCAATATCCATTCCTATAGTTATCATTCCTAAAGTTGTGGTTTTCATTGTCAGAATTATATTTATTTCTATAATTATCACTTCTGTAGTTGTTATTAAACTGAGTATTCCTTCCTATAATCTTGAGAAAAGCTCTATACTGTACCGTATTGTGGCCCTTCTTCACACAGAAATGGCAGGTAATGGGTTGCTAATTAGATTTCTGGAGATGGGCAAGTGTCGTTGTTTCATTATCATGCCCACTTTCTAATTTAGTTATCCTATCTATTACACATCTCATTTTTTCCTTCATTTCGTCCATGTCATCATTATTTTCTTCCTCCTTTTCTTTGTTTCCCTTTAAAACATATATAGCTGTTTTTTGCAATTCTTCAAAATCCATATCTGACCATCTTGGGCATTGTGTTCTAAAATAATTCTTAATTGCTTTGCAAGAGTTATTTACAAAGATCCTTCTAACCTGTCTTAAGCTACTCTCTTTAGTTAGGTCCCAATCTAAGTATCTGTCCCCAAACTCGATTATTCTATCCATGAAATTGGAGGGTGTTTCTTCCTCCTTTTGCTTAATTTTTTCAAGTTCCATCCACTTATTTGTAAAGTCTGCACATTCCTTCACTGCCGTGAGGATGACCTCTCTACAACAGTATAGTTGTAGATAATCCTCAGTGTTGTTATAGTTCCATTCTGGATCCTGAGATGGCCAATGTGCTGCATTCCGCTCCCGGATTTTGTTGGCATGAGCAATTATTTTTTTTTTTCATGTTCAGTTAAAAAAGCCTGTAGCAAGTTCTCAACATCCTTGTAAGACGGATTATACTGAAAAAATATGTCTCCCTTCTTTTTTGTTACTAGAAAGGGATCTTGTTCATATGTGGGGATATTTCGTGTAAATTCATTTATTTCTTGGGGAGTAAACGGTATCCTGTGTCTTAAAGTCACCACATCCTCATTCCGTCCTATTTCAGGTACTTCTCTTAGAGGAAACAGGCCTCTAGTTGAATTTTGTACCTGTGGGTCAGTTTGACAAGGACAGGTTTTTCTAGGATGACAAGATTCCCTTTTGGCTGGAATTTGGTTTTCTGTAGGAAAGGGAACATGAGAAACTGGGATTGCAGAGGAAAGGTTTTGGGTATTAAATTCAGTCAAGATTTGCACTATACAAGAGAAGCAGTCTGTTAACTGAGCTATAGGGAAGGTTTTTTCCATCTTTATTTCAGGGAAGGAAATTTCCTCATTCAAAGGTTCAGAAACAGGTCTGTTTCTGGTAGAGTGGTTGTTTGCCAATTGATCCTGTAAGAAACATTTTAGATCTTCTAATTGGGCTTGCATTTTATCCTCAATTTGTAAAATTTTAGCCTCTCTAAACACAGGATTGAGAAGTGCAAAAATGACAGTACATATTAATACAAAAAATTGGAGGTATCCTGCATTCCTCAATGCCCCTAATTCTTCAGCTGCCATATAAATGTCAAAGAATGTAGTATTCATTTATATATATATATATACATATATTTATATGTATATATTTCGTAATTATTTGTCTAACAGTCTTCACAAAACATGTGGGGAGCAGGGCAAAGCAAAAAACTTTCCACAGGGTTTTATTTTTTTTTTGTAATCTAGGAAGTTGTTCCTTAAGGGAAAGGATATTTAGAAACAGCTCTCCCAGTCAGGACTTTAGGGTCCTGTTGCTGAGATTTAAAACAGCTGTTTTCTATCTAACTATCAGAGTCACACAGCTGGGAAGTATCTGAGGTCTGATTTGAACCTAGGACCTTCTGTCTCTAGGCCTGGCTCTCAATCCACTGAGCCACCCAGCTGCCCCTTAAAATTAAAGGGAAGAAAAAGAAAAACTGCTGATTCCAATTTAACTTAAGGAGAAAAGAGAAGAGAGAAGAAATTTTTTATACTCACTTGTTCTAGCAGCTGTGTCTTTAAGCCGAGTAGCTGTTAAAAGGGACTAAGTGCTGAGAAGGTAGAGTAAAAAGGCAAGGAAATTCAGAAGTTTATTGAGAGAATTCTTTAGACTCTTGTGTGGTCAGCCACAATGTTATATGGAAATCACTTTAAAAAGACTGATATATATTAATTTAAGGATGTCAAGGAATTCAGCTATGTAATTCCTAAATGAAAACTCAAGTCAGCAGTCAACCTTTTATGGAGTTTTTAAATTACTAACAGGAGGAAGAAAGGTATTAGAGAGAGCGAGAGAGCGAGAGAGAGAGAGAGAGAGAGAGAGAGAGAGAGAGAGAGAGAGAGAGAGAGAGAGAGAGAGAGAGAGAGAGAGAGAGAGAGAGAAAGGGGAGAGAAGGGAGTAGGGCTTAAATACTCTGCTTAGGCTGGGCCAAAGGCCCAAGGCCTTGGATAGCCGAGGCAAAGAAAAGAGATCAGTCCCTATCACTCACGTGACCAAAATGGAGAAACAGTCTGAGGGCCTCCACTCCAAGCACCAGGCTCCAACTACCCACTTTCCCCCACACAGGAAGTCCCCAGATTCCTCAGCTGTCCTCTACCTCACTTCTGTGTCTCCCCTGTGCCAATGGTGGCTCTAGCTTAACCCAGGACCGCCCAGAGGTCTGTCCCCTTTGCACATGTCTGTTGAAGGTCATATTCTCAAATAATTAAATCTTGATCTTTGCTGCAGCCCTTCCTAAATCTTGTTACCCTTAGTATGGTGGAGATTGCAGTTTCCAAGACCTGATTCTGTCATTCCAAGTATCTCTATTGTTATTGATCAGGAAATAGCCCAATTCCATCCTCTAAAGAATGTTTTGAACAGGGTTGAGTAGTTTTGAAATTCACACATCCCTGCTCCAATCACAGAGTGGGGAAGTTAAATCTGTCTCTTGCTATGAGAGTATTCCTCCTTCTCCCCTTCCTCATCCCTCCATTAATTCTACTACTTGAGAAATTTGACACATTTTGAGCCCAATTTCTATAGAAATTTGTTGAGGAAGAGGAAGGTAATGTCCACCCATCTCCAGCAAGATTTTTAAAAGGAAGGTAGCATTGTGTGTAGCAAGGAGGGACTTTCACCATCTATAAAATGGGATAGACTAGATGATTTTGAAAGTTCTTTCCATCTATGGGATTGATTCAACATCCTGAGGAGCCTTCCCTCGTGATCCCTGACCTAACCTGAGAGGCAGGGGCTGAGCCATGGAAGACTGGGGTGTTCTGGATGTTGAGCCCCACCTTCCACATTCCCCAACCCCCTTCCACATGCCTGCTATTCTTTTCAGAGAAACAGAATCATAGAATGGGAAAAAAGGAAAAAACGCTATCTGGGAACGATTTTAATAAACAGACACTAACTTGCTGTGTGACCTTGAAAAAAAAATCTTCTTTTCAACATACAACTCAAGAAGTTTTCTGTGACAAGTTTGGATGTTGAAAAGCAATGTAAAGTACTATTGAAAAAATGATTAGATTTGGAGTCAGTAGACCTGGATTTAAATCCCACTTCTACTTACACTGGGAGAACCTCAAAAAGGAACCAAAAAAAAAACATCTTTAGGCCTCATTTCTTTTATCTGTAAAATGAGAGACTTGGAGTAAATGATATTTAAGATTCCAACATGGTATAGTAAAAGGAGTGTTGAATTTGGTATCTTAGCACTTGAGTTTAAAACCCAAATTAGGTATTTTTTATTACCTGGGTGATCTTAACTAAGTCATTTATTCTTACTGAACCTCAGTTTTTTCATCTGCAAAATAAAAGAATTGAACTAAATGTTCTCTGGGGCCCCTTGTGGCCCATGATCCACTAGCCTTCCAGCTCCTCTTTTTCCTCTTTTCTAGGAGCATCCTCCCCCTCCAACCTCCATCTCAGAAAATTCTCTGAAGTAGTTGCCTACTCTGAACCTTAATCTAGCCCAGCCAGCTGATATGTTTCTGCCCAGCTGCCCCTATAGCCCTCTACCATATGCCAAATCAATCTATTCTTTGATTCCCAAACTCTTAAAGAGCTTCATTTGTCTTTTCATCCTTTTGACCTTCCTTTAGCCCGTTTTACATTACTCAGTTGACTACCTGGCTTCATCGTCCTCTTCCCAGTCTAATCATCTTTCTAATAGCATATTTTAAACTAACATTAGGATATTCTAACTTTTTCAATAGGGAAATGAGCTGTAATACAAACCACAATCACCTGGGGATAGGAAGCTTCCTCCCCCAGCAAGTGATAACAAAAATTAAAAAGGTATTGCATCCCTGGGTACCTCAAAGTTTCTACCTTATCACTGAGGACACACTTCCCATTAGTACAGGTCAGAAGCTTTCCATGCTCTCCCCTCCCAGGCAACTCCTCCTATAAATTCTCCTGGAAATCCCCCACAGTGGATCTATCCCATGTTCCTGTGACTTCTTCTAGTCCATTTAACATTTCATAACTGCCAGTGAAGCACTTCAACTGTAAGTTTTCCTTGGGTAAGTATTTCTGACTAGTTGGTTTGTGAATCATTTGTCCAACAATAAAAATGTCTCTATTGGTTAGAGTTATAATTCTAGAGTCCTAAATCTATGTCAAGATAGGTCTGTTGCCACCTTTATCCTTCCAATTACTAATGTTCTTTTTGTTTATCTTGCCTTTCTTCTTCTACTCATCCTTCCCCACCAAGAACAATAATTATGTATGTATTGACATTGAAAGTAATTGGCCAAGGGCAATGGCAGTAATGGGAAGGGGCTTTTTTCTGCAGCTCACTGTGAATGACAGAGTTAAGTGTTAACAGTAAATTGTAAGACCATGATCAGGGCTGTGAAATCCACTAATCTTTAAGGCTTATTTCTCTAACAGAGTCAGATTTCCATTCCTGCTCCCTCTCCCCTCCCTCAACTCAGTCACCACATAAACTATGAAGGATTTGCTTTTATTTCTGAAACCAATCCACAACAAATGGATTTATCTTTCTGTTAAACTCTTCTTCCTTCAGACTTTTTGATTTGAAAGATTTAGTCACATTGTATAACTACTTAATTGTTTCTTGTGGGTATTTCTGATATCCCCAACCAAGCTATGATCTCCTGAAGGGTAAGTACCTTGTCTTCCATTTTTTCTTCATCAACCCCAATGTGCCTGGAACAGTGCTGGATATGTAATATGTATTCGATGTCTACTTGTTGAATGAAGGAATCCTTCAGGATGTTCAAATGCACACAGGCTGAGAGATAAGCCAGTGGAGTCCTGGATTTGAAATCAGAGGACTTGAATCCTTACTTCGCTACTTACTAGCTATGCTATATTGGCCAAATCATTTAACCTTTCTTGGCCTTATTTTCCTCATATCAATAATGATAGCTATTTAAAGTCTGTACATGACCTTTCCATCTATTCTCTTATTTGATTCATATGACAACTCTGTAGGTATTATTATATCCTTTTCAAAGTTGAGGAAATAGAGGTTAAATGACTTATCCAGGTCATATAGCTATGTGCTTAGGCTAGATTCAAACTCCTAGGAATGAGTCTTCTGACTCTAGTCCTGGAGCTCTATCCACTGCGCCATCTAGCTGCCCTATCTATATATATATATATAATTTACTTCAAATCTCTTCTTTTGCAGATACAAAAATGAGACACAAACAAGTTTAGCTTCTGCTTAAAGTCACCCCAGTAGTAAGTAGGAGAACGGGATTTAAATTCAGGTCCACTGGTCTGTGTGAATTTCCTGAACAAGATGTGAATCACAGAGGCCAGACCAGACAGAGATGTGAAAGGAGAACAAAGTCTCAGTGAAAGAGGAGTAAAGGATTCAGTGCCTCAATGAGATAAATCAATAGACAAGAATGAGAACTCAGCCTTTTTCCTAGAGTTAGACTTTCTGAACACTGGACACCATTTGTGTGGTTGCAAAGGGAAAGACTGATGGGCCAATTAGGGAATTGAAAGCACCTAGGAGAAACCTGGATTGGTACCATGAGTCAGGTGGATTATATAGACCCAGAAGGAAATTGAAATCTACCAGAGGGGAGTATTACTTTTGTCCTCAAATAAGGGAAGTTGTATTTTTCTTACCCTTGTCAGGGAGGCGTGGACATGGGCTCATCATGTGGGGTTTGGGGAAGGCTTTTTAGTTAAGTTCAATAAAAGTTTTCCTATATCTGATGTTTTATTGGCCTGAATGTTTGGTAAATGGAGCAAAGGGCCCTTTAAGATATCTGAGCCAAATTTTAATGTTCCAAGAAGAAACTCTGAATAGGAACAGAATGAGTTGTGGAGATTATTAAAAAAAACAACATCTTACTTTCAGTCTTATAATCAATAATGTATATTAGTTTGAGGGAAGAAAGGCAGTAAAGGCTAGGTAATGGGAGTTAAATGACTTGGCCAGAGTCACAAAGCTAGGAAGTATCTGAGGTTAGATTTGAATTCTGGACCTCCCATCTCTAGGCCTGGCTCTCAATCCATTCAGCCACCTAACTGTCCCCCTTTGAAGATTATTTTTGAGAGAGGACCTTATCATTCATCATGTCAAGGTCCAGGGTCCCAGTGACATCAAGATTAATTTTTTCATGCTGATATATGCTTTAGGATGACTTTCCTGAAATAATGGGTGATTTGCAATGAGCAAATTAGAGAGAGAAAAAGAGACAGAGACAAAAGAGAAAGAGAGAGAAAGAGAGAGAGAGAGAGAGAGAGAGAGAGAGAGAGAGAGAGAGAGAGAGAGAGAGAGAGAGAGAGAGAGAGAGAGAGAGAATGCTTGGTTTGGGGGAGCATCGACAATTAGAGGAATAATCTAGATGATGAGCTAGAGGAGTGATTGCACAGAAAAACAAGAAAGAATACTGTCATAAAACCCTAGAGGATATCCAGGAGGAAAGAGTAGTCAACAGTGTCAAATGCAGCAGAAAGATAAAAATAGGACATGGACTGAGAAAAGATTATCAAAGTTGGCAATTAAGAGATTACTGGTAACTTTGGAGAGAGTCAGTTCAATGAAGTGATGAAATGGGAAGTCAAATAGCAAAGGGTTGAAGACTAAGTTAGAGGGAGAGGAGAGGAAATGAACTTATGTAAAGATAAGACCCATCAACTTGGCCTCATTAGTACCAACTGACCTCATGGTTTATCAGCTGAACCAATTCTTAAAAGTGCCATGTATAATTCATGAAATGGAAAATCCAGACATGGTTTATCAAGAGAATGGTGGCATGCTACAACCTTGTCCAGGAACTCAGCACTCAAAGATACAAGCAATTCTGTCATAGCATCCAAGGATAGAAGCCATCTGCCTTCTAGCTTCTGGAGGCATAAACTGTCCTTAATAAACCCATGGTAGTGAGTTCCTGGAGGCAGCTTCCTAATCCTGACTGCTGAATAACCCAACCACATGCTGATTGTTCAACATTATCTAAGATCTCCTGCCAAGGTCCAACTTTGATGGGTTTGGATGAGAGGGAAGAGTTGCTAGGAGGTCACTTCTGATGGAATTAGTATAATAGGGCTTGGGGGTCTTTGGAATTAATCTCTGAATCAAAGGAGTGATACACTGGGAATCAGGGAATCAGGGTACCTGGGTCATACGTAAATCAATGAGTAACCATGAACCTTACCACATATGTGATTTGAATAAAGCCCTTCTAGACCTCAAAACTGACCTTGAAATGATACCTAAGAAGCAAATGTGATTGATCAAATTATACACTGAAGAACAGCAATGAGAGGAGAAAAGAGACATTCAAAAGACTAGTCAGCTGACAAACTACAATTGAACAGCCTTTGAGGACCTGGATGGCTTCTGGGAATGGCAATGATCTGTGGTAGATTTCCATTCACTGTATCAACTTTCAATCCAGCCCAGGTGCTGTGAAGCCAAAAAACATTAGCATCTAATGGCTGCTCGGTGGTTTCTGTGAAACTGGCTGGCAATTCCTAGAGCTGTTTCTACATAGGCAGGTGTTCACAATGCCTTTAGTATTCCTAGGGCAACCTAGCAAAGGATCAAGAGAGCTCAGAGGCTGAAATGCACAGAGGATGTTGAAAACAGCCTGGGAATATAGCCCTCTGATGGCAAAGGCACTCTGTGGAGGGATAAAGAAAGTGCTTCATCAGCACTCACCTGTCCTGCTCTTCCTTTTTTTCTGGCAAGAGTGAAGGAAAATATTTTCCTTTGCTGGCAGTATTGTAGTCTAAGCCAAGTAATGTGTGAAAGAGCCTATTTATAGTCAGAGGCTATTTTCTATAACAATTTAGGATTTCGAATCAAAAGGAAACAGTGATGGTCTGCTTAAATTTATTTGTTTTATAAATGAGGAAAATGAGACCCTACAAATTAAGTGACTTTCCAAGGTCACATATATAGTAAGTTGCAGAGGTTAAACTGAACAATTCACCAAATATTAATTTAGTCCTATCAAATAGTAATAGCCAGCATTTATATAGGGCTTCATGGCTTACAAAGAATTTTACAGATATTATCTCATTTGAGACTTACAGAAACTCTGTAAGATAAGTACCATTATTATCTCAATTTTGCAGATGAGAATACTGAGGCTGGGAGGTTAATTTGGCACAGTTAGTGTCTGAGACAAGATTTGAATTCAAGTCTTCCTAATTTAAAGTCAAGCACTCTATCCACTATATACCTGCCTGTCAAAACTACTGTGTTAAGTGCCAGCTGTAGAAAGAAAAAAAAATTTTAATTATTCCCTGCCCTCAAAAAAAGTTACATTTTTCTTTTGCTTGATGTTCCACTACTCATTTCCAGGAATTGGGAACAATTTCAAAATCAGAGGAGGAAATTAGCAAATTTCTCCTAATGGAAAGATATATCTAAAATTGATGAAAATGATCCATTATCTCCCATTCTTTATACTGGATCTATATCTAATTTGAGTTTTGGTTTCTAGTGGTATTCAGGATCTGTTCTGGATGCTTTTCTCTTTCTACTATAATTTATTTCTTTGTGATCTCTTCAGTTCCAGAAACATGATAATTTTGTCTATGCATGTGATCTCCAGATCTAGATAATCTCTTTAGAGGTCAAATCACCACCACAACAATTGTCTATTGTACACCTCCAACCAGATGTTCAGTATGTTCAGTTAAATTTAACATGTATAAAACAGAACTCATTACCTTCCTTCCCAAACTTACCCCTTCTCCAGATTTCTCTGTTTCTGTTGAGGGCATTAACATCTTTCTGTTCTCCTAGGTTGGCAACCACAATTATCTTTAAAAATGGTCTGTATTTGAGGCTTCCAAATCCTCAATATTCTTCTCAGCCTCTAGAACCTTGACTTCCACTCCCATCAATGTGTTGAACCTATTCTTTCTGAGGACTGAATCAGGAAATCCATTCTCTTTCATTTCTTTTCAGGTTTGACACTATTGACTACTTCTACTGAAGTCTTTTCTCTCTCAACTTCAGAAATTATGACACCCACCATTCTGTTTCTTCTTCTACATTTTGAACTACTTGTTATTTTCTTCCCTAGTTCATTAATTTGAGCATTCTCCAAGGATATGTGCTGTTTCTGGCCTTGGGCAAAACACATCACCTCCCTATCTCTGTTCCTTCCTCTTTGGTAAAATGAGGGGTTGTAGCAAATAGTCCCTAAGATTCTTATAGCTATAATGCCACAATAACCTCATTTTGCTCTGTCCAAAAGCAGAACATAGTCTTCCTTTTTCACTACCTTTTTTGCTTTTATCTTTGACTCCTCCCTCTTCCTCTCTTTTCACATTTAATCTATTCGATTTTGGTTGACCACATAGCTCACAAATTATCCTCTCCTCCTTTTCCTATTCAGGCTCTTGCTAACTATCTACTTGGGCTAATTCAATAGCCTATTTATGCTTTCCTATCTCTACATTCTACCTTTTCTAATCTATCCTTCATATCTCCCACAAAATAGTCTTTCTTATTTCATCCCTTTCTTCAAAATCCTTCCTCCTTCAGGAAATCTATTCTACTCTCCTGTCAGTAATGTTCTTCTCTTTCAGAAGTTATAAAGTACTTCGTATTGTAATTTTAGAAAATACTTTTACAAAAAATGCTGAGTTTCATCCTCTCCTGGCTCAAGGGCCATGTAGAGGAAGATCTCACTACTGATCTGTATGGTTACTTTGACCTGCCCTTTTTCTAACCTGGACTGATGCAACCTGGTGACTCTGTCCTTGGGGCCTTACCATACTAAATTTTCACTTAGTGTGGATTCTCAATGGGCATAGACTACTGAAATCCAGAATTTTCTAATGCAAAAGATTTGCTGGTCCCAGCCTCCCATATAGCAGGGATTATAAGTGTGTTCCATCACAACTGGCTCTAAATCATTTTTTAAACATGTTGGGCCACCTCCAGAGGTTTTTGTTTGTTTGTTTGTTTTAATTTAGTTTCACACCATTCATCTTTGCTGAAGAGGTGATAAATTTTACATTTACTTTTGATTTTTTGGTATGTAGTTCTTTCCATATACATTTTTGTAGTTATTGTGAATGTTGTTTTTGTGGCTCTGTTTATTTCATTCTGCATCAGATCATATTGAACTTTCCATGCTTCTCTGTATTCATCATATGCATCATTTCTTCCTGCTCATTAATATTTCATTACATTTATATACTACAGTTTGTTTAGCCATTATCTAATTAAACAATACTTACTTTTCCCCAATTACTTTCTTTTTTAAAAAAGAATTCATTTTTTTTAAAAATTGGGTTCCAAATTCTCTCCCTTCTTCTTTCCCTTCCTTCCTCCCTTTCCCTTTCCCTGAGATGGCAAGAAATGTAATATAGATTTTACATGTGGAATCACATAAAACACCTTTCCATATTAATCATTTTGTGGAAGAAATCTCAAACAAAAAAAATGAGAAAGAAAATGAAATATAGTATGTTTTAGTCTGCATTCTCCAACAGTAATTTCTTGGAGGGAAGATGGCATTTTTCATCATGAGTCTCTGGATTGTCTTGTATCACTGCATTGATGAGAACAGGTCATTCATAGCTGTTTGTCAAAAAATATTGCTATCACTGTCTACAATGTTCTTCTGATTCTGCTCACTTCACTTTTCATCTATTCATGTCTTTCCAGATTTTTCCAAAATCATCCTGTTCATAATTTCTTATAGCATGATAGTTCCATCACAATCATATACCATAACTTTGTTTCCAATTCTTAACAATCACAAAATGTGCTGCTATATATATTTTAGAACATAAGAGGACTCTTTTCCTTATCAATGGCTTCCTTATGCTACAAATCCATTCATGGAGTCTCTGGTTCAAAGAATAATGGAGATTTTAGCCACTTTATTTATGTAATTTCAAATTGATTTCCAAAATAGTTTTACTATTTCACAGCTCCACCAACAACATCAGTATTTTCCTTCTACAATCTCTTCAATATTGACTATTGTCATTTGTTGTCATTTTTGTGCCAGTTTACAAGGTATGACATGAACCTCCAGGGTTATTTTGATTTGTTTTTCTTATTAGTGATTTTAAACATTCTCCCCACCCCCATGGTTATGAATACTTTTCAAGTCTTTTGAGAAATGTTTGTTCATATCCTTTGAATATTTGGGGAATTGATATTTGTAATGTATTTTTAAAATCAATTGTTTTATATATTTTGGATATGAAATACTTATTGGAGAAATTTTATACAAAACATTGCCTCCCCCCATTTGATTACTTCCTTTCTTACACTAGATATACTAGTATTAGCTGCAGGAGCTTTTCAGTTTCAAGTAATCAAAGTTATCTATTTTATGTTTTGTAATTGCCTCTATCTTTGCTTGGTTAACAGGATATCTCCCACCCCTAGCTATAAGAGGTATATGATCTGTTTTTCTTCTAAATTTTTAAATATTATGATAATTGATTTTAAGGTCATGTATCTATTTAGAATATATTGTGGCATGTGGTCTAAAATGTTGGTCTAATCCTAATTTCTGCCAGATTGTTTTCAAGTTTTCCTAGAAATTTTTTTAATCAACTAGGGAATTTTTTTCATAGGTAATTTATATTTATCCTTTATCAAACATTAAGTTATTGAATTTTATTATTTTTTTTTACTGTCCCTTGTGCTGTCTCTATTCTTTAGCCAATACCAGATGGTATTGGATGACTGCTACTTATTTATATTATAGTTTGAGATCCAAAAGTATTATTCTTCTTTCATCCCTACTTCATTTAATCATTTCCCTTTATATTCTAATTCTTTTGTTTTTCTAAGTAGAATTTTTTTTATTACTTTATCAAGTTCTATATTGCATACCTTTGGTAACTTGATTGGTATAATATTAAAAGTATAAATTTATTTTGGAAGTATTGTTATTTTATTATATTAGCATGGCCTAGCCATGAACATTGAATATTCCTCTTTAAGTTTTTATTTCTTTTTTCTATTAAATTTTATTTTATTCCACACCAATACATGTAAAAACAGTCTCCACATTCTTTCTTTTTTCTTTTTTTTTCCTTTGGTCAATTTCGCATATTATTCCCTGGTTACAAAAATCATTTCCTATCCTCCCTCCCCTCCCACCTCTCCTCTCCTCCCATAACCAACGCATAATTCCACTGGGTATTACATGTGTCTTTGATCAGAATCCATTTCCATATTGTTGGTATTTGCACTAGGATGTTCATTCAGAGTCTACATCCCCAATCATATCCCCCTCCACCCATGCAATCAAGCAGTTGTTTTTTTTCCACATTCTTTCAAAGAACATTAAGTCTCAAATTCTCTCCTTCTCTACATCCCCACATTCCCCACCTTGAGATGGTAAACAATTTCATATAGATTTTACATGTTGTGTATATTTCTTTCAGAAACACTATTTAATTGAATCTATGCAATTCTTTTATTTGCTTTGGGAGACTGATCCCTAGCTATTTTGTGTTGTTATTTGTAATTGTTGGTTTGTATTTATTTTGAATGGAATTTCCCTTTCTGTTATTGCTTCTCGTACTTTTTTTCTATTATATAGAAATACTTTTAATTTTTTGAGGATTTTTTTTGTAGCCTGCAACTTTGCTGAAATCATTGTTTTAATAAGTATTTTTGCTGATTCCCTAGGATTTTATATCAGCAAACAGGTATAGTTTTATTTCATCTTTACCTATCTTTCTTCCTTTAATTTATTTCTCTTATCTTATTTTTATTACTAGCATTTCTAGAACTTTATCAAATAATAGTGGAGGGTTTATATAGCATAATTCCAAATTGTCTTCCAAAAACAGATGGACTAATTCACATCTCCAATAACAATGTGTTACTACTTCTGTTTTCCCCAAATCCTACTGAAACATTGACTGTTGACCTCTTTAATCATCATAGCTTACTTGATGAGTATGGGGGGAAACCTCAGAATTGTTTTAATTTACATGAATTTAATTTACTTTTTATTAGTGACTTTGAACAGTTTTTTAATATGAGCATTAATAGTTTGCATTTCTTCTTTGGACATTAAGAGGAAAGTGGTATATTGGGAAGAGTATTGAAAGTCTTATTTCTGTGCTTCATCATGATGTAGACATGACCTTAGATTCTTAAAAGGTTGTATCAGTGGAAACTCTTACATTTTTTACTATGCTGAAAAGACTTTAAGTATGATCCTACAGATAAGCTGTGCCTTAAGTCCAAAGACCAGCCTAGAGCCCTCTCATCAGTAGTCTGGAGACTAAGGGACTAATTCATTGGGCACAGTAATACATGAAAAAAATACAAAATAGTTCTCAGTTCTGTATCCTCAGTACCCGTCTACTCTTGTACTGATGATGGCAGATTGATGGGAAGTGAAGACAGAGAATTCTAAACTCATATGGTTTTTAGATTTCCTATATCTAGGAGACAAGAAACCAAAACAGTTACCAACAATATAACCTATTTACAGAAGCCAATGAAAATTTTCTGGCAGTAGTTTTGGGAATACCAATTGTATTGTTTTTCTGAAAAACACAATGGGTACTTTTGCAATTTATCACACTGCCTCTCAAAAGGTTAAGGGAAAAAAATGCAAATTATCAATGCTTAAAGGAAAAAATACTCCAAATTACTAATATATTGGCAATATATCACTAATATATTTGGCAGCTAGGCAGTGCAATGGATAGTGCTCTAGACTCAGAGTCCGGGAGATGAGTTCAAATCTAGTCAAAGTGAATAATCACTTGCCTGGGTAAGTCACTTAGCCATATCTGCCTCATTTCTTCATCTGTAAAATAAAGATAATAGTGCCTACTTCCCACAATTGTTGTGAGAATAAAATGATACAATATTGTAAAGTTTTTTTATAAATGTTAAATACTTATATAAATGCTAGCAAAGATGCTACTGCTATTAAATTGTAGATGATGTAAAAAATGTCAACAAATTTTATTTTTAAAAAAGACATATTGCTTTCCTTACCATCTGTGAGAAAATGGAAAGGCCACTTTGAACCTTAATTTTCTCATTTATAAAATGGGGATTAAAGATACATGTAGTATCTACCTTATAGGGTTGTTGTGAATTCAAATGAGACGATGTTTCAAAAATGCTGTGTAGGCATTAATGCACTATATAAATGTGAAGCATTATTATCATTACCAAGTTCCAGAAGTCTAGGAAGAGACTTCAAAATGATGATGTGGCCTCTCTTTTTCAACATTTAAGGATTCTTTCCTGCTTTTCAGTTCCACAAATGCAGCATGTATTGAGATCTTGAAAGTCTATTTATATAGATTATATCTTATTTTCTCATTTATGGATCAGAGGAGAGAGAATGGTAGGAATAGATGGCTTCTGCAGTCCATTCCAGCTCCAGATCTATGATCACATAAATCCCTCTCCATTCCTTATACTAGGTTGGGTTTTTTTTTTTTTTAAGTAATGAGAGCTTACTGCTGGTGGAGTTGTGAACTGATCCAACTGGAGGACAATTTGGAACTATGCCCAAAGGGCGCTAAAAGACTGTCTGCCCTTTGATCCAGCCATAGCACTGCTGGGTTTGTACCCCAAAGAGATAATAAGGAAAAAGACTTGTACAAAAATATTCATAGCTGTGCTCTTTGTGGTGGCAAAAAAGTAGAAAATGAGGGGATGCCCTTCAATTGGAGAATGGCTGAACAAATTGTGGTACATATTGGTGATGGAATACTATTGTGCTCAAAGGAATAATAAAGTGGAGGAATTCCATGGAGACTGGAACAACCTCCAGAAATTGATGCTGAGTGAGAGGAGCAGAACCAGGAAAACATTGTACACAGAGACTGTCAAACTGTGGCACAATTGAATATAATGGATTTCTCCATTAGTGGCAATGCAATGATCCTGAACAACCCGAAGGAATATAGGAGAAAAAACACTATCCACATTCAGAGGAAAAACTGTGGGAGTAGAAACACAGAAGAAAAACAACTGCTTGATTACATGGGTTGAGGGGAGATGGTTGGGGGTGTAGACTCTAAATGAACATCCTAGTGTAAACAACAACATGGAAATAGGTTCTGATCAAGGACATATGTAATACCCAATGAAATTGTGTGTTGGCCATGGGAAGGGTGGGGGAGGGGAAGGAGGGAAAGAATATGATTTTTGTAACCAAGGAATAAAGTTCTAAATTGACTAAATTAAATTTTAAAAGTAAAAAGAGTTTAGATTTTTTTAAAAGGAGACTAGTTACTATTTTTGGTTATGTCATGATCAGCTGCAATCCTAGTCATACCTGATGACCTCAAATACCCCCTCCATTCCAACCAAACTGCTTTACTTGCTATTCCTTATATAAGGCACTTCTCTTTGTCTGTGCCTTCGCCTGGAATCACCATATCTAGAATGACGTTGCTCTACACATTCACCTCTTGGAATTCCTTGACCCTTTCAAGTCTCAGCTAAAATGTCCACATTTATATAAAGCCTTTCCTGATCTTTCCAGATGTTAATGCTCACTCCACTTCTCCACTGAAATTAATCTTGGGTTCATTTAACCTCTTTGGACCTGTTTCTTCATCTGTAAAATGAGGGAATTGGACTACATAACCTTTAATATGCCTTCCTATGACCAAATGGAAGATAGTTAAAGTGTAATGAGTTGAGTCTAACAGCTTCCTTGACCCAGGAGTTCTTTTTTCCCCCCATTAAACTCTTACCTTTCATCTTGTGATCAGTACTAAGTAATGATTACAAGGCAGAAGGGTGGAAAGGGCGAGGCAATGGGCTTACATGACTTGTCTAAGGTCACACAGCTACTGAATTACTGAGGCTAGATATGAACCCTGGACCTCTCATCTCTAGGCCTGGCTTTCAACCACCATGCTGCCTTGGAATTCTTTTCATATAGACCTCAAGTCTTTCTCTGATGTCTCACTGTGGCATGGGAGTGAAGCAAGGGGGGACACAAACTCGGGAAAATCCTATCAAGCTTGAAAGTTTTCATGTGTAGCCATGTACTGTGTCTGCTATCATCTAAGTCAGTCACAGTTCACAGAGGTTCATTTGAAGAGAATCAATGAGTAATTTTTGGGGTGGGGGCAGAAAGGGAGGGAGCACAGAGCAATTTCTGAAGCTATCTACTAAGGTTTGGAGAGGTTGTAATATGTCTACCTGGAGGGAATACCCTCACTAATAGAATCCACTAATTCTTTAAAGTATGAACTTTAAAGAATTGTCCTTGGTCTTGTTTTTAACCTGGGAAGATAGGGAACTTATTTTTTTTACAAGGATATAGGGTATCATGTCAGTACTTTCAAAATCATTTCAGTGGGTCTTTAACTTTCTGGAAATGTAAAAATAAACTTCAAGAAAGACCTATAAGGCTGATTTAATTTAAAAGTGATTTATGGTCCTGAATCTACATCACTTCATTGTTGCAGCTCTCATAAAAAGATACAATGAAAGTAAAGGGGCCTCTTTCCTTGATTAACATCAGATTGGGAGACAACTGCAGGCAAATCTTTGTGGGTGGGAATACATGTGTGAGTAGGGAGAGGGATGCTTCTTGCACTGAGGTCAACTTTTCTCACATGGATTTTGGGTCCTCTGGGCATTCTTGGGCACCTGAAAGGGAGGAAAAAGTGGAAAGCAGTGCTATACAATGACTTTGCCTTATTTAAGAGACACCTAGCAATTTCATCATTAAGGTTTTTATTGTCATCTAACAGGGGAACAATATATCTGCAGACTAAGCCCACAATAGCTTCTATCAATCAAGCACTTGGGGAAATCTGAAATGACAATGAAACTCACTGCATTAAATAACCCATGGTGCTAGGAAATTAATCAGAAATCTGGTGTTGTTGAGAATAAATGAGTTTTTAATAAATTAGATTTGAGAGTTAGTTACAAGCTGTGGATTGTGGGGGCCTGGGCTGAAGAAGCTTCTGATTCATTGGTAAATCCATAGGGGGCTCCCACTGCTAAGGCAGACAGTCAAATAAGCTCATCCTTTGCAAGGGAATATGTGAGGCTTCCTAAGCATATGGCCATCTTGGTGATCTGGTGAAAGGATTGGAATTTGAAAATGACTTCTTTCCTCAACCACTCTCTCCATTAATTTCATCAGTGATTAGTGTGGGGCCCTGTCATACCTTTTTATCATTCTTTAAATTGGGGTTCTTAGGCATCTGGCAAAGGGAGATGGTAAGCTTTCCTTCCTACAGCATTTAGTTAACCTTTTAGAGTTTTAGTTTGAAGTTTAAAAGCAAGGGAGTAAAAAGAGCCCTAGAATGGCAGACGGCAGATAGAGTTTAAATCCAGGCTCTGGTACTTAATGGTCATTGCTACTTACTAGTAATATTGACTAAAAATAAATTCGTTAATTTACTCAGCATGTCTACTAGATACAGGTTTCCAATGTGAGAGGCATCCAGTCATGGAGGATAGTGTTGGACTTGGAGCCAGAAATCCTTTTTATTATTTACTGGTTATATGAACCTGAGCCAGTCACTTACCTCCTCTTAGCCTCAGTTTCCTTATTTGTAAAATTTAAAGTGAATTCACAATTCTGAATTACCCAGATCTGTAAAAGGGTATAGGCAAAATACACTAAGGTTTTCTGCTGTTGAATACTATAGAAACCAGTATTGAGAAGGAGATGTGACCTCTTGCCTTCCTCAAAGGGTTGCTGTAACAATCAAATGAGATCAGTCAAGTATGCAAAGTGGTTTATAAGGTAAATATTTAAGAGCAGGTTCACACTGATCTCATAAGGTCAAAATCTGAAGAAACTGAGTTAATGAGGCATATAATTAAAAAAATAATTCTTTTACTACATGTGAACTCTCAGCAAGGATATACATTGAGGTGTATCTCCCCATGTCTCTTCCCACAACATTGACTCAGGTCACCACAATAATATCCACCAGAACAAGAACAGGTTTATCAGGCCCAGAGAGCTATCTGTGTGACCATGGGGAAAGTCATGTAACCTCATAGGGCCTCAGTTTCTTGATTTGTAACATCAGGATTGGCCTAGATAATCTCTAAGGTCACATATACTTCTCAATAATGGCTTTTATTGTATTTCTCAATAGCAGAACTCAGAGCTTTAGCCTATCCCTATTATGAATCTCTTTGATTAAGAGTTAAACATGAGCTTTAAATCACTAATTTCACTTGGCCTAATTATCCCTTTTTGGTCTAAAAACTAAACAGAAAGAATAACACTGAAGTCCTCATGCTGGAAATAAGATTTGTGATTTAGGAAGAATTATGCTAAGTGACTTTTAAAGATCCTTATACTTAGGAAACTCTATGATTTATGATTATTTCCTGCCACCTTTTTGAGGTAGGAATTATTTTTTTAATAGCTCTTACCTTCTGTCTTCGAACCAATTATTTGTTCTAGGAATGAAGAGTGGTAGGGGCTAGGCAAAAAGGGTTAAATAACTTGCCTAGGCCACAGAGTTAGGGAGTGTCTGAAGCCAGATTTGAATTTAGGAACTCTCATTTCCACACCTGGTTTTCTAGCCATTGAGCTTCCTAGCTGTCCCCAATGTAGTCCTTATTAAATGACTTATTTATGTTTATAAGGATTGAACCTAGAAATACAGTAATGGGATTGGGAAATGGATGGCAAGGTGGAAGAAATAAAGAAAATAAAAAACCAATAGAATATTGGAAAATTTTTATCGATGTCATTATATAAAATAATAGCATTATAGGATTTAAAAGGACCCTTAGATGTCATGTAGGCCTATAAAATGAATAAAGTGAAGTTTTATGAGGTTGTCACTTTCCCAAGGTCTTATAGACGGTAAGCAGGAGAGTCAGGATATGAATAATGGTCTTGTTATCCCAAATTCAGTATTTCTTCACTATACCAAATACCTTCCCCCCACCCCCATCCACAACTAGAACTCAGAATTTTAACTCTACAAAGAGAGATGTTATAAAAGGTTGTTTTTTTTTTCTTTGAGGTCTTGAGTGGAAGACACTACAGCAGATAAGAACACTAGGAACAGGAGATAGAACCAGGGGCAGGAAAAGCTATGATGGAAGACAGTAATCATGAACCAGTATTGGAGAATGAGATAGACATCCAGGTCAGTAAATTGTATGCCTGACAGTGATACAGTCCTCAAACTAAGGTAGTCCTGGAAATAATAGAACAGGAATTAACCCACTAGACTCTGAATCAGTCAATCAATCAATCACCATCCTTTATAAGGCAGGTATTGTCCTATGTGCTGGGGTTAGGAAGAAAAAAAATAAAGAGTATCTGCCTTTGGAGAGCTTATATTCTGAAAGGAGAAATCTCATATACATAAACAGGTATATATGACACGGGGTAGATATATGGCAACTTTACAGCAGAAAGTACTAGCAAGTGAAGGATCAGGAAAAACCTTCTGTAGAAGACAGGATTTTAACTAGTCTCCAAGGAAGCCAAGGATGCTAAGAAGCAGAAGTAAGGAGGGGAAAAATTCCAGGTAGAGGGAACATTCAAAGGTACAGAAACAGGAATCAAAGTTTGGAGTCAGAGATAGGGAATGTAGTGCTTTGATTATTCCCCTGTGAGACAGCAAAGAGGGAATTTGCTGATCAAGTAAGGATAAAATCTTTTAAGAAGATGCATCATTTTGGAAATTCTGCCCAAAGTAGGATCCAGGGGGTGGGTATGCCAAGTTTAAATTTGCCAGTAGAGATCTGGAGGAATGTGATCTAGGAGCAAAGAAATCTAGACATAGAGGGATAGATTTGTGGCAGAAATTGGTTGAATCATAATGTCCAGTAAGGAGAAATTCAGAGACAGAATTGAGAAATCAGACTTTAGAGTCTGTCACAGAAGGGTTCAAGACACAGTGTCTGGAAATACAGATAACAAAATGTTGTGCCCATCATTTTGTCTTCTGATTGTGCAAACACAGCTTCCACTGCCTAATGTCTCCACAATTCATTTCATCCACTTCTAGAGAAGCTCAAATTGATGCAAAGGTTAAGCAAGAAAAGTGGTATTATAAAGGACTGAGCACAAGGGAATCCTATTACCATGGATAGTGCCCTACATAGATAATATGTGTTCAATAAAAATTTGGTGATGGATGAAGTCTAATATTCAAAGATTACCTATAACAGTTCAATTATCCAAATGACAAGGTTTTCCCACCCAAGACTCTGGAACATAATTCCCTAGAGTAGGAGTCTTTTACTCATTTAAAAGCAGCTCACTTCTCTTGGGTTTTAAGGTGCTCTCAACCAAGTTTATTCTACTTTTTCCATTTTGTGGATCATTTTTCTTATTCTTTTTTTTAATTTGGAAATTTTTATTTTATTTAATTAAGTTAGAATATTTTTTCATGGTTACAAGATTCATGTTCGTTCCCTCTCCTTTCTCTACCTCCTCTCCTAGCTGATGCCCAATTCCACTAGGCTTTACATCTGTCATTGTTCAAGACCTATTTCCATATTATTGTTATTTGCATTAAGATGATCGTTTAGAGTCTATATGCCCAATCATATCCCCATCAACTCATGTGATCAAACAGTTGCTTTTCTTCTTCCACAGTTCTTCCTCTGAATGTCGTATAATTGAAAATCTGTTACCCTAAAAAAGAACTACCTTTCCCAGGAACCCACTGACTTCCTGGCATTACATACTTCCTGTAGATAGGAGATATTAGGAAGGGATGTAGAAGGTCCCGCCTCTTTATTTCCTGTCCTGAGCTTGGCAGCGGTAAGGTGGGTGTTTGAACTGACTGATCAGCCATGGGCATGTGGTTTTATTTTGTGTCTTCTTTACTCCTTGATTTCTAAAGATTGTTTAATAAATCTCTTAAAATATGATATTTTTATTATTGAGATTAAATTTTAACTTTTACAATGTGGACAGAGTTCTTTCTCGTAAGTCCCTCAGACTTGTCCTGGATCATTGCATTGCTGCTAGTACAGAAGTCCATTACATTTGATTGTACCACAATGTATCTGTGTGTAATGTTCTCCTGGTTCTGCTCCTTTCACTCTACAATTATTCCTGGCAAAATAGTATTCTATCACCAACATGTATCACAATGATCATTTTTCTTAACAGAGAAAAAAGAAGCAAAATAGAAAGTGAATCCAAATCTCTGTCTCCATCTCTTTCTCACCCCACTTCCCTAGTTGTCAGGGAAGTTGTAGAGAGGACTCTTAAATGGAGTAGAAGTTGAACCTAATGACCTCCAAGACTGATTTCAGTTCTAAAATTGTATGAATCTAAGAATGCTCCAAACTCAGAGAACAGTAAGTGAAGTCAGTTGAGGAGACAGATGTAGATAAGTAATTAACTGCTTTCATTAAACAAATGTGGACATTGATTGGACAGATCTTGTCAGGAAGATCATGATATTGTATAATCTCAACCCATACCCCAAGTTTTACAGTTTAGATTATTGTCCATGTGTCTATACATTTTTATGAAGTCTATTTCTGTAGTTAAAGAGCCTTCAGAAAGATTCTCCAAACTTTTTTTTATCCTTTTTAACCATTGGGAAATGTAACTTTTTTTTGAACAACAACAAAATAGAAGATAGGAAAGTTTTTTGAACATTTTCTTCTTTGGGGCAAATCAAGTTAAAAGCTAATACCATAGTAGTTAATTTTAAAATATAAATGTAGCACAAGTTCCTTCAGGGTCTCTCTTTTTTCCCCCCACTGTTCTGTTCCCAGGTAGAATGTGAGCTCCTTAAAAATAAAGACTGTTTCATTTGTAACTTTAGTACTTTGCACAGTGACTGAGACATGGTAGGTGCTTATTAAATGCTTGGTGGTTGGTGGAATAATCCTTTTAATATTCTTTCTGTATTTTGTAATGTATGCAATATATTAGCATAATAATACACAAATATAGTTTGGGGGAATGCTCAAAAATTTTTACTGATGGGTTACATAGTCAAAAAAGTTTGGAGCCCACTCTTAACATATGAACAACTCATCTTCTGTTCTGAATACACATTTCTTTAATGGAATCTTTTCATTTAATATTCCTTTATCACTTATCATCTGTTTTATGTGTTGCATCCAGTTCATACCTATCATGAACCTTTCCATTGATATCTAAATAATTTTCTATTTTCAATTCTTTGGAGACCATAGTAGTTCATGATTTACTTCAATACAACACTGAAAGATTATTAGTATTAAAAAGATTCATTTTAGGAGGAAGCTTGAGATCATTAGACGAGCTCTGTACTTTCCAATCACAATTCAAAGCACTCTTCTTTCCAATTATGGTGTTTGGTCACTGTCTATTTACAATATTTGTCCAAAGCATATATACTGATGGATGGATTTTCCAGGTTATACATTTAAATGTATGTCACCATCTAGAAAATAGGCGTACTTCACCCAGATTTTGAGAAGTGATAAATCTCATCTTGGAGATTCTGCAGTGACCCAGGGTGTGATATTACCAGGACAATATCATATCCAAACAGAAGCATTAGAAATCATCATCAAGAGAGAATCCCATCTTACACAGACTCTGCACTGGATTTCCTCCAGGATGCTAGTGAATGCCTTTGGTGAAAATATTTCTCCCTGTTGTATGCCTCTCAGAGGAATCATCAAATAAAGTTATCTTTGTTGTCATATCTTTCAAAGAATTCTGCATAATTTAAAGCATATATTGGAGAAGCTTTGCTGTTAGAGAACCTTTAAGTCATCATTTTGGTCTCCCATATAAAAAGTTTTGTTGATTTTTATAGGTGGCAAATATTAATTTGGTACAGTAGAATCTTTTATTCCTTATATCTTCCATTCAATTATATGTTGTTAAAAATATGACTTACTATGAAAGATTGTTTACAAAAACAACCTTTAGGGACCACTAGATGGCTCACTGGATTGAGATCCAGGCCTAGAGACCTGGGTCCTGGTTTCAAATTTGGTCACAGACTTCCCAGTTGTATGACCCTGGGCAAGTCACTTAATCCTCATTGCCTAGTCCTTACCACTCTTCTGCCTTGGAACTGATAATTAGTATCAATTCCAAGACAGAAAGTAAGGTGTTTTTTTTTTTTTTTTAAGTTTACCTGTTCTGGGTCAGCTGGGTCAGTAGATAGAGTGTTATCCCTGAAGTTGAAATGACCTGGGTTCAAATCTGAAGTCAGACACTTCCCAGCTGTTTGCCCCTGGGCAAGTCACTTAACCCCAATTGCCAAGCCTTAGCCAATCTCTTGTCTTAGAATTCATGAAATAAGACAGAAGGTAAGAGTTAAAAAAAAAAGTTTACCTGTTTCCTCATAATATCTTCATCAAGGATATCCTGGGTGTACATCATGCTCATTTTAAAAATGTGTATAGATTGGAAAGTAGGATATTTAAACCAGCAATTGCTAATGTTCTTTTGCTATCTATTTTTAAATAAACAATATCTGAAATTTATTTGATATGCATTTTGGTATCCTCCTCCTTAAGCTACCTGATAAATTGATCTCTCAGGGTCCTCAAAGCTGTGTTACCTGTGGCATTACTCTTCTCTAAGTATGCCTACTCTAATCCAGCCACTCTTCTTATCTTTGTTCTCTTCAGTGCTATTTCTCCATCCCCTCTAAGCACATTTGGGATTGCAATGTTAGAATCCAAGTGCTGAAGTTTGGTATCCTTGATTGTGAAAAAGAGTTTGTGATAAAAAATCTTTGTAAATCTCTTCTGTTTCTCTTTTCTTTGTTTTCCTTCTCTTTTCATCCTTAAATGCTCTTGGGATGACTTTTCTTCATTGAATATCTTGGCAAGCTTCCTTTAAACTGGTTTTTATCCTCTACTGCTTCTCTCTGTTTTATGAGGTGATATTGCCCATAATTTTCCATCATCCTTTGCAGTTAGATTTGACAAACAAGTTTATGTTCTAAACTAGAGTTTCCTTTGGCTGTCATTATTCTTTGCTTGGGAAGTAAGTCAAGTGTTTGCTAAGGTGCCTTTTGTACTCTTTTCTTTCCCTTCGTAGTGGCAAGTGTTTAAAGTGATTAAACTTCTATAAGGAATTTTTGTATTCAGTGTCATTATCATTTCTTCCACTCATATCCCACTTTTTCATCATCAATAACTTGTTTAATTTTTTATAAGAATTGGCTCCCTCAGTGGGGGAGGGAGAATAGTTTAGAAACAAGGATAACAGAAAATGAAAGATATCAATTAAAACAATTTTAAAACTTTCTTAAGTAAGGCAAGCTTTGGTTATTTTAATTGAATATCATATTTTTCTCATTTTTGTTCTTTGGGCTTTGTACTAGTTCTGATATTTGCTATTGTAAGTGAGCGTTCTACAAATACATAGTTTATTGAGGAATATCTCCAACATCAGTGACAAACTGTTTCTTATCTTTTAAAATATGATCAATTTCATTTTTCTGTGATGTTATTTGCTTGCTACATCCAGGGCCTTCTAATTCTATTCTTCAAGAAAGTGTATATAATATACAAGCATAAATCTTCTATGTACCCTATAAATTCATGACTTCTTTTCATTATTTATTCTCAATCCATTTTTTCTATGATAGGTTTCATCATCCTTAATTATTCTTATCTTCAAAATGAAGTCACTAAGCATCATGATATATTTAGATTTAATTTGGAGGAGTTTATTGAGTTCTTTATAAAATTTCTCTATCTCATCTTCTGAAATAGATATTTCATAAGTTTTAATTTTTCCCCACTGGTATTAATTTTTTCCATTCATGATTAGGTACACTTTGTTTTTTTACATTACATTTATTTGAGTAGCTAGGTGATGAAGCAGGTAGAGCCTTGGGCCTGAAATCAGAGTTGAGTTCTAATCCTGCCTCAAATATTTATTAGAAATACAATGCTGGAGGGGCAGAGTCAAGATGGCGGCTTAGCAAGCAGCAAAAGTTCAGAACTCCTGGAAGACCCTTCCTTACCGATAAAGACTGAATGCTCCTAGGGCACCGAAATTCAATCTGAACAACAGGACAGAAGCAGGGAACCCTCTTTCTGGACTCAAATCAAAAGGTACGCCCCCCAAAAGCTGGAATCCAAGAATACTCAGGGATAAGGGGAAGGCAGAGCGAAGGTCCCAGGACCCCTCCCCCACAACCCAGAGGGCTGAGCCCCCAGCAGCAGGGGGAACCTCTGAGTGGGCAAAGGTGCTGGTTTGCAGGGTCTACCTTGTGAGCAGTGGGGAGGAAGCCAGGGAGAGATGGGGCAGTGGCTGGGTCCCTCCATGGGGCTCCAGCCTCACCTTTGCCTCGGGGCACAACCAGATCAATCCAGTTGAACCTAATTCAATCAGAACTCCTCAGAGTTTAGGGAGGTGTGCAAAGGCACTTGTGGACAGCAGAGAAGCCACTGGAGAGAACTGGAGAGAGCCTGGGTGGCCCAGCCTTCCAGGAGTCTTCAGAGCCTCAGAGATTCATACCACATACAGCCCAACCCACTTGAACTCAATCCAATCAAAAGCCTCCAGAGGACAGGGAAGCTAACAACATTCCTCCCCTAGAGACTGCACCAAGAGATCTGACAAAGCTCCAAGAGGGGAGACTGACAGCTCCAAAACCAAAACAAAATGAGAGGAACAAGAGCACAGCCAAATACGGGGAGCAAAGAAGGGATAAACTCAAGCAAACAACAGAAAAAGAAGAAAGAAATTACAATAGACAGCTTCTGCACAGGTAATGAGCAAAGAGCGAATGAAACAGAGGGGGAGGGATCAGCAAAGGAAAAATCAGAAATCCCAGCGAATTGGATACAGGCTTTGGAAGAACTCAAAATGCAATTCAAAACACAATTAAGAGAGGCTGAAGACAATTGGGAAAAGAACTTAAAAACTAAAATAAATCATCTAGAAACAGAAAATAGTGTCTTGAAAGCCAAAATCAACCAGCTGGAAAATGAGGCAAAGGAGATGAAAGATGAGGCAAAGCAGATGAAAGATGACCTCCAAAGAAAATCCGACCAAAAGGAAAAGGGTGACCAAAAAACTAAGGATGAAATCTAGTCTTTAAGAACCAGAATACAACAATTAGAATCGAGCAACCTCACAAGGCAGCAGGACTCTATAAAACAAAACCAAAAGAATGAAAAAATTGAGGAAAATATGAAGCATCTCATTCACAAAACAGAGGATTTAGAAAATTGTTCAAGGAGAGACAATTTAAGAATTATTGGCCTACCAGAAGACCATGACAAAAGAAAAAAAGCCTGGACATTATATTATAGGAAATTATTAAAGAAAACTGCCCCGAAATCCTTGAACAAGAGGGAAAAGTGGAGATTGATAGAATCCACAGATCACCTCCTGTACTTAATCCCCAACTGACAACACCCAGGAATGCTATAGCCAAATTCAAGAACTATCAGACCAAAGAAAAGATATTACAAGCTGCCAAGAAGAAGTCATTCAGATACCAAGGAACCACAGTGAGGATAACTCAGGATCTGGCTGCATCCACACTGAAAAAAAGAAAGGCATGGAATACAATATTCCGGAAATCAAAGGAACTAGGTCTACAACCAAGAATCAACTACCTAGCAAAACTGATTATATTCTTACAGGGGAAAGTATGGTCATTCAACAAAATAGAAGAATTCCAAGAATTCGTAAAGAAAAGACCAGACCTGAACAGAAAATTTGATGTTCAAGCACAGAACTCAAGAGAATCATCAAAAGGTATATAAAAAGAGGGGAAAAAAGAAAAACAAAAAAATTCTTTTTAAGAGACTCAATAAGTTAAAATTATATGTATCCCTATAAGAAAAGAGGTCATTGGTAACTCTTAAGAACTGTGGTTATAACCTGGGCAGCTAGAAATATTACACTTAGAGGGAACAGTGACAAACTGTATAGGATGAAAGGACAAGACATAAATAGGTATATAGATATATGCATGCAAAAATATATATGCATAAGTATGCATATATATATATATATATAACTAGAGCTTAAAAATAGGTTAATATTAAAAGAAATGGGAAAAGAAACAAATGGGGGTAAATTTATATGTCATAAAGAAGCTCATGGTGGGAGGGGGGAGAACATCAATACACTGGAAGGGTAAAGAGGTCGGAGACAGGAAATACTCAACTTTTATGTGATTTGAAAGTGATTCAAAGTGGGAAAAACAATCCAATCCATTGGGGGCAGAGAATAGATTTGCACCCTATAGGGGAGTAGAAGGGTAACAAATGGTCTGGTGGGGAGGGAAACAGTACAAGAGAGGGAGGGAGTGGGGGGTTAATTTTAGAAAGACTATAGGGAAAATAAGGGGGGGAATTAGAAGGGAGGGGGGTAGAAAGGGAAGTAAAATAAGGGTGGGAACAAGGGGGACTGTTCAAATGCAAACATTGGTGTAGAAGGAAATAGTGAAAGAAGAAAAGGCAGGAAAAGGAGCAGAAATCAAAATGCTGGGAAATACACAGCTAGTAATCATAACTCTGAATGTGAATGGAATGAACTCACCCATAAAATGCAAGCAAATAGCAGAGTGGATTAGAGTCCAAAACCCAACCATATGCTGTCTACAAGAAACACATATGAGAAAGGTAGACACACATAGGGTGAAAGTAAGAAGGTGGAGCGAAATCCATTGGGCATCAACTGACAAAAAGAAGGCAGGAGTCACAATCATGATATCCGACAAAGCCAAAGTAAAAATAAATCTAGTTAAAAGAGATAGGGAAGGTAATTACATCCTGATAAAAGGCAGTATAGACAGTGAGGAAATCTCTGTACTCAACATGTATGCACCAAATGGCATAGCATCTAAATTTCTAAAGGAGAAACTAGAGGAACTCAAGGATGAAAAAGATAGAAAAACTATACTAGTGGGAGATCTGAACCTTCCTCTATCCGAACTAGATAAATCAAACCAAAAAATAAATAAGAAAGAACTAAGAGAAGTGAATGAAATCTTAGAAAAATTAGAGTTAGTAGACATGTGGAGAAAAATAAATAGGGACAAAAAGGAATATACCTTCTTTTCTGCAGCACATGGTACATTCACAAAAATTGACCACGTATTAGGGTATAAAAACATTGCAAACAAGTGCAAAAGAGCAGAAATAATAAATGCAACTTTCTCAGTTCACAATGCAATGAAAATAATAATTAGTAAGGGAACATGGAGAGGTAAATAAAAAATTAATTGGAAAGTAAACAATATGATTCTCCAAAACCAGTTAGTTAAAGAACAAATCATAGAAACAATTAATAACTTCATTGAAGAAAATTACAATGATGGGACATCCTTTCAAAACCTATGGGATGCAGCCAAAGCAGTACTCAGGGGGAAATTTATATCCTTGAGTTCATATATTAACAAATTAAGAAGGGCAGAGATCAATGAATTGGGCATGCAAATTAGAAAGTGAACAAATTAAAAATCCTCAGATGAAGACTAAATTAGAGATCCTAAAACTCAAAGGAGAAATTAATAAAATTGAAAGTCAAGGAACTATTGATTTAATAAATAAGACTAGAAGCTGGCACTTTGAAAAAACAAATAAAATAGACAAAGTACTAGTCAGTTTAATTAAAAAAAGCAAAGAAATAAACCAAATTGACAGTATCCAAGATGAAAAAGGAGACCTCACCTCTAATGAAGAGGAAATTAAGGCAATCATTAAAAACTACTATGCCCAATTATATGGCAACAAATATGGCAATCTAGGTGATATGGATGAATACTTACAAAAATATAAATTGCCTAGACGAAAAGAGGAAGAAATAAATTACCTTAACAACCCCATTTCAGAAAAAGAAATTGAACAAGCCATCAAAGAACTCCCTAAGAAAAAATCCCCAGGTCTAGATGGATTCACAAATGAATTCTATCAAACATTCAAAGAACAACTAATCCCAATATTAAACAAACTATTTGACAGAATAGGCCAAGAAGGAGTTCTACCAAATTCATTCTATGACACAAACATGGTACTGATCCCAAAGCCAGGCAGGTCAAAAACAGAGAAAGAAAACTATAGACCAATCTCCCTAATGAATATAGATGCAAAAATCCTAAATAGGATACTAGCAAAAAGACTCCAGCAAGTTATCACAAGGGTCATCCACTATGACCAGGCAGGATTCATACCAGGAATGCAAGGATGGTTCAATATTAGGAAAACCATCCACATAATTGACCATATTAACAAGCAAACTGACAAAAATCACATGATTATCTCAATAGATGCAGAAAAAGCCTTTGAGTGCAAAAAGGAATAATAAAGTGGAGGAGTTCCATGGAGACTGGAACGACCTCCAGGAAGTGATGCAGAGCGAGAGGAGCAGAACCAGGAGAACATTGTACACAGAGACAAACACACTGTGGTATAATCAAATGTAATGGACTTCTCCATTAGTGGCAGTGTAATGCCCCTGCACAATCTGCAGGGATCAAGGAGAAAAAAACACTATCCATAAGCAGAGGACAAACTGAGGGAGTAGAAACACCGAGGAAAAGCAACTGCCTGACTACAATGGCTGAGGGGACATGACAGAGGAAAGACTCTGAGCAAACACTCTGATGCAAATACTAACAACATGGTAATGGGTTCGAGTCAAGAACACATATGATACCAGTAATCACGTGTTGGCCATGGGGGGTGGGAGGGAGGAAAAGAAAATGATCTTTGTCTTTAATGAAAAATGCATGGAAATGATCAAATAAAATACTATAAAATTAAAAAAAAAGAAAAAAAGAAAAAGAAAAAGCCTTTGATAAAATACAACACCCATTCCTATTGAAAACACTAGAAAGTATAGAAATAGAATGGTCTTTCCTAAAAATAATAAACAGTATATATCTAAAACCATCAGCAAACATCATCTGCAATGGGGATAAACTAGAAGCCTTTCCAATAAGATCAGGAGTAAAACAAGGATGCCCACTATCACCTCTATTCTTTAATATTGTACTAGAAACACTAGCAGTAGCAATTAGAGAAGAAAAAGAAATTGAAGGTATTAAAATTGGCAATGAGGAGACCAAGCTATCACTCTTTGCTGACGATATGATGGCTTACTTAAGGAATTCTAGAGAATCAACCAAAAAGTTACTCAAAATAATCAACAACTTTAGCAAAGTTCCAGGATACAAAATAAACCCTCATAAGTCATCAGCATTTTTATATATTTCCAACACATCTCAGCAGCAAGAAATAGAGAGAGAAATTCCATTTAAAATCACCCTAGACAATATAAAATAGTTAGGAATCTATCTGCCGAGACAAACACAGGAATTATATGAACACAACTACAAAACACTTTCCACACAGCTAAAACTAGATCTAAACAATTGGAAAAACATTGATTGCTCATGGGTAGGACGAGCTAACATAATAAAAATGACAATCCTACCCAAATTAATTTACTTATTTTGTGCCATACCCATTGAACTACCAAAAAACTTCTTTACTGAATTAGAAAAAACCATAACTAAATTCATTTGGAAGAACAAATGATCAAGGATATCCAGGGAAATCATGAAAAAAAATGCAAAGGAAGGAGACTTGCAGTCCCAGATCTCAAACTATACTATAAAGTGGTGGTTATCAAAACAATTTGGTACTGGCTAAGAGACAGAAAGGAGGATCAGTGGAATAGACTTGGCATAAATGATCACAGCAAGACAGTTTATGACAAACCCAAAGACCCCAGCTTTTGGGACAAAAATCCATTATTTGATAAAAACTGCTGGGAAAATTGGAAGACTGTGGGAGAGATTAGGTTTGGATCAACACCTCACACCCTACACCAAGATAAATTCAGAATGGGTGAATAACTTGAACATAAAGAAGGAAACTATAAGTAAATTAGATGAGCACAGAATAGTATACATGTCAGACCTTTGGGAAGGGAAAGATTTTAAAACCAAGCAAGACTTAGAAAGAGTCACAAAATGTAAAATAAATAATTTTGATTACATCAAATTAAAAAGTTTTTGTACAAACAAAACCAATGTAACTAAAATCAGAAGGGTAGCAACAAATTGGGAAACAATCTTCATAAAAACCTCTGACAAGGGTTTAATTACTCAAATTTACAAAGAGCTAAATCAATTGTACAAAAAATCAAGCCATTCTCCAATTGATAAATGGGCAAGGGATATGAACAGGCAGTTCTCAGCCAAAGAAATCAAAACTATTAATAAACACATGAAAAAGTGTTCTACATCTCTTATAATCAGAGAGATGCAAATCCAAACAACTCTGAGGTATCACCTCACACCTAGCAGATTGGCTAACATGACAGGAAAGGAAAGTAATGAATGCTGGAGGGGATGTGGCAAAGTTGGGACACTAATTCATTGCTGGTGGAGTTGTGAATTGATCCAACCATTCTGGAGGGCAATTTGGAACTATGCCCAAAGGGCGATAAAAGACTGTCTGCCCTTTGATCCAGCCATAGCACTGCTGGGTTTGTACCCCAAAGAGATAATAAGGAAAAAGACTTGTACAAGAATATTCATAGCTGCACTCTTTGTGGTGGCCAAAAATTGGAAAACGAGGGGATGCCCTTCAATTGGGGAATGACTGAACAAATTGTGGTATCTGTTGGTGATGGAATACTATTGTGCTCAAAGGAATAATAAAGTGGAGGAATTCCATGGAGACTGGAACAACCTCCAGGAAGTGATGCAGAGCGAAAGGAGCAGAACCAGGAAAACATTGTACACAGAGACTGATACACTGTGGTACAATCGAAGGTAAAGGACTTCTCCATTAGTGGCAATGCAATGTCCCTGAACAATCTTCAGGGATCTAAAAAACACTATCCACAAGCAGAGGATAAACTGTGGGAGTAAAAACACTGATGAAAAACAACTGCTTGACTACAGGGGCTGAGGGGAAATGACTGAGGAGAGACTCTAAATGAACACTCTAATGCAAATACCAACAACATGGAAATGGGTTTGAATCAAGAACACATGTGATAACCAGTGAAATCGCGCATGGGCTATGGGAGAGGTGTTGGGAGGGGGGAGGGAAGAAAAGAAAATGGTCTTTGTTTCCAATGAATAGTGTTTGGAAATGACCAAATAAAAATTAAAAAAGAAAAAAAAAAGAAATACAATGCTGTACCTGTGCTCTTTGTGGTCGCAAAAAATTGGAAAATGAGGGGATGCCCTTCAATTGGGGAATGGCTGAACAAATTGTGGTATATGTTGGTGATGGAATACTATTGTGTTCAAAGGAATAATGAACTGGAGGAAATCCATGTGAACTGGAATGACCTCCAGGAACTGATGCAGAGTGAAAGGAGCAGAACCAGGAGAACACTATACACAGAGACTGTAGTACAATCGAATGTAATTGACTTCTCCATTAGTGTCAATGAAGTGATTCTGAACAATTTGGAGGGATTTATGAGAAAGAACACTATCCATATGCAGAGGAAAAACTGTGGGAGTAGAAACACCAAAGAAAAACAACTATTTGAATACATGGATCGAGGACATATGATTGGGGATGTAGACTCTAAATGAACATCCTAATGCAAACACCAACAACATGGAAATAGGTTCTGATCAAGGATTCATGTAAAACCCAGTGGAATTGTGAGTCAGCTAGGGGAAGGGTGGGAGGAGGGAAGAGGGGGAAAGAATATGATTCTTGTAACCAAGGAATAATGTTCTAAATTGACTAAAGAAAAAATTTTTAAAAAGGAAAAGAAAAAGAAATGCAATGCTGGACAAATCACGAAATTTGTTTGCCTCAGCTTTCTCATCTGCAAAAAAGGAATAGTTAATAGTCTCTACAACACAAGATTAAGGACCAACTGAGATTATGTGTGTATATATATATATATATATATATATATATATATATATATATATAACATACACACATGTGAATGGTGTGTATGGTTGTTGATTAGTTGTTATAATCATGTCCAACTCTTTGTGACCCATTTGAGGATTTTTTTGGCAAAGATACTGGGGTAGTTTTCCATTTCCTTCTCCAGTTCATTTTACAAATGAGAAAACTGAGACAAATAGGATTGAGTGAATTCCTCAGGATCACACAGCTAGTAAGTATCTATTAGAAGGCTATATTTGAACTCAGATTCACCTAGCTGATATATATATATACACACATATATGCACATGTATAAAATGTTTTGAAAACTTTAGGCTGTTATATAAATGTTAGTTATTATTTCCAAATATGTTCCCTGCACTCTAAGCCTTCTCTTGTAACAAAGATTTTGAAAGGAAGAGAAAAAAAAAGCAGTTCAACCAAATCAAGCAAGTCATCATCCACATTTGACAGTATATGAATATTCCATATCCTCCTCGCCCATCTCTATAATGCCTAGAGGAAGGAGATATAATTATTTTCATGATGGTCATTTTACAAATACTTACCATGAACATTGCAGTGCAGGAGGATCAAATGTGCTATGAAAAGATATTTTTTCCTGGTTGTATGACCCTGGGCAAGTCACTTAATCCCAATTGCTTAGCTATTACTGCTCTTCTGCCTTGGAATCATTATTCACTATCAATTTTAAGATGGAATGTAGGGGTTCAAAAAAAAAAGAAAAAATGATATTTCTTCTTGTCTTTGGTCATGTGATAACTGCCAATCCTTATTTTCCTCTCCAAGGAGAACCAGTGAGACAATCTTCCATTTAGAATCAACTTCCTTCTCTTTTCTGTTTTCCTTTATTGCCGGAAGATCAAGATTATTCCGATTTAGTTTACCTTGTTATGTTTAACTAACGTTTATTAAGCTTGCCCTGTGGACAGAACACTGTACTCAGCAATTGTCATGCATGAGGATCGCTTAGACAGACACCTAAAGAAGGCGAAAGGCGTTTCAAAGTGCTTACTCAGGTAGGCAACCGGGTAGCTGAATCTGAATTAATGTCATCCGAGCTTTTCCCTTTCTAGGAACCATGCTGTGGGCAACAAGTGCAATGGCAGCATAAAAAATGAGGGCGGGAACAGAAGACACTAATACATCAAAATCTCTCCTGTCTGTCTTGCAGCAAGTTTGCACCGAAGTAGAGAACGTGAAGCTAAGAGCAGAATGAACTTCCCCCTCTCTTTCCCCAATCGCACTCCCCCCTCCAACCCAACTAATACCTGCTTTTACTCTCCTTTTCGGAACTTATTTCTTTTTTAGTTCCTAAATGCCCAAAGCAACAGCAAGTGGGGATTAGCTTACTCGCCACCAGCAACAGTAGTTGCTTTCTAGTTCTAGAAATTCTTTAGTGAGAGGTTGTTTCCTTACTTTGATTCTAATCATCTGCAAAACAATTCTACCCGCTCCCTTTCACCTCCAGGGTTTTGCGGGAGGGTTTTATTAGTTACTATGCCTATAGGACTGGGAGAGAGATAATCTAATAAGGTAGATAGAGCACATAAATAATAATTGCAGTCCAAAAAATAATAGTTCATGTTTACATAATTCCTTAAGGTTTGCAAAGTGCTTTACAAGTATTTTATCCTCACAGCAATCCTAGGAGAGTGGTGCTATTATTATCCCCATTTTACAAATGAGTAAACTGAGGCAGATAGAAGTTAAGTAATTTGCCCATGGTCATATAGCTAGTGAATATATGAGGCCAGATTTTAACTTGGGTCTTTCTGATTCAAGATCCAGTGCTCTAAGTCACTGCACTTCTGTTAAGATTAAAAATTAATACCCAATACTCCAAGTATTATTTTTATAAGATTTTTTAATAATCACTTGAAGTAAAGGAATAAAATAGCCCTAGTAAAGAGGAGTTTACCTGGACCATTCTCAGGAGAAGAGAAAAAGAGAAGGGAGTTACAGAAAGTTTTATCTATGTAACATAAGGACTTAATGTGGGGACGAAAGAAAGGGATTCTGGGTGATGAAGTCCAAGAGTACAAAATTCTAATTACACACCCTCCTAGATAAGAACAAATAAGCTGTAGGTAAACTATTATGTGAGATATTAGGGGGGAAAGAGCATTTCCAAATGAAGAGAATCACAAAAGGCTTCAAAGAAGTGGCATTTGAAGTGGCTCTTGAATGTATTCAGTTCATAGACCTGCAAAGATCATGGGCTGCGTGTGTTGGTATATACTGGGGTGAACATTACCATTATGTCTTTTCCTACCTTTATTTCCAGCGGAGGAAGACACTCAGTAGAATACTTATTATGATGAGAAAGGTAGAGAAGAGGAAGGGCCAATGGGAGCCTTTATCCCAGGGTGTCCTGACACAGCTGAGCCGCACATAGTCTATGTACATCTATGGTAGGATTCCAACATACAGAGAGATTTGAGGGGAAACATTTCTGGTATAAAATATTACGAGAGCAAAGTCACAGTCAAGACAGGATAGGACTGTGGTGGCTAGGTGGTTCAATGGATAGAGAGACAGGCCTGGAGAAAAGAAGTCCTGGCTTCCAATCTGGCCTCAGATTCTTCTTAACTGTATCATCCTGAGGAAGTCACTTAACCCCAATTCCCTACCCTTTTCCATTCTTCTGCCTTGAAAGTAATACTTAGTATCAATTCTAAGACAAAAAGTGAGGGCTGTTGTTTTTTTTTAATTTATTTGTTTTGGGTTTTTATAAGCATAGAACTTGTACAGGAGAAAAGCAAATAGTTCAGTTTGGCTGGGTCATAGAATATGTAGTGCTTAGAAATCTGGAAAGATAGGGTGGTTTTAAATTGCTTAAGTCCTTCACTACCAGACTAAATAGCTTATATTTCATTCAGTAGATATTAGGGATCCATGGAAGTATTTTGAAAATAGTAGTGATATGATGAGATCTATACATGAGGAAGATTAATCTGGCAATTAGATGGAAAATGCATTGGAGGAACCATATGAAAACATATTCATAATTACTAAGAATAAGATTAAATTAAAAATGTCTCTGGCATTTCCCCTAATAATCATCAAAGATGCAAAGAAGCTAATATGTGGAAATGGTTAATGTTGAAGGGTTTTGGAGGAAGACAGGCTCACAGAAACTGTTGAATTGATCTAATTACTCTTGAAAACCCTTTAGAATTACTTAATACAAATTATTAAGTTTACTACTTTTTTTACTTTGATTGCTGCTGCTGCTGCTGCTGCTACTACTACTACTACTTTGCCTCCAAGGAGCTTATATTATTGTAGGGAACCAATTCATATAGTTGGGTGGTAGCCAAGAAAGGGACATTTTACTATAGAAATTTACAGGGATGATGAGTGAATGGGGCTATAGGGAAATATATTGACATACCCTTTGCTGGAGCAATAATAGATTTGATTTAGTCGTGGTTCAAGTTCCCCCCAAACTAGGTGAAGAGGAGTGAGTAAGAATACCTGCTTGGTTGTGAGTTGGATGGTAAAGAGACAGTCTCCGGGGCAGCTCAGTGGCTCAGTGAATTGAGATTCAAACCAGAGATAGGAGGTCCTGGGTTCAAATCTGGTCTCAGACACTTTCTAGATATGTGACCCTGGGCAGATCACTTAAGCTCAATTACCTAGCCCTTACTGTTCTTCCACCTTTGAATTAGTAGTATTGATTCTAAGAGAGAGGGTAGGGGGGGTTTAAAAAGAGAGACAGTCATCAATCAGGAGAGTGTGACACCAGAGAGAAATTCCTCAAAGGCAGAATCTTTTCTGTCTTAAGTTGGAGGGGAGGCGGGTTTGATTATAAAACAGATCATATCCTTATACAATCTAGCCTTCAAGGTCCAGATCCCATATATTTCCTCCTTGAAGTGATCTTTGCCTCTCTGATTTCTAAGTCTATTGCATATGCCATTTATTTGGTCTATATAAATTTCCTGTCTTGTATTGTTTTATTTTTATATCTATGCACTATATAAAAATTCTGGATTTTGAGCTAGATTGTGTGCTTTGATATCCTCAAATCCTGGCTGTGGTACTGCCTATATGACCTTGGCCAAGTCCCTCTGCTTCTTGGTGTCGCAATTTTTCATGTAGAAGTTGAGAGAATTGTCATGGAAGCAATATTCATAAGGACTGCAACAAAAATGAAATAGCTACAACAACAACAAAAAAAGGAAATTGAATATGTTTTTATTATGGTGAAAACTTGACCTTGGAGACTGGTGGAGAAAATCTGCCCCACTCCTTTCTCTGAAGAGGTGAAAAGCTATGGTTATAGAATATTGCATATGCCATCAGACTTGTTCCATGTGCTAATTTTGCTGAAATCCTACACACACACACACACACACACACACACACACACACACACACACACACTATTTTATTTTTTAAAAGAGATGTCTTGCTGCATAGTGGAGGAAAGAATATATTAAATAATCAGGTTGTTAGAAAAACAAAAGATATCGATAACACTTTTATTAAAATGAGAGGGTTTTAGTAAATAACCAGGAAGGTCCCTAATAGTTCTAAATGACTTTCTAGACTCGTGACTTTCCTAACCCAACTAGACTGTAAACTTCTTGAAGCCAGGCATTTTTTTGTTTTGCTACCAAGCTTGTAGGACAAAGTCTTGTGTTAAATGACTGGCCAAAAAAATTGCAAGCCTAAGAAATGGTATTATGGTTTTCTGTGGGAGAAGCACATCAGTTAAAGGAGAAGATGAAAGGTTAGATTTCTTTGCATCCCACTTCTCCCCTTGGGGGAAGATTGTTACTGTTTTTCAATAAGCAGACCTATCCTGTGGGAGATTGGTCTTTAGATGCTTAGTTCCTCTTGAATAATCTAAATTTTGTGTCATTTCTCTTATGATATTTAGAGAAACCCAAACCTCCTCCAGCCTGGGCACTCGCTCAGGCTGCCTTGTGCAACACAGGGAGCAGTTTTGCCACAGTGTGAGAACTAAGCCTGGGAACATCAAACTAAAGACAGATTCCTGCTGTATGAGGGTTTCCAGCTGGGAAAATTGCCTTCAGTTCAGCCAGCATTTAGCAGCATTTTCCAGCTGCCATGAATATGCAAAGGAAAGTGGGCCACTGGCAAAATCACATGGAGGGCTGGCTATTAGACATTAGCACAGACAATAAAAGTTTGGACAGGTTGACTGTGGGAGTTCTATAGGTACTGAGCAAAGGTACTAAATTGTTCCAGCTCCACAGAAATGGCTGGTAGACATGACTAAAAAATACATGATTATAACCATTCCTTTGTGGGTCTTTTCCACCTTCATTTGAAAGAGGCATGACAGCTCATAAAGAATAGCAACTTCCTTGCAACCCAGAAGGCTTAATGAAGAATTAAGGATATTGCCTTAGTATCGCTGAAATAATAGAACAAAAATTGAATTATTCTTCCCATATTAAATGCATCTATTCCTGAGCATTTCTGCCAAAATGACTTTGCTAACCTGGTGTGAAATACACTTTGTTTTCACATGAGGACATTAAACAAAAATGCCGGCTCTGGTATAACCACTTTGAAAGGAATGAAAATCATCAGCATGATAAAGCTCTCTCAACGTATGGTTCTATCAGCCCCAAATTGTATCACAGCTGCTTCTGGCACCATTAGATGGAACACTGGGTAATTTATAAAAGTCATTTTTTAACAATTTGATTGTTGGTATATATCTGCTGAATTGATTGGTTGCAGAGACAGATCTTTATTTTTATAATAGCAATAACATCCTTTGCCTATTATGGCTCAATTTATTCCTAATGCTAACATTACCAACCAGCATCTATCAATTTATATTGGGAAAATATACTGTTATGTCTTAATTATCTGTTTAATTGTAGGAAGATAAGAGCCCATAATACCCTGGATTTAGCAGTATTTGGGTAGCCTGCCACAGTCACTAGGGTCTCTCTATTCTGCTTCTATCTGGCATCTATCTGTAAGGCATGGTGACATTAATGATATTTATACTCATCTATGGGTGGGGAATACAGCCATGATATTACAGAGCCATACAGCTATCTGTATGGCACCACGACAGACATCTCTACAAGCCACTTATTATACTTGGTTTCCACCAATGGTCTACTTCCCTGTTGCATCCAAATTGACCAGATGCAATCAATAGGAATATATGTGACGCACATTTCATCAGACTTTCTCTAGAGGTTTCCTAGGATCTTCTGGAGGAGGAGGATAGAGAGATTTTCTTTTTTTCTGATGGTATGTTATGGCATGTCTATATCTGAGCAGAAAAGGAAAAGATTCTTTTTTATAACCTGTATCTCATCTCTCCATGGAATGAGCCAATACTCTTGCAAGAGATAAATGAATGAAAGCCAGAAAAAGCATTTATTAACCACTTACTGCATGTAATGTATTATATTAAGCACTGGAGATACATTTAGAAACTTGAGACAGTCCTTTCTCTCAGAATTCACATGGAAGGACATAACACAGATAGATGCAGAAAGATTGGAAGGTCCAGGGATCCTTCAGCATCAGAGTGAATGATAATGCATCTTTTTTTACTACAATTTATTTTTTAAAAGCCATATTTGCCTCTGATCTTTTGGCATTTGAAAAGAATTTGATGGTGAGAAAAAAGCTTCCTTTTCTGGGTCTTGCCAGAGGACTGGCTAGAATTATAGAACAAGGCATACTTTCTCAGAACATGTCCAATGTAAGTATAACATCCATTAGATCGTAAGCTCCTTGAGGGCAGGGTCTTTCTTTTGCTTCTTTTTATATTACCAGTACTTAGCATAGCAGTTGGCACATAGTAGGTGCTTAATAAATGTTTATTAATTGGTTAATTGAAGAAAAAAATCCAGTGCTGTGCCCAAGAGGCTATGATATAGTCCTTGTCCCTCTTTTTCTGGGCTAAAAGGCTTCTTTATCCTCTTAGCCTATGCATGTGATTTCTAAATTGGTGCCTAGCCTTTATTATGAGGGGTTACTCTTTCCTTCCCATTCTTTCACCCTGTATCTTATACTTATTAGTACCCTTGACATTTCCCCTAGCATCTTATAAGGACCTTGAGATCAGAGACTTTTTCTTCTGTATCTAGCCTATGAAATTTTTTATGTCATAAAAGTTGATATAATGCCATATGCATGGTCAAGAGCTCAATGAATCTTGTATAATTAATGAATAAATAATAATTATATAAATAGTAATATAATTTGTATTTATATAGTACCCACTGTGTGCCAGACACTGTGCTAAGCACTTTACAAATGTTTGATTTAATCCTCACAACAATCCTGAAAGGTGGGTTCTATTATCATCCCCATTTTACAGGTAAGGAAATTAAGGTAAATAGAGGTTACATGGCATTCCCAAGATCACATGTCTACTAAGTGTCTAAGGCCTGATTTGAACTTAGATCTGTCTGATTTTAGGTCTATTGCTCTAACATCTTCTAGCTATTTCAAAAATAAATGAATAAAAAAATAAATATGTGACTAGCAGATTTCCTCTACCATCTTCTAGTTGAACATAGGGGTGGAAACTGAGGGTTGGAGATGTGTTGGAGACAAATTCAACCAATCAGGCCACTCTACTGTTTTTTAAAGATTAGCCTGATTCCATTTTCCATATTGCAAATACCACTTTCCAACCAGGGCTAAAATTTGTACAACTTCAGTTTAGATGAATAAGAATCGTGACATTGAGATTTGAATGAATGAAGCTGAAAGCACAGCTTGGATCCAATAAATTTCCATTTTTAAGTTATGACAAATCAAATAACTTAAGATACTATAGTTCTGTATGAAAAGTTTGCTGGATTTCAAGTCAAAGGACCAGGGTTTGAGCCCCTGATTTCTTATGTACAGTATTGCCTATATGACTTTGGGTAAATCATTTAGCTTTTTCTGACCTCAGTTTTCACACTTGTAAAATAAGGGGATTAGATGATATGGTCTCTAACATCTTTTCTAGTTTGAAACTTATGGTTTTATGAAGAAGATACTATATCTGATTCTCTCCTACAAACTTGGAGCTTATGCTTCTCCAAATGTTATAAATAACATTTTTTTTCTACTTTCTTTCACAAGGAAGATGAGGGAATAAGCACACAATCTTCTTGGATATTAGGACTACAGATTTTATAAGACACCTTTAGAATATAAATTCGTGAAGCAAGCAATCACCATTCAACAAATATTTGAGGGTCACATGTATCAATTGGCACAAAACTTTAAAATAATTTCTTATAATTTTACTCAAATTTACTATAATTTCTCCTGTTTGGTAAAATCTTATTTTGGTCAAATGGCTAAATACATGTAATTACAAGCAGGTGTTATAATTCTACTTTGAAATAAAAATTTTCATCCTATTATTTCTATCTCATGCAAAACCCCTGGCTCAGTTGACCTAAATTTAGTCCCTCTAGCTTATAAAAATTCTGGTCTTTCAACATTATCCACATCCAGAGAAAGAACTGTGGGAGTAGAAACACAGAAGAAAAACAACTGCTTGACCACATGGGTCAATTGGGATATGATTGGGGACACAGACTCTAAATGACCACCCTCATGCAAATATCAATGATATGGAAATAGGTCTTGATCAATGTCACATGTAAAACCAGTGGAATTGCACATTGACTATGGGAGGGGGTGGGAGAAAGGAAGTGAAAGAATATGAATCATGTAACCATGAAAAAATTTTCTTAATCAATAAAATTAAATTTAATAAAATTTAAAATAAAACAAATAAATACCAATTATGGTCTTTCTATTGCATCTATTGTGTACAAAGCAAAGTGTTGTAGGGGAAGGATACAAAGATTAGATAAGACACAATCTCTGCCCTCTTGTCAATTTTTTTAAACTCTTACCTTCTGTCTTAGAATCCATACTGAGTGTTTTGGTTCCAAGGTAAAAGAACAGTAAGGATCAGAGGATTGGAGTGGGGTGCCTTGCCCACAGTCACACAGCTAAGAAGTATCTGAGACCAGATTTGAACCCCAGTTTATAATCTAGAAGGGGAATAAAACTTAACCAAAAAATGTTTAAACACAATATGAATTTTTTAAATTTAAAACACAATATGAAAATATTTTAAAACACAATTTAAAATATAATATGAAAAGCATATCAGGGAGTTAAAAACATAGTTGAGATAGATAGAAATTCAAGAGGCAAATAGAGGAAGGAAGAATATTTCAGGAAAAGAGCCTGAGAGATCAATGTTTTGCCACCTGGGGAGGTTTGCAGCTCCCTACTCTCCTTTCCTTTGGAGTGAAAGTGGAATTGCTGTACAAAGTGTCCCAAAAGTAAAAGTTTAAAACTACACTAAGATTTTCGGAACACCTTGTATAGTACACGCATGTACCAAAGCCAAAGTGTTATTTGTGCTAACCAACTTCTTTTCTTTCGAGTTTACTGTGTCTAGACGAAACAGAGTAACATTCTGTCTTTAATTTTTACTGGCCTAAGGCATACAGACAAGTGGTTATGGCTAAGACTGATAATAGTGATAATACCCTCTAAACACAAGATTTCTTATCTCACCCCTTGCTAAATATCTATTCTCAACAGTCACAGACACTGGAAAGCAGCCAATAAATTCTTCCTACTATCTCGCCACCTTCATAACTCTCTACAAATTGGTACATGAGAGATAGTGAATGTAGGTGGCAGGTCACCAAGCCACCCATGGACTGTGTGAAGAAACCTGCCTGTCTGTTCCCAGAGGGATCCTACCCAAGTGCATGTCAAAGTCATCACAGTAATGTCTGCAGGTCTCATCCTTTCTCTCCATGGGCTCACTCTTCATTTTCTTTTCTCTGCTCAAATCTGAGGCAATTTGATACTCATGTAATTATCAGCCCAGCCACTCATCTTCCAAATGTCCCTTTTCCCACTGTTTGACTTTTGAATTGTCGTTTTGGATGTGGACACAGACTCTATGGCTTTCTTTTTCTTTTTCTTTTTTTTTGAGAGATTAGGTTTATTTTTTTTTCCATTTGAATGAGCTTATTTAGTCAATTTAGAACATTATTCCTTGGTTACAATAATCATATTATTTCCCTCCCTCCCCTCCACTCACTCTTCCCACAGCCAACGCACAATTTCATTGGGTATTACTTGTGTCCTTGATCAGAACCTATTTCCATGTTGTTGATGTTTGCACTAGGATGTTCATTTAGAGTCTACATCCCCAACCATGTCCCTTCAATCCATGTATTCAAGCAATTGTTTTTCTTCGGTGTTTTTACTCCCACAGTGTTTCCTCTGAATGTGGATAGTGGTTTTTCTCCAAGGTTCCTCTGAGTTGTTCAGTGTCATTGCATTGTCACTAATGGAGAAGTCCATTATGTTCAATTGTACCACAGTCTATCAGTCTCTGTGTACAATGTTCTCCTGGTTCTGCTCTTGTTGTTCTGCATCAATTCCTGGAGTTCATTCCAGTTCCCATGGAATTCCTCTAGTTTATTATTCCTTTGAGCACAATAGTATTCCATCACCAACATATACCACAATTTGTTCAGCCATTCTCCAACTGAAGGGCATCCCTTCATTTTCCAATTTTTGGCCACCACAAAGAGCACAGCTATGAATATTTTTGTACATGTCTTTTTTCTTATTATCTCTTTGGGGTACAAACCCAGAAGTGCTATGGCTGGATCAAAGGGCAGATAGTCTTTTAGCACCCTTTGGGCATAGTTCCAAATTGCCCTCCAGAATGGTTGGATCAATTCACAACTCCACCAGCAATGAATTAGTGTCCCAACTTTGCCACATCCCCTCCAGCATTCATTACTTTCCTTTCCTGTCATGTTAAGCCAATCTGCTAGGTGTGAGGTGACACCTCAGAGTTGTTTTGATTTGCATTTCTCTGATTATAAGAGATTTAGAACACTTTTTCATGTGCCTAATAATAATTTTGATGTCTTTAACTGAAAATTGCCTATTCATGTCCCTCGCCCATTTTTCAATTGGAGAATGGCTTGATTTTTTGTACAACTGGCTTAGCTCTTTATAAATTTGAGTAATTAGACCTTTGTCAGACATTTTTATTATGAAGATTGTTTCCCAATTTGTTGCTTCCCTTCTAATTTTGGATGCATTAGTTTTGTTTGTACAAAACCTTTTTAATTTGATGTAATCAAAATTACTGAATTTACATTTTGTGGTTTTTTCCTAGCTCTTGCTTGGTTTTAAAGTCTTTGCTTTCCCAAAGATCTGACAAGTATACTATTCTGTGTTTGCCTAATTTTCTTATAGTTTCCTTCTTTATATTCACATTCAGAGTTATGATTACGAGCTATGTATTTCCCAGGATTTTGATTTCTACTCCTGATTCTGCCTTTTCTTCTTTCACTATTTACTTCTACACCAATATTTGTTTTTAATCAGTCCCCCTAGTCCCCACCCTTATTTTACTTCCCTTTGTACCCCCTCCCTTCTAATTCCCCCCCTTATTTTCCCTGTAGTCTTTCTAAAATTACCCCCCACTCTCTCCCTCCCTTGTGCTGCTTCCCTCCCCACCAGTCATTTATTACTCTTCTACTCCCCTATAGGGCATAAATCTATTCTCTGCCCCAGTGGATTGGACTGTTCTTCCCTCTTTGAGTCAATTTCAAAGCACATAAGAATTGAGTATTTCCTATCTCCAACCTCTTTGCCCTTCCAGTGTATTGATGTTCTCCCCCCTCCCTCCATGAACTTCTTTGTGACATATAAATTTACCCCAATTTGTTTCTTTTCCCATTTCTTTTAGTATTAGCCTTTTTTTAGTGCTAGTTGTATATATATGTGTATATATATATATATATACACACATGTATATGTATTTATGCATGCATATATCTATATACCTATTTATGTCTTGTCCTTTCATCCTATACAGTTTGTCACTGTTCCCTCTAAGTGCAATATTTCTAGCTGCCCAGGTTATAACCACAGTTTTTAAGAGTTAACAATGACCTCTTTTCTTATAGGGATACATATCATTTTAACTTATTGAGTCTCTTAAAATTTTTTGTTTTGTTTAGTTTTGTTTTTCTTTTTTCCCTCTTTTTTAATTACCTTTTGATGATTCTCTTGAGTTCTGTGCTTGGACATCAAATTTTCTGTTCAGGTCTGGTCTTTCCTTTGCAAATTCTTGGAATTCTTCTATTTTTTTGAATGATCATACTTTCCCCTGTAAGAATATAGTCAGTTTTGTGGGTAGTTGATTCTTGGTTGTAGACCTAGTTCCCTTGCTTTCCAGAATATCATATTCCATGCCTTTGGTCCTTCAGTGTGGATGTAGCCAGATCCTGTGTTATCCTCACTGTGGTTCCATTGTATCTGAATGATTTATTCCTGGCAGTTTGTAATATCTTTTCTTTGGTCTGATAGTTCTTGAATTTGGCTATAACATTCCTGGGTGTTGTCAGTTGAGGATTAAGTACAAGAGGTGATCTGTGGATTCTTTCAATCTCCACTTTTCCCTCTTGTTCTAGAATATCAGGGCAGTTTTCTTGAGTAATTTCCTGTAGTATTGTGTCCAGGCTTTTTCTTTTGTCATGCTCTTCTGGTAGACCAATGATTCTTAAATTGTCTCTCCTCAAAAGATTTTCTAAACCCTCTGTTTTGTGAATGAGATGCTTCATATTTTCCTCAATTTTTTCATTCTTTTGGTTTTGTTTTACAATGTCCTGCTGCCTTGTGAGGTCACTTAATTCTAGTTGTATTCTGGTTCTTAAAAATTGGATTTCATCCCTGGTGTTTTGGTCATCCTTCTCTTTCTGGTCTGATTTTCTATGGAGGTCATCTTTCATTCTCTTTGCCTCATCTTTCATCTTCTTTGCTTCATCTCTTTTGCCTCATTTTCCAGCTGATTAATTTTGGCTTTCAAGACACTGTTTTCTGTTTCCAGATGACTTATCCTGCTGTTAAAGTTGTCTTCAGCCTCTCTTAATTGTGTTTTGAATTGCATTTTGAATTCTTCCACAGCCTGTATACAATTCGCTGGGATTTCTGATTTATCATTTGCTGATCTCTCCCCCTCAGTTCTGTTTGTTGCATAGAAGCTATCTTGTATAATTTCTTTCTTCTTTTTCTGTTGTTTGCTCATATTTACCCCTTCTTTGTTCCCTGTATTTGTCTGTGCTTTTGCTCCTCTCATTTTTTTGTTTTTGGGGGCTTCTGTCAGTCTCCTCTCTTAGAGCTTTGACAGAAGATCTCTCAGTGCAGTCTCTGGGGGAGGGTTGTTGGGTGTTTGATCTTCCCTGTCCTCTGGAGGCTTTTGATTGGATTAAAGCCCAGCAGTCAATGTGGGAGGTATGTGGAGCCTAGACTTCCCTGAGTTCTGAAGACTTTTGATGGGATTAAGTTTAGCTTGGTTGGGCTGGGTATGCTCTGAGGCCAACACCTCCTGTAAGGCTGGAGCAAATATGGAGGGTCTACATAGCTCTGGCCAGACCGTCAGCTCTATACTCCCTCTCTAGCTCCTTCCCTGCCATCTGTGTTTGATGCTCTGAGTTTGGCATAGCCCTGCCTACAAGGTACACCCTCCAGACAAGTACCTTTGTCCTCCCAGAAGTTCCAGCTGCCACTGGAGTCTCAGTGCTCTAGGTGGGTAGGGGGAGGGGTCCTAGGACCTTTCTTCTGCCTTCCCCTTAAACCCGAGTGTTCTCGGATTCTGGCTTTTGGGGGAGGGGCATTCCTTTTGAATTGAGTCCAGCAGGAGGGTTCCTTGGCTCTGTCTTGTTGTTAGGTTTGGTTTTCAGTCCCCTAGGAGCATTCAGTTTGTGATCAGTAAGGAAGGGTATTCAGAGGTCTGAACTTCTGCTCCTTCTTGCCGCCATCTTGACTCTGCCAGCCTCGATGGCTTTTTGAAGGCAATAGTTGTATGGTGAGTGCACACTTTAACCAGTCAAGAAGAATTTATGAAGCACTTATGATATACCAGGCACTGTGCTAAGGACTAGCAAAGGAAAGCAAAAAATAAAGACTGTGTCCTATAGGAGCTCACATTTGAATGAGAGAGACAACATCCAAATAACTATATTCACACAACTATGAACCTACAATTGAGTAAATGGAAGATAATAGAGGGAAGGGACTGGGTGGGGGGAGGGATGAGACCCTGAGAAAAGCTTCCTGAAGAATGTGAGATATGACTGAAGCTTAAAGAAAACCAAGGAAGCTAAGGGGCAAAGATGAGGAAGCAGGGAATTACAGGCATGGAGGACAACCCATGCAAAGGCACAGAGACTGGAGATTTTTTTTATGCCATTACTTGATTTATTTTTTTAAACTTGGAAATTTTTATTTAATTACTTAATTTAGAACATTTTTCCATGGTTACAAGATTCCTGTTCTTTCCCTCTCCTCCCTCACCCCCTCCTTTCACCGATGAGCAATTCCATTGGGTTTTACATGTGAGACTGGAGATTTAAAAAAGTATTTATATTTATTCTATATGCTATATATACACACATATATAGCATATATGTGGTATACATGTTTACATACACATGTGTATATATAGTTGTGTATACATATATATATACAGATAGAGAGGGAGAGAGATGGATAGAGTGTTAGATCTAGAGTCAGGAAGACCTAAGTTCAGATCTAGCCCTAGACACTTACTAGCTGTGTGATCATGTAACCCTGTTGGCCTCAGTTTCCTCTTCTGAAAAATGAGGTAGAGAAGGAAATAGCAAACCACTCCAGTATCTTTGCCAAGAAAACCCCAAATGGGGTGATGAAGAGTCAGACACAACCAACTGAAGCAACTCAACAACAACTCTCTCTTGCTCTTATCCCCCCCCTTGCTCTCTCTCCTTTGATCTCTCTCTCTCTTCCTCTCTCTCTATCTTGTTCTCTCTCTCTGTGTTTGTATATACACATATATATTCTGTAGAGAGTTGAGTAAGGTTTAAGATGCCTATGATATTAGAGAGACCAAGTTGCAAAGGGTTTTAAATTCCATAGGAGTTTATATTTGATCCTGGACTTTGTTCTGTTTAAGCAAGAAAAGTTTCATGAAAGTTGATTTGGACCTCATCTTTAAAAGACAGAAAGCTCGTATCACCATCAAATCTTACCAGTATATTGAATGTGGATTCTTGTGGATTATGTGTCTGAGTGACAGGTTCGGTGACCAAGACATCAACTGTTCAACTGAGGCTTTTCATATAAAGGATGGAGGCAAGGTTAGGGAGAACTTAATTCTATTTTGAAAGAATCATTTTCCTAGATACTTTCTTTACCTGCATTCTTGGCTCAATATTTGACACTTTCCATCATCTTTGTGATGCTTATCATCCTGCCTGGAATGCATTCCTTCATGTCTCCTTCATGGCTTTGCTCAAGTGCCATCTTCTACATGAAGCCTTTCTTAATGGCTCCAGCCTCTAGTGCCTTCTCCCAAGGGTACTCTGTACCTATAGTATAAATATATATGACATGGCATCCAGAATCAATGTAAACTTATTGAATGCAGAAATTTTTGTTAAGTCATTTCAGTCATGTCTGACTCTTTGTGACTCCATTTGGGGTTGTCTTGGAAGAGACACTGAAGTGGTTTACCATTTCCTTCTCCAGTTTATTTCACTATTGAGGAAACTGAGGCAAATAGGGTTAGGTGACTTGCCCAAGGTCACATAGTTAGTAAGTGCTTAAGGCTGGACTTGAACTCATGTTTTCCTGACTCCAGGCCAGCACCACCTGACTGCTCAGAAACTGTTTTATTGTCAGAATATCTTTGAGTCTCCAGGCCCTAGCTCTATGCATTGTATATAGAAGGAAACTCATAAATGTTTTTTGGGGGCAGTTAGGTGGTGGGAAATAGAGCACTAGACTTAGAATTAGGTAGATCTGAATTCAAATCTGGATGCAGGAACTTTCCTAACTTTGTGACACTGGACAAGTTGCTTAATTTTTCTGAACTTCAGTTTTCTCATCTTGGGAGATAAAAATGGAGATAATTATGGCATCTACCTTCCAGAGTTGCTGTGAAGATAAAATGAGATAATATATATAAAGCATTATAAAAACACTATTATGATGGTTTATCTATTCAGAGTCCCATAAAAACCAAAGTTGGAGCAAGAAATCCTAACTCTTACCTCAATAAGCATAGTTTCCAAAAGGGATAGAATGCAAATGCTCTATAATTTAAAGGTAGGGGAAGGTTTAAAGTCTTTGTAGAATTTCTGGAACAAAAATATTCCCTACTCTCATAAGAAAAAGCTGCTGGGTAAGGGGGCAGCTAGAAGGCTCAGTGGATTGAGAGTGAGACCTGGAGATGGTTTCAAATCTGACCTCAGATACTTGCTAGCTGTGTAACCCTGGGAAAGTCACTTAAATCCAATTGCCTAGTTCTTACCCTTCTTCTGCTGGAAGATAAGTGTTTAAAAAAGAAAGGAAAATGTTTCTGGGGTTCTCAACCTGTTTCAGATTTTTCTTGCAGTATTGTTAGGAGGCATCAATGAAAAAATATATAAAACATTTTGCAAACTTTGAAGTCCTATATCAAATGCTACTGCTGTTATTATCATTGAGTGCTGAAAACATATCAAGGACTCTCAACAATTGGGCTTCAAGTCTTCCTGCTGCTCTCCCTCTTAAACTGGAATTTGGTAAACTTAAGTTTTCTCAGAATGTCAGAGTTCTCGAATTGGAAGAGACTTCAGAGGTCATCTAGTCTAGCCTGTCTTTCAATAAGAATTCCTTCTACAACCAACCTGATAAATCATTCTTCAGTCTCTGTCTAAACACCTCTATTGAAAGGATTCATCCCATTATTCCAGAACAACTTATTTGACAGCTGTCATTGTCTTTCCTGGCAGCAAGCCCAATTCTTCATTTCTGCACTATTGCTGACCTCTAGAGCCAAATTGTACTAGTCTTTGTAGCATGAAGAAGCGCTCAGTTCACCTAGGAAACATCTTGAAGTTGAGGCAAAGAGAGTCATTGTCCATGTGGCAACTTTTACCTTCTCAAATACTAATTCATTGATTTAATGGGTGTTGATTCCTTTGCAATGTCTAATCTACTTAGCTCATCAGGCTGGAACAAATGATGAAGCCAAGATCACAGATTGAAGTCCCAAGAGGAGCAGGTAGGTAATTATATTTGCTCTGCCATTCAGGTTTTTGTCTTGGAGCCATCTTACAAGGAATCTTGTTGGTCCTTGCTACTTAAGGGATAAATCTGAGCACACATCCACTTAACATCAGAACCAGAATCCTAGCTTCATTTGCAGATAGGCTGATGTCATTTCCTATTTCTGTCTCATCTCTCAGTCCCACGGCTGTGGACTTTTCAGAAGCTAAGAACCTCAGGTAGACTCACGATAATTCATGGTGGTGGACGAACTCTAGTGCTCGGATGGAGTTGAACTCAGCAGCTGTCACTTGACTACATTTTATCCCCTCAGCCAGCAGTTCCTATGCATTAGATCACATTCTCCCGGATAATGAGCATCCAGTGTAAAAGCCAATGTGTGCACCTTGGCTGATGTACATTTAAATGCTACAACGCATTACAAAGTGCTTTATGTCACCACAGGTTGTGTTCGCCTCCATCATGGCTTAGGTTGATGGGATGCAACATAACAGGATGTGGCAAGCTGGGAGATGTATAATGTGATTCTACGTGTCCTGCCTGCAAAGCAGCAGGTTCTCGGTGGGAGCAGCTCATCACAACAGAAAGCCCAGCTTCCTAACTGATCCTGCTTCTGTCAGTGATCTAGGGAGAGCTGGCTAGCTCGGATAATTGGCTCTCTCCATATCTTTGAAGCCACTGCTCAGTGCTAGGTTGCATTCATACAGCTACATCAACAGACGCTCTCAAAAACCCCAAACTCAGCACCTTCCACTTGCACTTAAGGAAGAGGCCAAGCTGAGCCTTCTATGTTGGCGATGAGGGTTATTGAGGTCCTGAGGTGTGTGTCTGATTCCTGAGGCTATTCTTTGGCTGGACAACATCCAGGGGTAAACGTTATTGTTAAGGGATATGTTCCTGAATAATGGAGCCCTGGTTTACATTCTACTCTGAACGTGGCCAGGCCCCTCCTACTGAGATATGAACTACAGAAGAGGTGAAAGAAATAGCATTTTTTTTCCCTGCTCTTAGGACTGATTTCCTCCACTCTGTCATATTCCTTCCTAGAAAATAGCCACTCTGCCTGTGAAACAATTCAGCTCTTTGTACTCACTAGAAAATCTTTTCGAATCCATTTCTTTCCCCTAGAAAAATTTCTCAGTCAGGGGCATGAGAAGCTTCTTGCCCTCTGCTAGACATCATTGTCTAACAGGCTCCCTTTGTGTTTGCAGAAGTCTGATTTTGAGGATTTCGCTTTTTGTTTTACTGGTGGTGATGGTGGTATTCGTGTTTTTCTTTGGGGTTGTTTTTTTGTTTCTGGGTAGAGCTTCTGGTAGGATACCCTTCAGCCTTACCTCCTTGCAGCACCCTCCAAAGAAAAACCTAAAAAAATAATGCATTCTCTCTACTGATCTTTAAGTCTACAAAGTGATTTTCCCATAGCAACCTTGGGAAATAGGAATTAGAAGTGTTTCAATTCTAATCTACAAATGAAGGAACCGAGGGTCAGACAACTATTACCCCTCACACGTTACGACATTTCACCCAAATTGACCAGCTTAATGTTTCCTGTATATAACATCCCCATCTTCAGCATACAGTCATAGGGCATCTCCCATACCTAAACAGCCCACCCTCTTCACCTCTGCCTCTTGGAATCCCTACTTTCCTTCAAGGCTCAATAAATGTTCCATGTCCTAGAGGAATCCTTCCTCAATTCCCTAATTGTTAGTTTCTTACTTGTAGTGCTCCTTGAATTTCCTTTGTAATTATTTTGTATAAATAGGAAATATAGTGTGAGTATGGAAGGGCTTTTTTTGCTCATGTGAGTTATGTCCATGTAGATCTACCTCAATGGAGCTTGCACTAAAGTCAAGAATAGATCATCCTAGTGCAAATAACAATCATATGGAAATAGGTCTTGACCAAAGACACATGTAAAACCCAGTGGAATTGTGCATCAGATATGGGAGCAGGGGGAAGGGAGGGGAAGAACATGATTTTTGTAATCCTGGAAAAATGCTCTAAATTAATCAATTAAAATTAAAACAACAAAATTTAATTAAAAAATCAGGAATAGATATCACTCATGTCTTTTCCCTACCGTGCTCCAAAGGAAACTGATTCATGCAGGAAAGAAAGCTGGAGGTTTGGTGCCAGAGGCTGATCACTCTACTCCCCTTAGAGAGAGGAGGTGAATTGCAGAATACCAGATAACAATTGTCAAAAATTGTTTCTATGTGTAATTGAAAAAAGAAATGATGGCTGAGTTGAATTGAAATAATCAAGCCAGAATTCAAAGCCAGAGAGTCTTCTAATTATAAATCTAGTGCTCTTTCCATTATGTAGCACAGAACTTAGTGCCTCATCTTTTTTTTTCCTAGTAGGATCCTCTTTTATTAAAAAAAAAAAAACAAAAACCCAACAACCCTTACCTTCCATCTTAGAATTGATACAACTATCAGTTCCAAGGCAGAAGAGTGGTGAGCACTAGACAATCAGGGATAAATAACTTGCTCAGGGTCACACAATTAGGAAGTATCTGAAACCATATTTGAATCCAAGTCCTTGATACTCCAGGTCTAACTCTATCCACTGAGCCACCTAGTTGCCTCTAATCCCTCTCTTTCTTCAAGACAGAGTTTAAGCACCACCTCCTACCCAAAGTCTTTTCCTCTATCTCTAACTACCCTGCATTTAATCATCTATTGCTTTAAAAAATTTTTATTCTATATGTAATTCCTTGTATAACAAATATTTGATAATATAACTCTTCTATGTTAAATATGAGTATATACAATAAATCTAATGTCACAATTTAGTATTTTATACACACTATACATATTAAAATTACATAGAAAATGTAAATTTCTTGAGAGTAGAGATTGTTTTATTTATTTCAGTCTGTATCTCCATGACCTATTACAACGTTTGGCATATAGTAGGTTTTTAATAAATGTTTATTAATTAAACGATTCAGAATATGAAGTCCCCAAGGACAAGACCACCATTATAACATGTCTGTCCCACACAATGAATAATACATTATGGGACAAAGGTTGAGGACTGGGCCTATGATTTCTCTTGTAATGGGAACTCACAGATGAGGAAATTCCTTCTCCCAATTTAGCACCTTCCTACAACTTCTAGTCTTAGGGAGTTGCCTAGAACACTAAGAGGTTAAGTAACTTGACTCAGGTTATACATCTCATATGCAACTTAAACCTAGGTCTTTGTGGTTAAACTTTCTAACCACTATAGTATTTTTTTTTCTGTATGCCTGTGGTGGTACACACACACATGCATGCATGCATGCATGCACACACCCCCCCCAATGCTTTTGAAGAAAGGTAGAGAAAATCATATAGTCTCTCTGCTACCACTTCCTTCCCTGCTGCCTATAAACATGTCCATGTCTCTTCCATCCTCAAAAAGCCCTCACTTGATCTTCCATCCCTGTTAAATGTCTTCCTATATCTCTTCTACCCTTTGTGGCTAAACTCCTAGAAAAGACTATCCATAATTGGTGGACTCCATAGTCTTTCTTCTGACTCTCTCCTTAACCTCTTACAATCTGGCTTCTGATATCATTTCACAGAAACTGCTCTCTCCAAAGTAATAATGATCTTTTAGCTGCCAAATTCAATAGCCTTTATTCAATCTCCATTCTTCTCAGCCTCTCTTCAACCTCTAACACTGATGATCACTTTTCCTTAATACTTTTTTTTCTCTAGGTTTTCAGGACACCACTCTTGCCTTGTTCTCCTATCTGACATCTCCTCCTTAGTCTTCTTTGCAGCCTCCAGACTATAACTTCTAACTATATGTCTCACAGGGTTATATCCATGGCCCTCTTCTCTTTCCCTTTTATACAACTTCATCTGGTGGTCTCATCAGCACTCATTCATTTAATTACTGTCTTTATGCTGACAGTTCTCAAACCAACTATTCTCAACCTGTCTACTGTCTTCCTATCCTTTATCTCCAATTGCCTTTCAGTCATCACCTATTGGTTCTCCAGGAGACAGCTTCAATTCACATGTCCAAAACGGAGCTTTTATTTTTCCCCCTAAACTCTCTCTACCACCTACCTTTCTTATTACTATAGGGGGCAATACCATCCTCCCAATCCCTAAGGCTTAAAACCTAGGCGTCATCCTTGATTCCTCACTATCTCTCACTCCCCATATCCAATATGCTGTCAAGACCTATCAATTTCACTCATTCAATATCTCTCTAATATGTGCCTTTCTCTACTCTAACACTGCCACCACTCTGATGTTGGGTCCTTATCATTTCAGACTTATACTATTTCAATAGCCTTCTTGTGCATCAGCCTGTCTCAGCTCTCTCCCAACTCCAATCCATCCTCCATTCAGTCACCAAAGTGATTTTCCTAAATCATAAATCTGACCATGTCATTTTCCTTCTCCCTCCTCAGTCAATTACAATGACTTTATTGCCTCCAAGATCAAAAACAAAACCTTGTTCAACAGTCAGATCCTTTCGTAACCTAGCTGCATCCTACTTTTCTAGTTTTCTTAAAACTTACTCCCTACCATATACACTTTGTTCCAATTAATACTGGTCTCCTGACTGTTCCATGAACAAGTCTTTCAATCTCTTGTGTAGGATTTAAATTAACATCCAATACTTCAAGTAGTATATTTTTATAAAGTTTATTATCTGACAAAACAGAACAATGTAACTAAGTTTTTCTACCTGCTCAAAAATTTCTGCTCCACCAAAGCTGAGACAGGAAGGAAAGAGAGAATGAGACAGACCTCCACCCAATTTATATCCTGTCTATGTCAGCATATAACAACAGGAAGTGACTGGGGTTCTGGAAATTGTAGTTTTGCTGGGAATCATAGTTTTGCTGGAGATCATAGTTTTACTGGAGATCATAGTTTTTAGGCTAACAGATTCTAATTACACAATCCTTTCCTGAGATCCTTTGAAAGACTAGTCTCCCCAACAGATCTTGCAAACATAACCAACTTATAAATTACAGTAATATGGGGATAAAACGGAAAGAGAACAAAACCAATGATTGTTAGGCACATTGACAAAAAGCCAATTGGGGGCAATTCCCTTTGGCATAAGAGTATACATACAAAATAAATGTGTTACAACCCCCCACAGTTCAACTTCACTACAACCCAAAGTTTATTCTAGGTCTTTTGGTGCAGTGTAAAGTTTCTGCAGGCATCTCCATGGCACCTTCTCCAAGCAGTTCAATTCCTGGATAATAGGAGATAGCAAGTTTCTGAAGTTTTATAAAACTAGAACTTTATGACAATTACACACTTGGTTCTAGACATTTTCTCTGGCTGTCCTCCATGCTTGGAATTCTCTCCCTCATTATCTCTACTTCCTGGCTTTCCTGGTTTCCAGGCTCAACTAAAATTTCATTTTCTACAGAAAGTCTTCTCCAATTCCTCTTAATTTTCATGTCTTCCTTCTCAACTATTTCATATTTATTTTACTGTATATAGTTTGTATGTATTTGTTTGATTCCTCCTCTATTAGATTATTGCCTCTCAAAGACAGGGACTATCTCTAGCTTCTTTTTTCTGTCCCTAGTACTTAACCAAGTACTTGATAAATGTTTATAAACTAACTGACATATGACATATGACATATATATATACATATACATATACACACATATACAAAGTGAACAATAAGAAGGTTCCATCATTAACTGACTGTGTAACTTTGGACAAATCACTTCATCACAATATGACTATATTTATTTGTTCCTATATCCATATATTGCTAGGCTTTCTGGAGTATATAAAAAGAATGGGTATTATATTTTGTGAAAAGCTTTTCTGCCTCTATTAAGATAATTATATGATTTTGTTATTTTTATTTTTGTTATGGTCAATTATGCTAATAGTTTTCCCAATACTGAACCAACCCTGCATTCCTGGTATAAATCCCACCTGGTCATAGTCTATAATTATTTGATATATTGCTGTAATCTCCTCCCTAGTATTTTGCTTAAATTTTTTGCATCAATATTCATTGGGGAAATTGTTTTATAGTTTTCCTTCTAGTTTCCTTCTCAATTTTTGCCTTTCCTGTTTTGAGTATCAGCACTATATTTGTGGTATAAGAAGAATTTGGTAGGATACCTTTGCCTATTTTTCCAAATAGTTTATACAGTATTGGAATTGTTTGTTCTTAAAATATTTGGTAGAATTTACTTGTAAATTCATTTGTTCTTCAGGATTTTTTCAAGTAGCTCATTGCTGGCTTTTGTTCAATTTCTTTTTCTAAGATAGCATTAAATATTCAATTTCCTCCTATATTAAAATGGGCATTTTGTATTTTTGTAAATATTCATTTATTTCACTTGAATTATTCAATTTTCTGGCATATAATTGGGCAAAATAGCTCCTAAAAATTTCTTTAATTTCAACTTCATTGGGGCAAGTTCATCCTTTTAATTTTTAATATTGGCAATTGTTTTCTTTAAAAAAATGTTTATTTAGTTTATTTGTTTTTTTAATAAAACCAAGTCCTAGTTTTACTTATTAGTTCAATGGTTTTTTGTTTTATTAATCTCTTCTCCTTTGATTTTCAGGACTTATAAATTTGGTAATTAATTTCAGATTTTAAATTTCTTTTTCTTTTTCTTTAGTTGCATACCTATTCATCGATCTGCTCTTTCTCCATTTTATTGATGTAAGCAATTAGAGATATCAAATTTCCCCTATGCACTGCTTTGGTTGCATCTCATAAATTTTAGTATGTCATCTCATTGTTATCATTACCTTTAGTGAAATTATTATTTTTTTATTTCTATTATTTGTTCTTTAGCCCATTCATTCTTTAGGATTAGATTACTTAGTTTCTAATTAATTTTTAATGTGTGTTTCCATGGCCTGTTTATTGAATGTAATTTGTATGGCATCATGATCTGAAAGGGATGCATTTAATATTTCTGCTTTTCTGCATTTGGTTGATTGGGAGAGTTTTATGCCCTAATACATGGTCAGTTTTTATGTAAGTGCTATGTTCCACTGAGAAAAGATATACTCCTTTCTATTTCTATTCCATTTTCTCCAGAGGTTTGTCATATCTAACTTTTCTAAAATTCTATTCATCTCCTTAATTTCTTTCTTGTTTATTTTTTGTTAGACTTATCTGGTTCTAAGAGGGGAAAGTTGATGTCCCCCCATGGTATAGTATTACTATCTATTTCCTCCTAAAAGTAAGCATCCCCCGCAAAAGGACCTATCTTATATTTGAATATATTGATCATTTTCTCTACCAGATTTCTTTTCACAAGACCCCCAAATAATCACAGTCACTTTCACCTTTCTTCATAGACCCTGTTTACCTTAATTGTTTTTATTGGTCATATTCTAGTTTTTTCACTGTCCTCTGAAAATAGGCTGAAGAGAACATGGGCTTGACCTAATGCTACATAAAATCATACTAATTCAACTACATTATAAATTCCTCGTTTAAAATGTCATGGCTATCCCATGGCATTTTAAAAATGTTTTTATGGGGGGTTTTGGGGGCATTTGTATCCCTGACCAGATCCCATGAATCCTTACAACATCCAAATGCTTCATACATATCTTGCAAAAGAATTGTTACCACAAATATTTGTTTCAATTAATTAGCAGCACCCCCATGATGCATCCTGATTCCATTATTCTATGGTAAGAATGTGGTTACTCAAGCCCCAGGGTGAGCCCAGCAACATTTCTTAACGATCCTCTTAATTACACTGTTGGGGTAACCATTCTGTCTAAAAATCCTGCTTTGTAATTACAAACTCACTAGCCCAGCCAAACATAGTGGTCCATCAATCCCTTGCAATCATCTGCATCCTTTAAAAGCTTACTGTCTCTTTTCTAAATGACAAGTGTTAGGAAGAAGAGAGTTGTGTGTGCAGCTGTTCCTGTAATAAAGTTCCCTACTTCCCACTGCCCAGAACTTCTTTACTAATGGGGACCTTCCTTTGCCTCCTACTGTCTTCTGCCCACATGCTGGTCTCTGACAAGTGAAAAGAATCAGCCATTCTTCTTTCAAATCCATCTTGGAAATTCAACTCACAAAAATGTGTTTACTAGAGTGGAGTCCTGAAAAGCCTCAGGATAGGAAGAATAAAACAATTCTGGCCCCTCTGATAACTTCACACCTCTCTAGTTTTGGGGTCTATGATTCAGGTCTCTGCTTGGGAGGTGATGTGGGGAGTACATGGACCTGATTTGAATTGAGGCTGTTGCTTGCTACTTTGTGTGGTCTTGGGAAAGTTACAACCTTTCTGGGCCATAATTTCCTAGTTTGCAAAACACAGGGTTTTGACTAAATGATTTCTAAGGTCTTGATCCCATAATCCCAACTACCAATTTACCCAAAGTTTCCAAAGAATTCTGAGGCAGAAACATCCCATAAATCTAGTAGAGGTAACTGGGTTCCCTGGCAGTGGAGCTATAGAATCAGAGGCAGAATATGGGATCTAGGGTGGAAGTGATTTCAGTATTAGTATCAGGAATGCCTGAAGGAATGAGTGCAGTTGTCTATTCAGGATGCAGAAGTCTAATGTTGAGAGAGATTACAGGTGCATAAATCCAAGAATTAGTTCACTAAATTTGTTGCCCTCCATTTTCTATGAACACCAACATTCTTTTATGCCCCATTATGTGAAGCCTATTCTGCCCTCCAGCTCTTTTTAAATCTGTAGCAGTTGGACAGCTGCCATCACCACCACCTGCTTCCTTTACCCATGGCAATGGTCAGGAGGCATTCTGTTGGTAGGACCAGTTTAATTGTTGTCAAAGCTTGTCCTTGTTGGAATATTTCTTCCTCTTCTAAACGTGCCTCTATTTCCCCTCCAATGCTCTGGTGAAGTTCATTTCTTCCCACTGATCCTTAACCATTGGAAAATTTGTCCTAAGAGCAAGGGCAATAAAGAGCCAGGAGACCCCACTGTTTTGAAACTGCTGTATCTCCTTTATCTCCCACAGGGAGTGTTCAGACAAGCAAGAGGAGAAGTGAGTATGATAAATTCTTGTAGAAAAATCATATTAAACTTCAATTTCTTAAAGAAACCCCTGATCATATCTGAGGTGGGCTCTTGTTTCAGCAGCAGAACCACTAGGTGATAAATCCTTTAGGCTGAACCCATAGATGGTTATCATAACAGCTCCAAATAAATCAATGGAGAAGTCATCTGAGTAATATACTCTATATTTATATAACACTAGCTGAGTAATATTGCCTGATCAGATTGCAATCATTTTTTCACTCCAATGTATAGTAATTTTAATAGCAAAGACTTTGAAATACCCAGAATTTTCCTCTTCTGGTGACATCAGCACATATAACTATTAACCCAGGCTCTGTTTTCAAGACTAAGATGTGTTAATACAAGAAATTTAGTGTGGTAAAAACTGGATAGAGGATTTAAAACATTTTCAGAAAAGTGAAGGGCATTCATATATTGTTGGTTGGACTAGAGGGTCATAGTATCACAATATGCTTTTCTACACAGTCTAACCCCAATGGTTCTTCATGTTGCAGAGGTGACCCTAGATTCTAAGGGATACATCAGCAGATAATAAGTTCTTGGAGGGTCTGTCATGCTAGAAATACTTCAAATGCATGCCATAAAACAAATTAAGTCTACTATCTAAGGCTCAGCCTTTTTAAGTACAAGGAAAATTATCACCAGTAGGCTGGCCACTTAGTAATAAATTGTGGGGGTATAGAGACACAAGAAACAAAGAAAACTACAAAATGGCTCTTAGTCCTAGATATGCCCATTCCACTTCCACAGGGATGGTGGTAGTGTTTAAGAAGCAAAAATAGAATATGAAAAATCATAGTTCTGGGATCATTTAGTCCAGACATTCTTAATCTTTTTGTGTCTAGTGAAGTCTAGTGAAGCCTGTAGCCCCCTTCTCAGAATAATATTTTTTTTAATTCCATAATTGAGGGAAATACCAAATTCCATATGAGAGGTGAGGGAAAAAATATTTTTTCCCATCTATGTACATGGACCCAAGGTTAAGATCCCATTGGGGGCAGCTAGGTAGCTCAGTGGATTGAGAGCCAGGCCTAGACACAGGAGGTCCTAGGTTCGAATCTGGTCTTAAGACACGTCCCAGCTATTAGACCCTGGGCAAGTCACTTAACCTCCATTGCCTAGCCCTTATCAATCTTCTGCCTTGGAGCCAATACATAGTCTTGATTCCAAGATGGAAGGTAAAGGTTTAAAAAAAATTTTTTTTAATATTCTATTGACCTAAACATTAACTAGATATTAAATCCTTGTCCTGTAATCCATGAATGAATGTGATAATGGAAAAAGTGAATCATATCCATGTGAAAATTATCTGAGTGAAAACAGAAGAGAAAAGGAAAATTCAATGAAATGAAAGGGTGGCCCACAGCTTGCTCTTGGAAAGATAAATAAGGGAGTTGATAATATTTGTTTATTGTGTTCCAAAGGCAACAAAAAAGATCATCTCATGTACACTATGCTGTCGTTCATCGCAATACTCTTGTTAAGTGTTTGCAATGTGAAGAGCATTTGAACCATGAAAATAATTGTAGTTTATTAGCCAACAATTGCTGCAGAAGATAAGACAGATTCTAAGAAGAAATCACTAAGATTCTCCACATTAAATCAATATGTATTTTAGTCCGTGGTGACAAATTTATAGATGAACTTAGGGAAGGATAATACAAAATATGTTGGAAAACATGTATCAGGAATAAGAAATAGGAGAGAACATAGGTCTATAGGACATGTAGAAACCTCAAGTCCACCATATTTTCTTCAAGAGAGTTAAAAGGTTCTAGGTACAGTGAGCACCAAATAATGTCACCAAAATAACGTCAGTCACATTTTAAAGAAGGAAACAACTCGTTATCACTGTGGGAAACCAGTTGTCTCTATAATAAACCCATATATTTGTTAAAGCAATGAGCAAAGCTATATAAAACCAGAAAGAAAAATGAAAATGTCAGAAGAATAAGGAGCAATTGAGATAACTTTGACCTGATACACTCAAATGGTCTCTTGATGGAAAAAAAAAATAGAAATGGGTTAAATGAATAAAAACCAACACAGACCTTTACCATTTTGTAAGGAAGTTTATTGTCATTACAATCACTGGTGTCAGTGATTTGGTAAAGCTTCTAATTTATCTCCATTGCAGATGATGCTTGCTGATGATTTTAAATATACACTGCTTATTATTTTTGGGAAAGGCCCATCTATTCCTATAATTTCTAATGTTGCAATAGGCATGAGTATTGTATTTTGTCAAAGTCTTTTTCTGCATCTATTGAGCTAATCATGTAATTTCTGTTGGATCAGTTGTTGATATGGTCAATTATGTGGATAATTTTCCTAATATTAAACCATCTTTACATCCCTGGTATAAGTCCCACCTGATCATAGTGAATAATCCTCATGATCACTTGCTAGAGTCTTTTCCCTAATATTCTATTTGAGATTTTTTCACATCTATGTTCATTAAGGAGATTGGTCTGTAGTTTTCCTTCTCTGTTTTTATTTGCCTGGCTTTGGAATAAGTACCATATTTGTCTCAAAAGGAATTTGGTAGAATTCCTTCTTTGCTTATTTTGTAAAAAAGTTTGTATAATATTGTGAATAGTTGTTCTTTAAATGTTTGATAGAATTCACTTGTGAATCTATTAGGCCCTGGGGATTTTTCCTTAGGGAGTTCTTTGATGACTTATTCAATTTCTTTTACTGAAATGGAATTTTTTAAGTATTCTATTTCCTTTTCTGTTAATCTAGGCAATTTATATTTTTGTAAATACCCATTTTACCTAAATTGTGAAATTTATTCCCATATAATTGAGTATTAATAATTACCTTAATTTTAATTAATTTATTCTAAATTGATAATTAATTCTTAATAATTACCTTCATTTCCTCGTCATTAGAGGGGAAGCTGCCCTTTTCATCTTTGATACTATTAATTTGGTTTTCTTCTTTCTTTTTTTATTATATCAACCAATACTTTATTTTATTTTATTTTATTTTAGTACCAGCTTCTAGTCTTATTCATTAGTTCAATAGTTCTTTTGCTTTCAGTTTTATTAATTTCTCTTTTGATTTTTATGATTTCCAATTTAGTGTTTAATTGGAGATTTTTAATTTGTTCTTTTTCCAGTTTTTAATTTGCATGCCCAATTCATTGACCTAATTTGTTGATATATGCACTCAGGGATATACTGCTTTGGCTGCATCCTATAAATTTTGATAAGTTGTTTCCTCCTTGTCATTCTCTTCAATAAAATCAGTAATTGTTTCTTTGATTTGTTCTTTGACCTACTATTTTTGAAGAATTAGATTATTTAGTTTTGATTTAGTGTTAAATTGGCTTTCCACAAGCCCTTATTGATTATTATTTTTATTTCATTATGGTCTTTAAAACTGAATTTATTATTTTTGCTTTTTTTTTGCATTTGTTTGCCATGTTTTTATGCCCTAGTACATGGTCTATCTGTGTATATGTCCCATGTGCTGCTGAAAAGAAGTTACATTTCTTTTTATCTCTATTTTTCTCCAAATATCTATTAGCTCTAATTTTTCTAACATTTCATTTACTTCCCTTACTTATTTTTTATTTGCTTTTTGTTTTGATTTATCTAGTTCTGATGGAGGAAGGTTAAGATCCCCTAATAGCATGGTTTTACTATCTCCTTAAGTTTCTTTAGTCTCTCCTTTAGAAATCTGACTGCTGTACCACTTGGTGCATATATGTTGAGTATTGATATTTCTTCATTATTTATACTGCCTTTCATCAAGATGTAATTCCCTTCTTTAGAGATGTATAGGGATTAACCAGCCCACAATGACAGGAAGTCAAAACCATAGAGACAGGAAGGAGGAACCATAGAGACAGGAAGTGAGATAGGAAGAGGTTATAAAAGGGGCCAAGCATTAGTTGGTGGGCCTGTCAGTTGCTGACAGTTAGTGGGGGAATTTGGCAACTTGGCATGAGTTTGTCGTTGGGGGTTGTATGCTTGTGGTTTGGGTTGGATTAGTTGGTGGTGGGTGTTTAGTTGCTGGAATAGAAAGGTGGGCCTGAGTTTACTGAGAGGCCTTTTGGCTTTAGCCTTTAGAGGTCTTTTTAATGTTTTCTGGGTTGGAAGATCTTTGGTCTTTGTTGACCAACCTAATTGAGGTTGGATTAAAAACCGAGGGGGTTGGTTTTGTTTAGACTGGATTAGGTTGGAAATTTGTGGGGTGGTTGTTGTTAGCACTAGTTATAGGCAGTTATAGGTAAATATAGGCAGTTTTAGATAGTAACTGTAGGTAGTTATAGGGCAACTAGTATAGAGATTAGGAAATTTTATTTTCTACCTCTTTCCTATATTTCCCTCCCTTTACTATATTCTTTTACTATCTCTTTTTTAATTAAACTAAATTTTTTTTGTTTTTTGTTTTTAATAAAAACCTTTACCTTTTGTCTTGGAGTCAATACTGTGTATTGGTTCCAAGGCAGACCAGTGGTAAGGGCTATGCAATGGGGGTTAAGTGACTTGCCCAGGGTCACATAGCTGGGAAGTGTCTGAGGCCAGATTTGAAACTAGGGTGTCCCATCTCTAGGCCTGGCTCTCAATACACTGAGCTACCCAGCTGCCCCACTAAATTGTTACTTGTTAAAAGCTGCTAGAAGTTTTCTTTTCTCTGGCTTAAATGGATAATATTAATTACAACTCTACTATATTCTTATTAAAACTTAAATAATTAAAAGCTGCTTTCTTATTTTGTCAAAACTCCATTTCAACCTTTACACTTCCTTATTCCTTTTAATGAGATCTATTTTTGCTTTAGCTTTGTCTGAGATCATTATTGCTACTCCTGTCTCCTTTGTCTCAGTTACAGTCCAATAAATTTGGCTCCACCTTCTTACCTTTACACTGTGTATATCTACCTGCCTCAAGAGTGTTTCTTATGGACAACATATGGTTGGATTCTGGTTTTTAATCCATTCTGCTATCTGCTTCCTTTTTATTGGTAAGTTCATCCCATTCACATTCACAGTTATGATTACTGTCTGTGTATTTCCCTCCATTTTGACTTCCTCTTCAGGTTCTGCCTTTTCTCTTATCTCTCTTATCCTCCCCTCCAACATTTTACTTTTAGTTGGTTTTCCCCTTTCCCCTCCATAATATTACTCCACTTCCTAGCACCTTCCAGCTTACTGATGCCCTTCTTACTATAGTGCCTTTTAAACTACACCCCCACCCTCTAACTCACTTGTTTTGCTTCCCTCCCCATCAGCCTGTTTATTACCCTTCTACTTCTCTATAGGGTACAATACAATTCTTTGCCCCCAATGGATCTAATTGTTCTTCCCTCTTTGAGTCAATTTCAATGCATGTAAGAATTAAGTATTACATGTCTCCAACTTCTTTCACCCTTAAATTGTATTGGTCTTTCCCTCCCCACCCCCATGTCCTTCTTTATGAAATATAAATTTATCCCATTTTGCCTCTTTTCCCATTTCCCTTAGTAGTATCCTCTTTTTTTACCCCTAGTTTTATATACATATATATATATATGCATATATATTTGACATTTCATTCTCTATAGTTTGCCACTGTTCCCTCTAAGTATACTTCTTCTAGCTACCCTGATGATAATAATTTTTAAGAGTTACCAATATCATCTTTTCTTATAGGAATATAAATCTTTTGAACTTACTGGGTCCCTTAAAAAATGGTTTTATCCCTCCCTTTCTTAATTACCTTTTGGTGATCCTCTTCATTTCTGTGTTTAGGGATTAACTTTTCTGTTTAAGTCTGGTCTTCTCTTTATGAATGCTTGGACGTCTTCTATTTTATTAAATGACCATACTTTTCCCTGTAAGAATAAAGTCAGTTTTGCTGGGTAATTGATTCTTGGTTGTAGACCCAGTTTCCTTGCTTTCTGGAATATCATATACCATGCCTTCTGGTCCTTCAGTGTGGATGGAGACAGGTCCTATGTTATCCTAACTATGGTTCCATGATATCTGAAATGGCTTCTTCTTACCAGCTTATAGTATATTATCCTTGGACTCATAGTTCTTTAATTTGGCTATAACATTTCTGGGCATTGTCAATTGGGAATTAAATACAGGAAATGATCTATGGATTCTTTCAATCTCCACTTTTTCCTCTTGTTTGAGAATGTTGGGGCAGTTTTCTTAGATAATTTCCTGTAGAATGATGCTCAGGCCTTTTCTCTTGTCATGATCTTACAATAGTCCAGTAATTCTTAAATTGTTTCTCCTGCATCTATTTTCCAGGTCTGTAGTTTTATCAATGATGTGTTTCATATTTTCCTCAATTTTTTCATTATTTTGATTTTGTTTTATAGAACTCTTGATGCCTTGTGAAGTCATTTCCTTCTAGTTGTTGGATTCTAATTTTTAAAGACTGAATTTCATCCCTGGCTTTTTGATAGCCCTACTTCTTCTAGTCTGATTTTCTTTGTATGTCACCTTTCACCTTCTTTACCTTGTTTTCAAACTAGTCAATTCTGGCTTTCAAGACACTATTTTCTTGTTTTAGATCATGTGCCTCTGTTTCCAGGTGACTTATTTTGTTTTTTAAGTTCTTTTCCCAATTGTCTTAAGCCTCTCTTAATTGTTTTTAGAATTGCGTCTTAAGTTCTTTCGAAGCCTTTGTCCAATTTGTTGAAATTTCTGCATTTTTGCTTGGTGTTCCTTGATTTTCTTCTGTTCCATTTGCTCTATGTTCATTACCTGGATAGAATATGTTAATTGTATTTCTTTTTTCTTTTTCTGTTGCTTACTCATATTTTTTTCTTTTCCCCCCCTGTCATTGACTATAGTATTAATGATCCCTGAGGTCAGATCTTCCCCAGCTGGCAGCAGAAGCTGAAGATATAGGTAAAGGTGTGAAGGCTGAAGGGTGCTGTGCTTCCTGCCCTGTTACAAGACATTCTGTAGTGGTTGCAGCCTTCTCTCTGGGAATTTAGTCTGCAAGGCTCTCAGCACAGTCATAGGGGGAGGGGTGTTGGAGATTGAGCTTCTCTTCCCTCTGAAGGCTTCTTATCTGCCTTATTGATAAGATTAAGTCAGGGTGGAGCTTATCTGTTGAGTTGGATGTACTCTGAGGCCAAAACCTTGAGAAGGGGGAGGGGTGCACCAAGATGAAGAGTTTTGGTTATGACTAGGCTGCCCTCTCCACACTTATCTTCCAGCTGTCTACTGTGGTCAGCTCCCTGAGCTTGGCAAAGCTGTGCCAGCAAGGCATTCCCTCCTGGCTAGAGCCCTCACTAGCCTGCCCCGGGTTTCCAGTGAACTCAGGAGACTCAGCATAGTAAGTGGGGGAAGGGTCCTGGGACTTTCCTTCTTCCTTTTCCTTAAACCCAAGATTTAAAGCTGTGTGTGTGTGTGTGTGTGTGTGTGTGTGTGTGTGTGTGTGTGTGTGTGTGTGCTCCTGCTGCTACTGGGTCTAGTTGGGCAGAATAATAAGCAATTGGGCACTGAGAAGGTCCCAAAGTCTGAGTTAACACACCAGAGGCTACTCCTCTTCGCTCATGCACTTATAAAGTAAATGGCTTGTTGTAATCTGGGATGCCTAGAGCAGGGGCAGACATGATAGCCTTTTTTAGATCTGATAGAGCTGACAAGTGTTCAGGCTCTAATTTGAGGGGTTCAGGAACCGAATCCTTTGTTAATGCTATAAGGGGTTTAGTGATTTCCCCATAGCAAGGAATCCATTGTCTACAAAACCCTGTTGCTCCTAAAATTGCTCTCAGCTGTTTCTTAGTGGTAGGAGCACTCAATTTTTGAATGTTCTCAATTCGTTTTGGAGAAATATAACGAGCACCCGCAGTCAAGATGAATCCCAAATATTCTACTTTTTGGAGACACCATTGAACTTTATCCTTAGAGATTTTATGTCCTCTTTTGTGCAATTCCAAAAGAAGGTGTTTGCTATCTTCTTGACATGCTTTTGCATCTGTTGAAGCCAAGAGTAGATCATCTACATATTTGATTAATTTGCTATTTTTAAATGTTATATTGTCTGTTTTTTGGCTCAAAATTTGCTCAAATAAGCTTGGACTTTCGACATAACCCTGTGGCAGCCGACACCAGGTATATTGTGAGCCCTTCCAGGTGAAAGCAAAAATATGCCTGGAGTTCTCATGTATTGGTATGGAAAAGAAGGCTGAACACAAGTCTACTACTGTAAAGTATGTAGCTGTGCTAGGAATAGATGAAATAATAGTATGTATGTTAGAAACTACGAAGTGTCTCTTTATAACGTGATTATTCACTACCCTTAGATCCTGTACAAATCTATAGATGTGCTTGCCATCGGGCCCTTTTTTTGGTTTTTTAATTGGCAGGATGGGCGTGTTGTATTCAGATTTGCAAGGGATTATTATTCCCTGTTCTATTAATGAGTTAATAACTGGTGTAATACCCTCAATTGCCTCCTTTGAGAGGGGATACTGAGGGATAGAAGTAGGTGGGCTAGATTTAGTTTTTATCTGCACAGGAACAGCAGATTTAAGTAAGCCTACATCAGAAGAAGATGTGGCCCAAAGAGACTCCAGTATATCTTTAGGTATTTCAAAAATGGAAGGCTCTTTTGCCTCCTGGTTTTCTGAGAGAAGTACAGGGAATAAATTTAAAGATTCCTCTGGTACTTCTAATGGTAAAGAACCATCTGGGGAGCAGGTTATTGTGGCTCTGAGTTTGCATAGAAGGTCCCTCCCCAGTAAATTTAAAGGGGAGTCAAGCATCAAAAGGAAGGAGTGTTGTACCTCTAGGGGTCCTACAGACACCATTCTAGGAGGAAGTCTTTTAACTCTTTGGGTTATTCCTGATACTCCCATTACATTCTCTGAGCCAATAGAATAACATTGTAAATCAGGTGTTCTCTTTAATACAGACCAGGAAGCTCCGGTGTCTAATAGACAATCATAATAGGTGTTACCCACCTTTAAGGTAACATGGGGTTCATTAGTATGGGGATGGCCGTGGATAGGGACAACGGGTAGTAGGACATCAGGGTCTGGGAAATCAAAGGTTGTATCCTCTGATTCCTGTGCCCCAGCCCCCCCCCCGACACCATCATTGTGTTTGGGATATTCCTTGGGCACCCCCCTGAAGGGCACCTCTCTGAAGGTCATTAGTACCTCGAGTATTTTTTGGACGAGCTCCATTTCTCATATATTGTTGTTGTTCATTATCATTATAATTTTCTTCAATTTGAGCATTGTCATTAATTTCCCAATTACTATTTCTATAATTCTAATTTCTAAAGTTCTTATTTCTATATTCATTATAGTTATTTCCATAGTCATTATTATAATTTCTAGAATTCTGGTTTCTATAACCATTATCATAATTTCTATAGTTATTATTTCTAAAACTATTATTAAACTGTGTATTCCTTCCAAACATCTTAAGAAAGGTTCTACATTCCATCATTTTGTGGCCCTTCTTCTCACAGAAGTGGCAAGTAATGGATTGATAATTGGATTTCTGGAGAGGGGCAATTGTTGTTGGTTCATTATCATGCCCACTTTCTAATTTAGTCATCCTATCTATTAAATATCTCATTTTTTTCTTCATTTCCTCTATGTCATCATTATTTTCTTCCTCCTTTTCTTTGTTTCCCTTTAAAACATATATAGCTGTTTTTCGCAATTCTTCAAGGTCCATATCTGACCATCTTGGGCATTGTGTTCTAAAATAATTCTTAATTGCTTTGCAAGAGTTATTTACAAAGATTCTTCTAACTTGTCTTAAACTACTCTCTTTAGTTAAGTCCCAATCTAAGTATCTGTCCCCAAACTCAATAATTCTATCCATAAATCTGGAGGGAGTTTCGTCTTCCTTTTGCTTAATTTTTTCCAGTTCCATCCACTTATCTGTACTGTCTGCACATTCCTTCATTGCCGTGAGGATGGCCTCTCTACAATGGTATAGTTGTAGATAATCCTCAGGATTGTTATAGTCCCATTCAGGATCCTGAGATGGCCAATGTGCTGCATTACGCCCCCGGGTTTTGTTGACATGAGCAATTATTTTATTTTTTTCACGTTCACTTAAAAAAGCCTGTAGTAAGCTCTCAACATCCTTGTAAGACGGATTATACTGAAAAAATATGTCTCCCATCTTTTTTGTTACTAGAAAAGGATCTTGTTCATATGTGGGGATATTTCGTGTAAATTCATTTATTTCTTGGGGAGTAAACGGTATCCTATGTCTTAAAGTCACCACATCCCCATTCCTTCCTATTTCAGGTACTTCTCTTAGAGGAAACAGGCCTCTAGTTGAATTTTGTACCTGTGGGTCAGTTTGACAAGGACAGGTTTCTCTAGGAGGACAAGATCTCCTTTGCGTTGTAATTTGGTTTTCTGTAGGAGAGGGAACATGAGAAACTGGGATTGCAGGGGAAGGGTTTTGGGGATTAAATTCAGTCAAGATTTGCACTGCATGAGAGAGGCAGTCTGTTAACTGGGCTATAGGGAAGGTGTTTTCCATCTCTATTTCAGGGAAGGAAATTTCCTCATTCAAAGGTTCAGAAACAGGTCTGTTTCTGGTAGAGTGGTTGTTTGCCAATTGATCCTGTAAGAAACTTTTTAGATCTTCTAATTGGGCTTGCATTTTATCCTCAATTTTTCCTATTTTATCCTCCATATTTCCCATTTTATCCTCAATATTCCCTATTTTATCCTCAATATTTCCTATTTTATCCTCAATTTTTTCTATTTTATCCTCAATATTTCCTATTTTATCCTCAATTTTTTCTATTTTTATCCTCAATTTTTTCTATTTTATCCTCAATTTTTTCTATTTTATCCTCAATTTTTTCTATTTTATCCTCAATATTTTCTATTTTAGCATCTCTAAATATAGTATTGAGGAGTACAAAAATGACAGTACCTATTAATATAAAAATTTGGAGGTATCCTGCATTCCTCAATGCCCCTACTTCTTCAGCTGCCATATAATTGTCAAAGAATGTAGTACTCATTTTTTTATATATATTTTGTAATTTCACAAAACACGTGGGGAGCAGGGCAAAGCCACAAACTTTCCACAAGCTTTTTTTTTTTCTAATCCAGGAAGCCTTAAGGGAAAGGATATTTAGAAACAGCTCTTCCAGCCAGGACTTTAGAGTCCTGTTGCTGAGATTTAAAACAGCTGTTTTCTGTCTATCAGAGTCATACAGCTGGGAAGTATCCGAGGTCCGATTTGAACTTAGGACCTTCTGTCTCTAGGCCTGGCTCTCAATCCGCTGAGCTACCCAGCTGTCCCTTAAGATTAAAGGGAAGAAAAAGAAAAACTGCTGATTCCAATTTAACTTAAGGAGAAAAGAGAAGAGAGAAAAAGTTTTTTATACTCATGTGTTCTAGCAGCTGTGTCTTTAAGCCAAGTTTTTTGTTAAAAAAAAGGGGACTAAGTGGTGAGACGGTATAGTAAAAAGGCAAGGAATTTCAGAAGTTTATTGAGAGGATTCTTTAGACTCCCGTGTGGTCAGCCACAATGTGACAAGGAAATCACTTTAAAAGACTGATATATATATATATTAATTTAAGGTCGCCAAGGAATTCAGCTATGTAATTCCTAAATGAAAACTCAAATCAGCCGTCAGCCTTTTATAGAGTTTAATTATAAACAGGAGGAAGAAAGGAATTAGAGAGAGAGAGAGAGAGAGAGAGAGAGCCAAAAGGGGAGAGAAGGGAATAGGGCTTAAATACCCCCCTCTGTTTAGGCTGGGCCAAAAGGCCCAAGCCCTTAGATAGCTGGGGCAAAGAAAAGAGATCAGTCCCTATTACTCACGTGACCAAAATGGAGAAACAGTCTCAGAGGCCCCCACCTTCAGCTTCCTTCAGAGCAAGCTTCTCAGAGCACACTCCAACCACTCAGACGAACTCCTCAACCACCACCCTGAGTCTTCAGACCCCTCTATCTTTTAGGAAACCATCCAAGTTCCCTCCCCTCAGTTCTCACATCTACCAATCACTGTCCATCAATTTCCCTGTGCCAATGGAGGCTCTAGCTTAACCCAGGATCACCCAGAGGTCTCTGGCTTTGCACATGTCTATTGAAGGTCATATTTTCAAATAATTAAATCTTTGATCCTTTGCTACAGCCCTTCCTAAATCCTGTTAACCTGAGTAGGGTAGAGATTGGAATAATTAAATTTTGATCTATGCTGCAGCCCTTCCTCAATCCTGTTAGGACTGAGTAGGGTGGAGATTGATTCCAAGTATCTCCATTGTATCAATTCTAAAATCAATCATGACTCAAAGAAATTCCTGTTCTATGCTTAAGCATAGGTCAAAGTCCTTTCCATTGTTCAGCAAAAGGTTTCTGTCCTAAAGTAATCTTAAGAAGGGAGGAGGAGGAACCTCCCATGCCAATGGGGTTCACATTCCAATAGACTATCAGTAAGAAATTTTCCAAGTATGAAATTTCCCAATGGTGAAATTTCCAACATTTATAAGTCTAAGGAATTTTAAGGTTTACAGTGTGTGTGTGTGTGTGTGTGTGTGTGTGTGTGTGTGTGTGTGTGTGTACCTTTTAAGTTGAATCCAGCAGGAGGGTCTGCCACAATTGTCATGTTGTTATATTTGGTTTTCTGTCCTCTCAAAGTACTCCATTTTTGATTGGTATGGAAGGGTTTTCAGAGGGGTCTGGATTTTTGCTGTATCTAAGCAGCCATCTTCTGGTGTCAGTGAGAAGATCAAATAAGTCTCAAAACTAAGTCAGTCAGCTAACTCTTGGTCTCTGCTGCAAAAGCTCTGCAGCAACCAAGAACAATGCCAGCTTAATATATAAACTCACTTGTAAAACCTAACCAAGAAGGATAATGGAAGGTTATGGGCAGTATTGCCTCACAAAAACCTACGAAGCAATGAAGGGAAAAATAGGGTTAATGAAAATTTGATGAGATGCCTAACTAAGCCAGATCATTTCAAGGAAATTTAAAGCTAAAACTGGAAGGACAAAAATGAGAGGAAAAACCTGTTAAAATTTCTACAACAAATTCTTTCCCACCATTGACAGCAATAGAGCAATTTCTTTTGAACTCTAACAACACAGTTCTAGATGTGCTGCCTAAGAAACAAATGTCATGAAATGAAGCAAAAGATGGGCATTGAGCTGAACTATATCAAATAAGCACAGGAGAAGTCCATGATGCAAGTAGCATACTATTTAGGATGTCAAATAATTAAGACCTCAGTGGAAAAGGCAGAATAAAATAAAGACTTGGGAAAAGAAAAAAAGGCATCATTAACAAAAAATAAAAAGAAAATGTGAGGGAGAAAATATCAATAATGATCAACTCATTGCTACAAATTTAATAAAATGAATACTATACAAAGACATCATTGGGAGGAGAAGGGAATGGTCAGGCTTTGACAATAAATATTTAATAGCTAACCACATCTTTACTATCACACAATTGGCAAAAAAACTTTAGGGAATATAAGATTATAGTATGCTCATAGTTTGTCAACTATAAAAGAAGTATTTGATTTGGTCTAACACAATTTTGCCTTATAGATTTTTCTTCAACAAAGAATTTCTCATGCATATGTCAAAATCACATAAGCTTCCTTGGAAGATAGAACAGCAGAGAAAACTTTATTCAATAACTCCCCAATTAATAATATCAAGCAAGGCATAAAACAGAGAGACGTTTGCTAAAAGTTTTTTTCCACTATCATAGAATATGTCTAGCACAGAGTTCAAGTGAAAGAAAAATTGATTCCTTATAGATAATGAGGACCTTAGGACATTCTTCTTTACAGATAAAACTTTGTGCTTTCAATTAGTCCCAGAACAATTCAGAGCTGCCTAAAAGCATTCTGATTAATTATATACACAAGAAAAAATTATATGAAATAAAAATGCATTTTGTCCATACTATGATATGCATATGGATGGACAATCCATGAACTTACACATACACACACACACCCATACATATATATACACACATAAATTTGTATAAATACTTGTATATGCATACACGTACACACATTTACATAAACATTCATTTTATGTGTATTTGTATCATATCTACATGTAGATGGATATAGATATCATGGGCAGATCATGCAAATGGACAATAAACAAGACTCAGAATGAAAAGAAAGAGGCAAACATACTACACCGATTTTGAAAAATTGCACAATATTTCGAAGACTCCAAGCTTTACGCTGAAACAATGCACTTCACTGTCCAGGAGCTGGGGGGGGGGGGGGGCGGGGGGGGGGGGCAAGCATGAGAGAAACCACAAAAAAGGCAGCACCAGCCCTGAGATCCTCAACATTGGGCTTCAGGAATGGAATTACACAGTGAATCAACCTGAGCTCTATCAAGATAAAGGCTGAAACTCTTTAGTTTTCAGAACTATTCATTGATTCCTGTAATTTTTCTAGCTCTCTTTTCTTACCAGGTAAGTGTGTGCCTTACAGATTTATAGCTGTGGCAATTTGCAAGGATAGTTTTCTCTGGCTATGGGCTGAAAGAAAAAACATGGACTTGAGCTGTAGAAAGACAATTATTTATTCATATATTTTAAAAAATGACTTCCCAAATCAGAGAGAGTAGGAAAAGATTTAATCTAAGACTTTTCTTTCTACATTATGTTGAATGAGGGAAGGGAAAGGATATAACCAGGTGGCTGAAATATGAGGTGGGATCTTGGTCACTCTTCTTCCCATTATTTTGAGTGTCCCAGTTTACAAGGAAACTTACCTCTCCCAAGGGTAGAGGTGAGGGAATAGGTGAAGAGAAAGTTATACCCAGAAGAGAGGAGGAGGTACTAAATGAGAACAGGAGGATGTCAATGATACTCATGAAGACAAATTTGCCTCCTGTATTTGTTTACCTTATTTGCTAACCTCACATTATGTATTTGTGTATATTTACCTGAGGTGGTACAGTACATAGAGCCCCATGCCTGAAGTAAAGAAGAAGATGTGAGTTCAAATCTGATTTCAGATACTTACTCATTTTGTGACCCTGGGCAAGTCATTTGCCTCAGTTTCTTCAATGGTAAAATGGGGGTAATAACAGTATCTTTATCCCAGGGTTTTGTGAGGATCAAACAAGATAATAGTGCTTAGTAACTGGAACAAAGTAAATGTTGTATGAATGTAAGCTATTATTAGTTATTAAATGTTGATCTGGATCTGGCCAAATAAATCAGGAATATGGTAGATGGAGGCTATGACTAGCTAGCTGGCATTGTGGAGTGCAGTATTTCCTTTCCTGTTGTTTCCTGTGGCCCTATTTGAAAGGAAAATTACTCCTTCAAAAGAGAAGATCCAAGGGAACAGCTTATAAGGAGTAGTTCAATTGGCATGAGGACAGGAGATAAGTAAAGGAGAGTGATTAGCCTGGAATATTTGCACAGCACACTACCTTTGCTAGATGAATATTTTCAAAGAATAAGCTTTAGTTTTGGTTATTTTGATAATATTTTTGTTTTCCATTTTACATATTTCTCCTTTTGTGATTTTTCAATTTTCTGATGGGGCATTTTAGTAATACTCTGTTTCAAAGTCTGCAGGGACATACAGATACATAAAAAGAAGCTGACACTGAATTTCTGGAACCTGATAGGCTGGAAGGTCTTGGGAAGTTGGAAAGCATACCTGTGTTTCTGTTTGCCAAGAAGCTGAGACCAGGAGAATCACTGAAAACTTTAAAACTGTTAAATTGAACCCAACACAAGTCAAAATATTGCCCACTCCCCCACCCAAAATTTGCTTCATTACAGTTAAGTGGAGGGGGGGGGGAATCACTATTTGTAATTCATACTGTTTCTTTTAAATGTATGTAGGAAGTTGATATAGAAAAACTATATATTGTCTTCAAAAGGAAATAGAGTAACAGAGGTGAAACAGTAAAGTACAAGTTGCCATAAGCTAGGGTGATATAGGAAAGACCGGGAGAAATAATGACAGCAACAGTTAATGTTGATTTTGCTCATCCATGCCTAGAATTTATGTCTTTCTCCTCTCTGTTCAATGTGGATAAAGCATTATAAAGACATCTATTTTGTTTAAATTCTTTCATTTTCACTACAGCTCTCAGAGGTAATAGAAATTGCTTGCTCTGTTTTACAGGCAGTACAGCCAATCAGTGGTGATGTTGGGATGAGAACTTTGAACCTCCAGGTCCCCAGTCTAGAGTTTGATTGAAATGGTTCTCTTTTCTGATCTCTTTCCTGTTTTTTCTTTTGCTTATTCCTCAGCCTGGCTTCCATCTTCCTGTCTAAGATGAGTCAGGGTGCCAAGGTCCTGCCAAATGGGAGACTAAATTTATAGGGGGAAATTCTGAACTCTGAAACACTGTAATCAATTTCCTTAATGTTCCTGCTAGTTTTGATCACTCAAGGGTAAGACTACTCATTGTTCTTTAGGAATGCAACAAATCAAAGATATGCTTTAAATCCATGGTTTAAGAACTACTACTGAAAATATTTTCCCACCAATGTTATATTTAGAAATAGTACCAAGTTGGTTATTTAGTTTAACATCAATTGTTTAACCTTTCTACTATATTATGCTACCTCTTAAAACAACACATTTCACTTTTGGATAGCTCTAATTTTTACCAAGTTTGTTGGTGGGGTTTTTTTGTTGTTGTTGTTGTTACATCAAACTGAAATCTACTTCTCATCATATATCTATTGTCTCCTGAAGAAGCAGCATCCATAGACTCTCCAGTGCTGATTCCAGCCCAATCCTAACAGCCATCCTTTAGGGAAATAACCTTTGGTAGCAATGTGATTTGACATCTCTTGCATCCTCAGAAGCCATAGTAATTATAAATACTCAAAAAAGAAAATTCTTGCTTCCAAAGTCCTTGGCACTGTTACATGGTTCAACATCAGAAATAGATTTTTTTTTTATCAGCAGAAATAATATTTAAAAAGATACATTACCATCTACTTTGCTGTTGTACCCTAAGGACCATTGGGCCTTTTCACCTGATGTAGCTAAAACCTATATTTGTTATTTCCCTATATTGGAATGTGAGCTTGTTGAAAGTAAGGGCTATCTCCATATTTCTATTTATATCTTCAGGGCTTATCACATTGCTTTGTACACAGTGAGAGCTGAAATGAATCATTTTTTATATATTCGTGCATTCATTCATTCTGAGGCCAAGCAGACAAAAATCAAATCCTTCTTCCACTTAACAGCCTTTCAAATACTTGAAGATACCTATTGTATCTCTCCCTTTCCTCAGCCCCAAGTCTTCTCTCCTCTAGGCTAAGCATCCTCAATGCTTCATATTACTTCCCTCTACTGGACACATTCCAGTTCATCTCTAAAATAGAATACCCAGAGCTGCATGCAATATTCCAGAGATGGTTTGACCATCATACCTCATGTTCTGGACATGTTACTATTAACATAATACTGTTGATTCATTTTGAGCTTGCTGCTCACTAAAACTTTTTTACCTAAACTATCATTTAGCCAAACCTACCACCCTGTTCTATCCTAAAACTCCACAGTTAATTTTTTGAGCCCAAGTATAGAATTTTACATTTATCCCTATTATATCCTACTATATTAAATTTAGTCCACCAGTTATGTGTTGTTCAATTCAGTGACACCTACCTCCTGTGAAAGGGAATCTTTTTGTTCCCTTTGTCTATTTTAAGTTCATCAATCAGGAATTTGAAGCACCCCTACTTAACATTTAGTTAAGTCACTATCAAAGAGAGTTCACACTTACTTAATCATTAACACTTAGTCCTAAAAGACCACAAGCTCTGCCCCTCCCCCCCCCCAGTGCTAGGCAAATTGAGAGACTTTGATTGGTTCCTGAGATGTGATAAATCAACCCACAGTGAAAGTAAGGAGAAACCAGAGAAAGGAAGTGGTATGGAGAAAACTGCTTATAAAAGCCAGCTGAGGGCATTCTGATGGATTCTACTGCATTGGGGGCTCGTGCTGAGGGAGGACTTCTGCATTTGTGTCTTTGAATTGAAGGGTCTTCTCTATTGGAGGGATTCTTCTGCCTTGGACGTCTGCATTGAGGATTGATTCTGCACTGGTAAGACTCTTGCTGAAGAGACTACTGTGACTCCTGGTTGGAGACTGGGAACTGAGGGAGCCTTTGTTGGAGTTGAGCTGGTTTTCTTCAGATTGACAATTACAGTATATTTAGCTAGGCAATATTTTCTACCACCTTTCTGCATTTCCTATTTACTATCTCTACCCTGCTGTAATAAAGCTACTAAAGCTACTAGAGACAGTCCCACTCTTTCGGCATTGGAAGCCTGGGTCCAGTGGTACGAAAAGTCGTTACACCTGGAGACTTCCTCAGCTGCATTGGATGGCCCTGTTGTCTTTTGTGCTCCAACACGCCCTGAGCACTCCACAATGCTCTGCTGCATCGCCCTCTCAGCCATTGAACCTTCTTATTGGTTTCTTCCGCCTGTTCGACCAAAGCAGTCTTCACATGCTGGGTGAGCAAAGCCTTAGTTCACCAGGGGTCGACGACCCGATGGCTACCCTCACAAGGTTTATCCGGCCTGTCGAAGCCATTGCCCGGGGTATGGCCGCTGCCGCATGCTAGCAGCTACTGGGAGCCACAGGTGAGAGCTGGATGTCAGGTGAGGGTCAGAGGCTGGAGAGCTGCCCTAGAAGGGCACAACAAGCCCTCCATACCAGAGATACTACCCCTCCCTGAGCACCCCATGGCAAGGCACCTGGTAAAGACAGGATCCTAACCGAGGTGTACAAGGCCTTAAATGGAAAGGAGCTCCAGGCATTCCACATAGTGCTGACCAGCATATGGGAAGAGGAAGACATGCCCCCAGAACTCAGAGATGCCTCCATCGTAGCCCTATACAAGAACAAAGGCTCATGAGCAGCCTGTGACAACTACAGAGGCATCTCACTACTCTCCACTGCCGGAAAGATCCTCTCCCGTGTTATACTCAACAGACTCCTGTCATCTGTTTCAGAGCAGAACCTGCCTGAATCACAATGTGACTTCCAACCAGATCGCAGCACCATCAACATGGTCTTCATGGTGAGGCAAATGCAGGAAAAATGCCTTGAGCAGAACCTGAGTCTCTACATTGTCTTCATAGACCTGACAAAGGCGTTTGACACAGTGAACAGGGATGCATTGTGGGTGATCCTCAGCAAGCTTGGTTGCCCAGCAAAATTCGTCAAACTGATCCAGTTCTTTCATGTCAATGTGACAGGGGATGTCCTATCTGGTGGAGAGATTTCTGATCGCTTCAACATCTCCAATGGGGTGAAACAAGGCTGTGTCCTCGCTCTGGTACTATTCAACCTATACTTCACCCAAGTATTACGACATGCTGTGATGGATCTTGACCTGGGCGTCTACATCAAATACCGACTGGATGGCTCACTATTTGACCTTCGCCGCCTGACTGCAAAAACAAAGACAACAGAGAGACTCATCCTGGAAGCTCTCTTCGCAGATGACTGTGCTCTCATGGCCCCCCAAGAAAATCATCTCCAAACCATTGTGGACAGGTTCTCCACCGCAACAAAACTGTTTGGCCTGACTATCAGCCTCAGCAAAACAGAGGTGCTGTTCCAACCTGCACCCAACTAACCAGCTGTGCATTACAATTGACGGCTTGCAGCTTTCCAACGTCAACACTTTCAAGTACCTGGACAGCACCATCGCCAATGACGGGTCCCTAGACCACGAGATTAATGCCAGGATCCAAAAGGCCAGCCAGGCACTCAGGAGGCTGCGCTGCAAAGTCCTCCAACACAGCGGTGTAAGCACTGCGATGAAGCTCAAAGTGTATAACACAGTGGTCCTCAGCTCGCTCCTGTACGGTTGTGAGACATGGACACTGTACCGGAAGCACATGAAACAGCTGGAGCTCCCTCCACCAACGCTCCCTCTGGTCAATCATGAGGATCCGATGGCAGGACCGAATCACCAACCAGGAAGTCCTCGACAGAGCCAACTCCACCAGCATCGAAGTCATGGTCCTCAAAACCCAGCTACGATGGTCTGGACACGTCATCTGCATGGACCCACAGCGAATACCAAGACAGGTATTCTATGGTGAACTGTCAGCTGGACTCAGGAAACAAGGTCGACCAAAGAAAAGCTTCAAGGATCAGCTAAAGTCAAACTTGAAGTGGGCTGGCATTACTCCAAAGCAACTAGAACTCGCTGCCTCTGACAGAAGCAGCTGGTGAACCCACATTAACCATGCCGCCACCACCTTTGAAGATGAGCGACGTCGACGTCTTGCCGCTGTGCATGAAAGCCGACACCAGGCCATAACCACGTAATAACTGGCGTCCCATGCCCCATGTGCCACAAACTCTGCGCCTCAACCTTTGGACTTCAAAGCCACATGAGGGTACATCAATAGATGAAAACACACAAAGACAATAGTCATTCTCGTTAACTGAGAGACTACCACTAACTAAAGCTACTAACATACTCATAGTTTAATTTTTATAAATGGTGACCACAACAATAATTCGTTTTAACTCATAAATTTAGTCAAATCATTTTTAATCATTACACTCCATCAGAAGGAATACTATTGAATCTCAGCAGCCAGGGCAAGATTCTGGAGTTTCCCAATGGATGCAAGTGCTCAAAGAGCCATATGAACCTATATGAGACAAATTCCTATATACCATACCTTTAGCCTAATGAGATGAACATTGCAAGTAATAGAAGTAGCTTTTTCCTTTGAGAGTCAGAGAGATATTAGTGTTAACCCAAAGGCTATTGGTGGTTTGTATAATCACTAAGGAAATTATAGAATTGCCAGGATTTTAATAGTGTCAGACACCTGACCATCAGTACTTCAGTGATTAGACATCCAATACTATGCTCTTCTTCTCCCTTTACAAATATTGATCCCAATGGAGCAGAGGAAGGAGGGGGCATGTAGTAAAGGAAAGAGATCTGAATGTGCATCAGTGCCTATTATTATCTCTGGAGATTCGTTCTATTAAGGTCCTTTATTTAATCTCTCAGTACACTAAGCTACTAAGATTATAAATTGTAGAGCAATTGAAGATCAACATTGGTATATGGAGGATTTCCTTATCTGGAGTTATCAGTACCAACAAAATCACAGATCTGGTCCAAATAAATTAATATTTAGTTTTCACTTCTGGAGTTAAGAAAATAGACTTCTCTTCCTGGAGAAGACTAGATACACTAGCCTTAGGCTGATAATAAACCATGTTTATTATTGTATAATTATGAATCAGATAGATTGGGAAGAACTATTGACTCTAACTCTAAGATTAATTCTGTCATGATCTTGGCTGCTAATTATTATCTCAAAGAGAGTTTGCTTGTGGTGCCTTGACTTTTCTCTTTTCTAGAACAGGAATAACAGCACCTGCTGTCTTCCTTTTGAAGAAGTTCATAGTGTGAAGTTGACTTATAAAATGAAGGTGCTGGATACTTTATATAATAATAGCCCACATTTCTATAGTGACATAAGGTCACATAACATGAGTTGGAGAATGCAAATATTGTTCATCTCCATTTTAGAGAGAACTAGTAACTTGTCTATAACTTGTCTATAAACTAGTAACTTGCACATCACACAGATAGAGATTCATCCAGGACACTGTCCCTGGTACCACTTTATAACATTCAACATAATCAGCTATACCCCAATTATAAAAGTCTTCAGCATCCCCATTTCCAGTATAGGAGACTGACAAGGAAGTTTTTAAATTTAGCATTCCCATTCCCTTTCCTTTCCATGACCCTTAGCTACAGCTTCATCATTCTTTTATTTTGAATAACTTCTGTCACCCAGCATGGCTGAAAAAATTCAAGATTAAAGTGACAAATTAACTGTAACTGCTAAATATTTAATGCCAAAGAAAAAGCTGTTTAAAACCCATAAACTATGGAGGGTATAAATCTAAATTGGATAGCAGAGAAATGTTATATTAACTTAGATTATGCTGTGCCTTAGTATTGTCTTAGATCAGGCTGTTTGCAGGCTGGAATGGAAGCAGTACAATTGTCACGTAAATTTATGAATATGTTCCAGTAACTACATCCATTTTCTTTGTATTGTTTTGCCTTGACATTTATAGCATCTTCATTTTGTCACGGCACAAGGATAAGTGATTTTTAATTTTATCTGTTTTCTTTGGAATCACCCTGTCCACATTGGGGGTGGAAAGAGAGGAGAGGAGTTTTGCTCATGGTCAATTCTCTATTCTTTCATCATCCTCATGGAATCTGAGATTTATTTCAAAATGGAATGTTGTATGTTCTCAAGGCAGAAATTGGAGATGAACTAGAGCAGTGAATTGAGAGGCAGCAGGTCTGGGTTCACTTCCCAGACCTGCCAGAACCCAAGGCTCTCAGGGAGTTGCATTTTGAACATACTTTGCTTCAGTTACTCCATGGATAATGACACTTGCCACAAAACCCAGCCCCCAAGAGATATAGTGTTAGTTAATGAGGTAATAATGTCTGCAAGGCACAGAGAGCTCCTTGGATTATAGAGAAATTATGTGTGTGCTAAACAATAGCCTCCATTCTTTGCTCATGTTGTTCTCCTTGCCTGAAAGGATCCCTTCTATCCACAACACCTCTTCTTTCTCCATAGCCTACTTATCCTTCATAGACCCACACTGTGATCTCACTTTCCTATAGTCTCACCTTCCTAACTCCTATAGAGCTTAGTGACTGAAACACTCATTTAGCATTTATCTAATGTTTCCTTTTGTTGATATCCATATTTTTAGGTATGAAGACAGAAAGGTTTAGTTTGTAAGTAGGTTTTGATTCAGGAAGACTCAGGTTCAAATTCTGTCATAGACACTTAGTAGCTGTGTGACCCTGATCACATCATTCCACTTCTACCCACCTCAGGAAACTCCTTGGGACTTAATAGCCAAGATATAGACTTGCTAGACTCTGCCATGCTAGAGGGCATTCTCTCACCAATGAAATCAACAATCCTTGACATTCTGGCATCTTGCCATATGAGAATCCACATAAAAAATTACAAGAGGCTAGATTTGGAACTGGAAGGACCCAGAGATTATCTAGTGCAATCCCATATTTTTTACAGATGAGGAAATGAGGCCCAAGAAAGACAAATGGTTCACCTATGGTTACACAGTTCCTTTTAGAGAGAATATTTGAATTCGTGTGTTCTGACTTCAAAGTCAGTCTGTTTTCCACTATAATATGATATTCCAAATAATTTTTTTGAAACACTCAAGGATGTTTTGGAGAGCAATCTTTGGCCCAGTGTATATTTTCACTGAGAACATGAAGTTTACTGGGAAATGGTTATTTGCTCAGAATAATGCATTTCCCATGGCAGCCTGAGTCACTGATTCTTCCCAATTATCAACTCATTTTAAGAATGTATCCTATCTTTCCAGTGATATCATAACCCTTGTGAAGACAAGGACCTCTTTTGATGATCCTGAATAGAACCTGGCACACAGTAGGCACTCAAGAAACATGGGTTAGGGTACAGCTAGGCAGCTTAGTGGATTAACAGTAAGGTGTAAAGAGGGGAGGGCCTGGGTTCAAATCTGGCTTCAGATGCTCTTTAGCTGTTTGACCCTGGGCAAGTTACTTAACCCCCATTATCTAGCCTTTGTTTTGCTTTTCTGCCTTGAAACCAATACACAGTATGTAAGAGCTGCATGCAAAGGATGGAACCTTAGAAGAAGACATGATTGATGGATGATGACCGTTGGTAGCAGAGGATCATGGGAGAAGAACAAGGACTTGGGAGAGTTCCCAGAGGATGTTGGGGCTTTTGAGATTTGATCTCAAGGTGAGAGTGTCTTACCTTGCTGGAGATCAGTCAAGAACCAGATGAAGGATATTCAAGAGAAATATTCCTGGGACTTATTAAGAAGACTATTACAGGGGGAAGCTGGGTGGCTCAGTGGATTAAGAGCCAGGACTAGAGACAGGAGGTCTTAGGTTCAAATCTGGCCTCAGACACTTCCCAGGTATGTGACCCTGGGCAAGTCACTTAACCCCCATTGCCTAGCCCTTACCACTCTTCTTCCTTGGAGCCAATACACAGTATTGACTCCAAGACGGAAGGTAAGGGTTTAAAAAATAATAATAAAAAGAAGAATATTACAGGATCCTGACATCTCTAGGAACATTTTCAGAGAGATCCAGGTGTTGTCAGACCTATGGGGGCCTCAGACTCACTGCCCGAGAGCCAGACTTCCTCTTGGCCTTATTGCACCTGCCTTACTCTTACCTTGACTCCTTTAATATTTAATTTAGTTTGAGAGATAGTTGGTAGGTGAGGAGAATTTCTGATCTTTCTCTGAAGCAATTGGAATGAAGGACCTCATTGGGACCTAGAAATAGGGACACCGACAACCTCTAATTGACCTCACTTCCAGATATCCTGAGTTATTAAACTATTCAAATTGTAGTCAGATAGTAAAAAGGGATTTTATTCAAGGAGCTTGGAGGAAGCAACTCTCTGGGGTTACTGATCAGCCATAGCTATGTGCTGGTCAAGACCCCTCCCTTGTTGAGTCAGAGGACTAGGGGGGAGGCTTATCTTCCTGGGAGATTAGTGCTCAGGTATATTATCTATTAGGGGAGACCCTCTTTCAACTTACCAACACAGGCTTTCCACAAGAGAACCACATTTTCCTGAGTTACACCCTCTATACCAAAGCCCAGGAAGAGAAAGTGAGAGAGCAAAATAGGAGTCACTCCACCTCAACTCCTACTTTCCTCACTCATCTGTTCACAAGTTGTAGCTTCCTCTAGGTCAGTAAACACCATCACCTAAATAATTATTACAAGTATGATCCTAAGAGGAAAGGTAAGGGTTAAAAAAAAAGAAATATGGATGTATTTTTATAGCAATCATGATGATACAGGAACACTTAAAATTTCCTGAAAAAACACTGAAACATAGTTTGGGAGTTGTAGCATAATATATAAGAATCCAAAGACCTAGGTATGAATCCACCCTCTGCAACTTTTGTAACCTTGGGAAAGTCACCTAACTTCCCCAGGCCTGTTTCATTCTTGTTAGAATAAAAATTGTATTGAATGATTTAAATCCTATCATGTAACTACCATTTATAGATTTTTTATTTTTATTTTTAAATTTTGTCTTTTATTACTATGAACTTCATAAGTATGAACAAGTAAATATTTCTATAGAAAAAAGAGGACCACATGAAATTGTAAATCTCCATTACCTATAACTTTTATGATATATATATATTTAAATTTTAACATAATAGTTCCAACACTGCTTTGCTTGTCTGGGTCCCTTTCTGCTCTTTCTTTTGGTCTCTTATTTGTATTTTTAAATGATTCATCAATGTTTTTTCTTTCTTTTTTGATAGGATTATCATTAACTCTACTTTTCAAAACCCTCCTCTTTAACAAGAAACTAATATATTTCTTTAAAGTCTTCAAAATGCTTTCTGTAAATCAACCCATTTGATATTTACAACCACCACTACCTTATGAGATAGATATTATTGTTAACCCTTTTTTATAGTTGAGGAAGCCGAGACTCAAGGAAATTACGAGATGAAGAAAAGGTAAAGAAAGCTTTTGCTGTCAAATCCTTCATACCATCAAATGGTTTCTTGTCAGCAATGGATATGACTTTGTCCATTGAAATGATACTAAAGAAGATGCATGGGCACATTAGCCTTATCTTCATTGGAGTGTAAACACTAGCCAAACTGGGTTACTTGCCATTTCAATCACTGATTTTCCTAATTTACTACCTTCCCTGCTGGACAGGTGGTGTCAACCTTAAAATTTCTTAGACTTATGAATGTTGGAAATTTCCCCATTTCCAACATTAGGTAGGGAGGGTCCTTCTCCTCCCTACTTAAGACTACTTTAGGACAGAAACCTTTTGCTAAACAATGGAAAGGGCTTTGACCTATGCTTAAGCATAGAACAGGAAGTTCTTTGAGTCATGATTGATTTTAGAATTGATACAATAGAGATACTTGGAATGACAGAACCAGGTCTCTCTCTCTCAGTCTCTCTCTCTCTCTCTCTCTCTCTAATACCTTTCTTCCTCCTGTTTGTAATTAAACTCCATAAAAGGTTGACTGCTGACTTGAGTTTTCAATAAGGAATTATATAGCTGAATTCCTTGGCGACCTTAAATTAATATATATCAGTCTTTTAAAGTGATTTCCTTGTCACAGTGGAAGGAAGGATGGATGGAAGGAAGGGGCAAAAGGAGGAATGGAGGAAAAGAAGGAAGGAGGCAAAGAAGGAAAAAAGGAAGGATTGGAAGGAAGTGAAGGAAAGAGGATAAAGAAAGAATGCTTCTTTGTAAGGACCTCCAGGCATTGCTATATACCCTGCTACTGTACCTCCAGACTTTTGGACCCATTATCTACATGGTTGATATATCTTGAGGACTACTGGCCTTTCCCTTCATCCTGCAGCTAAGCCCTCTAAGTATATTGCCTCTCTTTATTCAAATGTAAACTCCTTCAGGGCTGAAACTGTTTTGTTTTTTATTTGAGTTTTTATATTTAAAATTTTTTATATTTGAAAATTTCTATTTCAATGAGAGATAACTCTTAGCCCAGGGCTTCCTACATAGTTAGCACTTAAATGCCTTTTCATTCACTCATTATCACACATCCTGTAAGTATATGAGGCAGGAATTAAATCCACATTTTCTTGCTTCCAGGGCCAGCATTTCCTCTATTTCACTTCTCTACTTCTCAGTCTCAAAGCTTTGATTCCTCTCATAGGCAGGAAAATAAAAAAGAAAATTATTTTCTACTCTCTGACATGAGGCTTCTTTGCAACCAAATCTCCACAAGGGATACGCAAATACACCTTTAGACATGTGAGCTGCCGTGTTTGCAAATTGTTTTATGATTATGTTCATCAGTTGTGCCTCACAGACTCCCTGACAGCCATCCCCTGGGAGGCAAAACAGTCTCTGCTTTGCAGCTGGGAAAAAGCCTGGTATGGGAAACTCAAGTGCTTCTGGCTGCATCCCTGAGTCCATCACCAAGAACCTTGTTTTCCTTTTCCCTTGCGTAGCCAAGTAAGGCATGCAGGCTCACTGAATATTGCCTCAGCAGTTACTCTTCTGCCTCTCCTCCCCAAGGGTCTTAACTGGTAATAACAGTTTATTCCTTTTTCAGCTCTCTTCCCTCCCATTAAAAATCATTTTTTTCTCAGAAACCATGCTGGATGCTTCTTGTCCCTGAAATTCTATGTTCAGGGGCACTGGGGCCTGTTGAGATTTCATTACAGACCCTGGATTTTGGGCTTTCCTTCCCCCACTTCATGCTGACAATATTACTTGGGTCCACAAAATTGTCTTTTTTGAAGTCAAATATCCTAGTGATGACTTTCATGGCCAGGCTCTTTCTCATCTCTATGTTAAATTCATGATGCTTGTGATCCATGCTTTCAGGAACTAGAAGCAATTCTTCAGGACCCTGGGAGAGTCACAACCTGAGGACAAGATGGCAAGGCAGGGGTAGGAGGCCAGGAACAGAGCTCAAGTGTTGTTTTTCACAGGCCCCAGGTTCATTTCCCATTTCAAGATAGAACATGGCCTCTGGCATAATCCTACTTTGTTGGGATTAGGGGCAGAAGTGAGTTATAGAGGAAGGAGAGGAAGCTGGGTCTGGGACAGCAAGTAGTGAAGATATGGGGCCTAGAAGTAAAGGAGATATGCCCAAGGAAGGTCTACTTGTTGGTAATTAAGATGAGGAACAAGATAGATAAACAGGAGTTGGGGAGCTAGGAATGAATCAATCCCCATTTATTAAATGTCTGCAGCCAAGAGTTATTTTAAATTTGGGTCAGACAGTCAGTCAACAAGCATTTATTAAGTTCCCATACCAAAAAAGGCAAAAAACAATTTGTTGTCAAAGAGCTCACAGATTAAAGGGGAAGACAACATGGAAACCTCTATTTGTAAACAAGGATAAGTTGGAGATTATCAACCAAGGGGAAACACTAGTATTAAGAGTGAAAGGGAAAGCTTCTTGTAAAAGGTGGAATTTTAGTTGGAACTAGAAAGCCAGCAGAAAAGTGATGAAGAGATGAAGAGGAGGGAGAATTCCAAGTATGAGAGATAGCCAGTGAAAATACTCAAAACCAGAATGTTTTGCGGGGAGAACAGGAAGGTCAGTGTCAATGAAATGCACAGAGGTGACTATGGTGTAAGAAGACTGGAAATGTAGTTGGGGGGCAAGTTACAATGGGCTTTAAACACCTAACAGAATATAAATAAAAAAGAATAACTCAAGCTCTACTCTCAAAGATTGGAATAGAGAGTATAATGAGTACATGTATGAGTATAATAGGAAATAAATAAAAAATAATTAAATACATTCCCTTCTAAGGAATAAGAAAATAGAAGAAGAAAAACATTAGGTAGAAGGTGGTCCCTGAGCTGAGTCCTGAAGGAAGAAAAGAACTCTGTGAGGCTGACCTGGGGAGTGAATGCTTTCTGGGAATTGCAGATAACCAGTGAAAAGGCAAAGAGACAAGAGACAAGAGATGGACTATCCTGTGTGAGGAACAGAGAGAATGTCAGTATTATCTGTATTTTATCTGTAGTGTGAAGGGTAGTAATATATAAGAAGATTAGAGTAGTCTGAAGTAAAATTATAAGGAGATTTTCAAATTAAATACAGGAGTTCATGTTTTATCCTAGAGGCAATGGGAAGTTATTGGAATTGGTTGAATTGGGGAATCATAAACTCATATGTGTTCTGAAGGCTTTGGCGGCAATATATGGAATGGACTGGAATGGGAAGAGACTTCAAGCAAAGAGACCCGTTAATAGGCTATTGTTTATAATCTGGGCAAAAAATGGTAAGAGCTGGGACTAAGTGGTAGATCTGTGAGAAGAGGCTGGGAGTGGAGTGAAAAAGATATTGTATTGTAGAAACAGCAAGAAGTCAGGAGTTGAAGATGACAATGAGGTTATGAACTTTGGAAACTGGGGAAAAAGAATGATACCTTCAAAAAAAACATGGAATTTCAGAAACAGGCATAGGTCTGAGTGGAGAGATTGTTAGTTTTGGAAATACTAAAGTTGAGATGGCTCTGAGATCACCTAGCTGGAAATGTTGAATAGGCAATTAGTGATGTGTGACTGATACTCATGGAAGAAACTTAGGTTGGGTGTACATATGTGTGAGCCATATGCATAGAAATGATCATTAAACCCATGAAAATTGAAGGAGTCACTATGAAATATATATAAAGAAGAAGGCCCAGAACAAAGCCTTGGGAAAGTACTAATCTTTAGGGACCAAGGTAGTTGGTCAGTAACCTGACAAGCTATAAGGAACCAGAGAATGCATACATACTACCCAGGAAATCAAGGAGTCATGAACCTGGGAATACTTAGGTATTAGAAAATAAGATAAGGCAGAGGATAAAGTAAGCCATCAGCATATTATTCCTCAATTAGAAAGTCTTCTGCTTTTTCCTGATAAAGAAATAAATCCTAGCACATGACCACTCCAGTGGGTTCAGGTAAACTGCATTAAAGAATCAGTCAGTCAGTCTGACTGGCATGGGGACTATGGACCAGAGCTAAAAGTATATCATGGCAGGGCTCATTCATAACTTATGACTTTGGGTTGTCAGGAGTGGTCATGTGGAAGGAATTTGTTTTTATTAGTAGATGGGGTGGATGTGGGTTAGCTGGTTTCCATGACTCTCTCCATTTGTTATTCCCATTCCTCTCAATGGAGAGTTATCCCCAGGGTTTCTAAAAGTGCAAAAAACTTGATTCTCTTCATGCTACTAGGAAATATATAGACAAAGGTGAGGTATCTGTGCAACCAGAGGAAAAATCTGCTTGGCAGTCACCATCTTAGAACAAAAGAGAATCAGTTGTTGTTTCAACTATCACAGTGGCCTCCAACTATATGATCTCCCTACTTCAAAGCTGTCAAAATGATTTTCCTCAAGTGCACATTTGACCAAGTCACTTCCCTATTCAATCAATTTCAGTGGCTTTTTGTTGCCCTTAAGACTTCCCTTTATATATCTCACATGGCATTCCATCTTTCATTTCAGTGCCTTTGAAAGGACTATCCAAAGTCTTGTTTGAGGAAAGGGAACTATGGGAACTTGGAGTACTAAGTGAGTTTTCCAGAATCCAGGTAAGAGAGGAAAATTTATTTGTAAACTTTGGTTAGAGATAAAATAAGTAACCTTAGTTAGATTATCCACAATCACCAAAACTATTGTTATTTCTTTGTAATAATGAAGGTCAATAAAGATATTTAAGATTTGGGGTGAGTTAGTAAGGACTGAGACAATTCCTGGAGTGTCTACAAGCAGAGCATCTGTAGGCGACTTACCCTCTTGCATGAGGTCTAAGCTTGTAGTGAGACTCTTGAAGACTGAGTTTTTCACCTGGAATAGTTATTTTTGAGTACTTGCTGATGTAATTCAGTCTTTGCAGAGCTCTTCCATACAACATTTCAACACTTTATGATGTTCCTTTGGGTTTACTTGTTCATTCATAGTAGCATGCCTTAATAACACATGAAGGACATACACTGGGGCATTTCTGGCAGCAAATTTCACAGTTATATTAGTTCTATGATTTCCTTTAGCAATTGAGTCTCTGACATAAGTATGACTTCTACAATGAAATACCACTAGCTGTTTTGGCTTCTGGATAGCATCCAACAACTCAATTATTATTTCTGCATGAGCAATTGGTTTTCCCGATGCAGTAATAACGCCTCATTGTTTCCAGATCTTTCCTGTAGCAAGACACACTGAAAAAGCATAACCAGAGTCTGTATACACATTTACACTTTTACCATCAGCCAGAAGACATGCTTGCTTGAAAGCAACCAATTCTGCACATTGAGCACTAATGTTACTAGGTAATGATCCATACCACAGTGTCTCAAATCCTGTGACAACTGTAGCACCTGTACATCAAATTCCATTACACAAATATGAAAAACCATCTGTGAATAAAATCAAATCTGGATTTTCAATAGGAGTGTCTTTTAAATCCATCCTTCGCATATCCACTAGAGCTACTACTTCTACCCATTCATGTAATGGTTCACTGTTCTTTGGCAAATCAGGAAGAAGTGTAGCAGGATTTAATACACTACATCTCTTCAACTGGATGTTTTCACTACCTAGAAGTATAATCTTGTTGGTCTGAATATTTGAGTCTGAATGCTTGAGTATGAAATTTCCTTATTAGTGCTTCTATTTGATGTGAACAAAACACTGTCAATGGGCATCCCAAAACTAAATCAGCTGACTTCTGGACTAAAACAGCTGCAGCAGCTACACCCCTTAAACAAGGAACTCACATATCTGATCCCCTAAAGTTATAGAAACATAGGGTTCAGTGCTATTTGGAGTTTGGAAGGTTTTGAGAATTGGTACAAGCACAGTAAAATCAGTACACAGCTCAGTCATTTCTTGTCCATCCAAGTCTACATCTGCTTGAATCACATGACTTTTCCAGGATTTTGTATCATTAGCTTTTATATTACTCTCATTGGTCCTTAAATTCTCCATCTTATTATCACTGTTCTCATTTACAATTTATTATTATTTAGTTTATACTCTTCATTAATTTCTTTTATTCTACATTCATTAGTATTTTATATTAAATTTATATTACAATGTTCTTTTTCTGTACAATTATTTACACTAATTATATCCTCCTTTGATTCAATTAATTCATTTGTATCACCATCTATTTTATTTTCATTGCTCTCAATTTCATTTATCCTCAACTCATTTTCATTTATACCACACTCATTTCTCTATTCATTTTCATATGTCTTAGGAGAAACCTTCATAAGGCACTTGCACCCTTGTTCTGATCACCTTTTACTACTTGACTGTACTTTGGTCTAGTTCCAAAATTTACCCATGATTGCATAGTATCTAGATCTGTTCTTTGTTGACCCTGGCAGCAGGCATTTTGGCATTGATTAACATATCTGTTCTGATTATTATTTTTATTGTTATTCCATCTGTTGTTATTATAATTATAATTATTATTCCAGTTATTATTGTATTATCTATTAAAACCAGTATTCCTATTAATTTGCCTTCTGACTTGATTTCTAAACCTGGAGTCTCTGCACAGATGTCCTACCCAATCAGAAAGGAAATAGCTCCTAGGACCTGATCTCTTTTCATTAGTTCTATAGGTATTATATTTTGGCTGTATAGATCTCAAAGCAGCCACTGCCTTTACTTCCTTAATTTCACTTTCCTTTGCTTTCAATTCAGCTTCCCTTAATTTTCTTTTCAAATCTTCAACAATGGAATCTCTATCATCAGCTTTTTCTTCTGCATCATTCATTAAATAAGTAGCCTTTCTCCTCAACTCTTCCAGATCAAGCTCTTCCCAATCTGGGTAATTTGACTTAAAGAATTGTCTGATCCTTAGAACTGCATTTTTCACAAATATACGCTTGATGTGGGCAATGGCGCCTTCTTCAAGTGTGTCCATTGTTACAAGGGAATCACTTTAAAAGACTGATATATATTAATTTAAGGTCGCCAAGGAATTCAGCTATGTAATTCCTAAATGAAAACTCAAGTCAGCCGTCAATCTTTTTTGGAGTTTAATTACAATAGGAGCAAGAAAGGAATTAGAGATAGAGAGAGAGAAAAAGGGAGAGAAGGGAATAGGGCTTAAATACCCCCTCTGTTTAGGCTGGGCCAAAAGGCCCAAGCCCTTAGATAGCTGGGGCAAAGAAAAGAGATCAGTCCCTATCACTCACGTGACCAAAATGGAGAAACAGTTTCAGAGGCCCCCACCTTCAGCTTCCTTCAGCGCAAGCTTCTCCGAGTCCACTGCAATCACCCCGACCAAACTCCTCCACCTCCCCTCAAGTCTCCAGACCCTCCTATCTTTAAGGAAACCATCCAAGTTCCTCCTCTAAGTTCTCCCATCTACCAATCACTGTTCATCAATTTCCCTGTGCCAATGGAGGCTCTAGCTTAACCCAGGACCGCCCAGAGGTTTCTGGCTTTTGCACATGTCTGTTGAAGGTCATATTTTCAAATGATTAAATCTTTGATCTAGGCTGCAGCCCTTACTCAATCCTGTTAGGACTGAATAGGGTGGAGATTTATTCCAAGTATCTCCATTGTATCAATTCTAAAATCAATCATGATTCAAAGAAATTCCTGTTCTATGCTTAAGCATAGGTCAAAGTCCTTTCCATTGTTCAGCAAAAGGTTTCTGTCCTAAAGTAATCTGAAGAAGGGAAGAGAAGGAACCTCCCATGCCAATGGGGTTCCCATTCCAATAGACTATCAGTAAGAAATTTTCCAAGTATGAAATATCCCAATGGTGAAATTTCCAACATTTATAAGTCTAAGGAATTTTGAGGTTTACACCATTCCCAATAGAGTTTCAGCAACCTCGGTTATCCTTTCCAGGAAAACCACAGGTGCTTCTGACAGTTTCTATTTTATGGCCTCAAACTTGGACCAAGCATTGGGCCTCTTTGTATATCTCCCCCATAACTTCCAGTATTGTGTCCCTCACTTCAATAAGCATATCATATACCCCATCATCTCTCGTATCCAATTTCAAATTCTCTGGCCATGATTGTAACAGAGGATCTGGTCTCATCTTTTCTATAAACTTATTTCTCTCTCTCTTAGTTAGGACATCTTTCATTAAGAGGGCAAAATCATTAAAATAAGGATCATATAATTCAATTACCCTACACATCTCCTTAATAACTTTATTGGGCTCGTCACTAAAATTTGGGGTTCTCTTTTAATAGACTCAAGGTCCTCTGGGGAAAATCTTTTGTGAGTTCTAACCTTATGCACCTCATTCTCTGTAACCACTGGCAAGTCTCTAAGGGGACATAGATTCACTATTCCTGCTGCCTCTTCCTGCTCCAATTTATTTAGCTTTTTATCATTATTGCTTATATTGCTATTATCATTTCCACATCCCAGGTTTATAGTAATGTTATTCATAAAGTGTTCCATTGTATGCAATTGTTGTTTCATGTACATGATCATAATTGTCAAGTCAGAATCCCTTTTAAACCAAGCAATTAGATCCTTTAGCCAATTTCCACAAACGCACAAAGAAGCACGAGACTTGTACAAAACACACCCACAGATAACAGTTAGGAGAACATAGGCCATTATATCACATAACTTAATGTCCATTACAGGTTTCATACAGTCCATTTGAAATACAGAATGACAAAAGTTTGGGAAAGTTACAAATATAGCATAAGGATTACATATTATATATTCACAGAACAAAAATAACATATTGCTTAACATGCCTGATGACATGTTAACATCCTTTGGTACAGTAGAATTTAATTCAATGTTATTATAATGTTCTTTATACACAAAATTAATAAAGGGTTATGATTTTTTAAATACAGTACAGTATAATTTAATTCAATGTTATTATGATGTTCTTTATACACAAAATTAATAAAGGGTTATGATTTTTTAAATACAAAAATTTTTTTTCTAAGATGGCTGCTCCAAGATGGCTGCCCAGAGTATGTAATGCAGTCAAAATAACCCCCCTAGGCAAGTCAAGATCTCAGAATTCTATTTGGCTTTCCCCCTCAGCTCCTCACAGTTTAGAGATGGTTTGGAATGTTGGCTCAAACTGAACTTCCTATGGCTACTTTACTATAGTTAATAAATTGTGAACCTTAAAAATTCTCAAACCCTACTTCATAAGGTTAGGGTTGTGAACCTTAAAAATTCCCCATTGGGACCATTCCCCATTTGGACAGTGAAAGTAACTTAGATCAGGAATGTGAGAACTCTACTTAGATCAGGAATGTGAGAATTCTACTTTACCATACTTAAGCATGCCTTAGGGGAAGATAAAGTTGTAAACTCCTTTCTGAACAATGAAAAGTACTTAAACCCATACTTATAGTGGGACAGAAAGTTCTTAGGCCATGCCTATTTTAGGACTAATACAAAAGGGTGATAAGTACCTATAAAGGTCAAGCAACTTGTGAATTTACAAGGAACAAAGAGGTGAGAAACTTACTCAGAGCTTTCCTGGTGTGAATTACTCAAAAATTTACAGCTTCTAAGGTGTGAATGGTCTGTCCTTTGAAAAACGTCTACTGTGATTGGTAGATGGGAGAACTTAGGGGAGATGACATAGGAGAAAATTCCCTATATAAGGACAGAACCAGTCTCTTGAAAGAGTCTCTAAGGAGGCTATTGGGAGAGAGCTCTGAAGACAGGCTCTTGGGACAGTCTCTTGAGGACAGTCAGAAGAATCCCTCTCTGGAGAAGGATGGCTGGCTGAACTGGTGTCTATATTCTTGCTTGGACAGATCTTGTGGTGAGTGATTAAAGACTGACTGATCTCTCTCTTAAGACTCAGGTCTAGGCCATGTTGACTAAGGCCCTTCATACTTATTCCTCTTTTATTCTGTCTCTCCTTCTTTAATTCCTCATTGTATTAATTAATTAAAATCTCTATAAAATCCAGTTGACTTGGGTATATTTCATAATTGGGAATATTTCCCTGGTGACAACTTTATTTTTAATATAAAAAACATATTTCTGTGGTCACAATTTACTCATCCACTCTTTATCTACTACAATTTAAGTCCTCCTCTATATTAATCACCATAGTTTATGACCTCAACCATTTTAATTCTTACAAATACTATAAACATACAATGAACTGTAAATTTTTAAAACTATTCCACCCTAATCAGACTGTACGTTAGAAGATCTGATTTAGCTATTTCCTGATCAATAAAATAGAGATACTTGGACTAACAGAATCAGGTCTTGGGAGCCCTGAATTTCTCCACCCTCTTTAGTTTAACAAGATTAGGAAGGTCTGCACCAAACTCAAGATTTAATTATCTGAGGAAATGGCCTTCAACAGACATGTGCAGAAAGTGGATAGACCCCTGATCTGTCCTAAGTCAAGCTAAGCTATTATTGGTACAGATGAGATGCAGGAAAATGACATAAAACCATCTATATAAGGCACGTCACTTCCTCTCTCTTCCTTTTTTCCTGGAGAGGTGACTCTGGCTGGCAGCATGCTAGGTGTTCCAACATCTTAAAGTGGTGGCAGTTATTTTGTCTGGGTTTGGCGGTGAGTTTGCCCTGGAGCTGATTCAGGTTTGGGTATCTTGGCTTAGTCCTTTCTTTTTGGAGTTCAAGCTAACTCTTTCCTCCTTCACACTCCAAAACCTTATCTCCTAATCTTCCCACCCAGTGCTAGCCTGGAGGGGTGGTTAGGGGTTGGGGGGGAGAAAACCTACTCCTTCCCTTCTTATTTCTCCGTCTCCTCCAATATCAATTAAAACACCATAAAATTTCCAGCTGACTTTGGTGTTTCATTTAGGATTTTACAAATAAAATCCTTGGTGACCAAAATAATTATTACATTCAATCTCAACCATAATTTTAACCTTTACAGAACAAACAATAATCCTGGCTGGCTCTGCCAAAACTGTAATAGTGGGATTTTGTTAGGGGAAAGAACAAGAAGGAAACATATAAAATTCAGGTTTACTTTTGGGAAAGGGAAGAGGGGAAAGGGTAAGGAAAATTATTACAATTAATCTTAAACCCTAATTTCTATAAACCTATCTTAAACTAACATATCTAAACTAAAAACATTAAGTTTCCCCAACACAAAATCTCACAAATGGAATCCAATCAATGGGCCAGGATCTTCAGATGAAAACTGTCCAAAGCAGGTCCAGTGGAGAATCCAGTCTTTAGTCTTCTAGCTGCCAGCAGCCAGTTCAAGCAAGATTCCTCTCTCTTCAGCTGGTATCACTAAAAGGTCAGAAACCTGATGTAAAATCTGCAATCTCCAAGGTTCTTGAGAAGAGAAGTGAGGTTTTTATTGGGACCTTAGAATCTTTATCCAGATCTTGACCCTTAGGCTCCCATGTGACTCTCTTCTTTTGCAAACATCCTCTTCCTATTACATTACTTATGAAAAATCATTTTCCCAGTTTTTTAGATCTGAATTAATTTGTGCAAAAAGTGTTTTGTAATTGTGTTCATATAATTCCTGTGTTTGCCTTGCCAAGTAGATTCCCAGGTACTTTTTTATTGGTGAGCGTGATAAGTGACTTTAAATGGAATTTCTATCTCTTGCTGCTGAACTTTGTTGGTAATATATAGAAAAGCTGATGATTTATGTGGATTTATTTTGTATCCTGCAATTTTGTTAAAATTATTAATTCAACTAGTTTTTTAGTTGATTCTCTAAGTATACCATCGTATCATCTGCAAAGAGTGATAGTTTAGTTTCCTCATTGTCTACTTTACCTCCTTCAATTTCTTTTTCTTATCACTAAAGCTAGCATTTCTAGTACAATATTAAATTACAGTGGTGATAATGAGCATCTTTGCTTCACCCCTGATGTTATTGGGAAGGCTTCTCACTTATCCCCATTGCAGATGATACTTACTGAAGTTTTTAGGTATATACTACTTATCATTTAAGGAACTGCCTATTTATATCTATACTTTCTAGTGTTTTCTTTTTTTTTTAATAGGAATGGGTTTTATTTTGTTGAAAGCTTTTTTGTCATCTGTTGAGAAAATCATGTGATTTCTATTAGTTTGGTTATTGATATGATCAATTATATGGGTAGATTTCCTAATATTGAACCAGCTCTGCATTCATGATATAAATCCCACCTGGTTGTAATGAATGATCCTTGTGATATATTGCTGTGTTCTACTTGTTAGTATTTTATTTAAAAAATTTACATCTATATTAATTAATGAAATTGACCTATAATTTTCTTTCTCTGTTTTTGCTCTTCCTGGCTTAGGTAAAAGTACTATATTTTTGTCATAAAAAGAAGTTGGTAGCATTCCTTTTCTGTATATTTTCCCAAAGAGTACATGTAGTATTAGGACTAATTGTTCTTTAAAGATTTGATAAAATTCACTCATGAATCTATTTGGTGCTGGGGGGGGTGGGTTTCATAGGTAGTTCATTGATGGTTTGTTAAATTTATTTTTCAGAAATGGGATTATTTTGTTAATCTGGGTAATTTATAGTTTTGTAAATATTCATCCATTTCACTTAGGTTGCCAGATTTCTCTCTGTAATTTTAAAAACTACTGATTTATGTCCTTTTTCTGGACACTCTTTTTTTCCTTTGGTTTCTGTGAAACTAATCTTTTGGTTCTGCTCATACATATCTGATCACTCCTTAGTTTCCTTTGCTGATTGACTACTCATTTGCCAATACATAACCAGGAGTATTCCCCAAGACTTTGCCTTTTTCTATATCTTGTCTCTTGATGAGTTCATTCATTCCCATGGGTTTAATTATAATGTCTATTCAGATAATTCTTAAATCTATATTTTTAGCTTTAATTTCTCTCTGGAATTCCAGTTCCATTTCATAAACTACTTATTAAAAACCTCCTGTACATCTCATTGGTATCTTAAACTCATATTGTCAAAAATAGAACGAATCACTCCCTGCTTCTCTTAGCCTCTTTTTTTCAAAATAAACTTTTCTCTTTCTGTTGTGTGGAATAACATCCTTCAACTACGTTTGTAAATTGTAGTCATTCTTTACTCTTCTTTCTCCCTCCCTCCTACATCAGTCACTTGTCAAGTCATTTTATCTGTTTAGCACTCCATAAATTTCTGCCACCTGCCCTCTTCTCTTCATTCACATTGTCACCAATCTAGCTCAGTCCCCATCACTTCTTTCTTAGACTAAGAAAGAATAGCTTCCTGACTGGTATCCTTTCATCTAGTCTCTACCTTCTCCAATTCCTCCTCCACATAGCTACCAAGTTTATATGCCCTAAAACAGACTTGACGAAATCATTCCTCTATTTGCAGTGGCTCCCTATTGCTTCTCATATAAAATGCAAAATTCTCAACTTGACATTTAGAGCCTTTTCTAGCAATTACAGTTTCACTATTATTTCATAATATTCCTCTTTGTACACTTTATTTTTGTCCTTATATCTTGTAGAATAAAACTGAATTGATTACACTATAATAATTTTATTCCCATTAGCTCAAGTCAAAGATTAAAAATATTCGTATTACTATAAGCTCCCTCCCTCCCCACCACGTATGCATCAGAGAATTGGTGATGCTAATTATAGGACTGAAAGGGATTTGTTCTTAAAATCACAGAGGATTAGTGATGTTTGAAGCATATGGTAGAAGTTACTTAGCAAAAGCTAAATACTATAAAAAAGAGAATAACTTTAAAAGAAATGGAAATGTTCTAATTGTTGCAGTTGCTGGTACTCTGTGATACTCCATCTGTGAAGTAATTTTCTTGCCACTGGAAACTCAACTCAGATACCTGGACCTCCTACAGGATGTATACTCAAATAGATGGATGAGACAATCTTTCCATTTAAGCCCAAGTAGAAAACCAGAAAGGAAAAGAGAAGATCCTTTCTATAATCTGATCTAACATCTACAAACCAGATTAACAAACTCCCCAAAAATTACTATTTAAAACCTGTATTCTGACCTCCAACCATGGTCCTATATTGCCTTGATCTAAAGATAAAATATATTTCTTTATGGTTTAAAAAGCATTTTACAAGTATTGTCTCAGCTTACTTTTTTTTAAACCCTTACCTTCTGTCTTGGAATCAATACTGTGCATTGGTTCCAAGGCAGAAAAGTGGTAAGGGCTAGGCAATGGGCGTTAAGTGACTTGCCCAGGGTCACACAGCTGGGAAGTGTCTGAGACCAGATTTGAACCTAGGACCTCCTGTCTCTAGGCCTGGCTCTCAATCCACTGAGCTACCCAGCTGCCCCTTCATCTTACTTTTGTAACAACCCTGGAAGGTAGATGTTATTATTATCCCCATTTTACAGAAGAGAAAACTGAGGCAGGTAGCAGTTACTTGTCCATAGTCCCTGTAAGGGGTAAATTTGGGTTTTTTTTTTTAGTAATATATTATACTTATGATCACCAGAGATTAATTCAAATCCCAATAAAAATATTCAAGTCAGTTTGGGAACTTTATGGTGGTTTAATTAATATAGAGGGAAGGAATTAAGAAGAAGAGAAAGGGGAAAAGTGTATAAGATTTCTCCAACCTAGCCTGAGCCAAGGGGAGTTCAGAGAACCTCAGCCAGGAGGCCTCCTCCAAGATTTAATCTAGCTGGGCTTCCAGTCACAAGGCCTCCTCCAAGATGAGGAGCCTCCTAAGAGGATAGAGTTTTAGGAAAGTTAAAAGAAAAAAAGTAATCAGCCTACTCCTAGAGAGCTCAGGGAAGACGCCTCACCTGACCCATGCCAAGACGCCAAAACGCTGCCACGAGCCACACCGCTAGTTGAACCCAATATCTCCAAGAGAGACACCCCGAGCTCAACTCCTCTGCTGCCAAAAAGAGAGCCTGGAGAAAGGAAGTGATGTGAATATATAGACTCTTTTTTATATCACTTCCTGTGTCTCACATGTACCAATGGTAGTGTAAGCTTGACTTAGGACAGGTCAGGGAGTCTGTCAGTTGTTTCTTATTAGCCACTTGCTAGCACATGTCAGTCATAGGCCATCCTCCTCAAAACTTAACTCTTAAGTAGGGGAGTAGACATTCCTGGTTGCTAGAATTTCAAAAGACTAAGTAGGGTGGAGAAAATCTAAAATTCACCTATATAGTTTTATTTCACTGCTTAAAGTAATTACAACTTCCTATTGCTCATTGGAATAATTTGAAATTCTTCATCTTGACATTCAAGTCCTCTCTAATCTATCTAACTATTGATGCTCCTTAATATACATCCTCTGCTTCTAATAGACCAATCTCCTTCTCATGGTCCCATGCATGTTTTTTCTAGTCTCGAACTTTTTCTTCATATTTTTTCTCATGTTGTTTTACATACTATCTATTCAAATATGACCAATCATATATTAGAACAATAAAGGACATTAGAGGTCATTTATTCCAAACTATACTTGAATAAAAATTCCCTCTATAATATATGTCATGATTTCTGGGCTAAGATGGCCTCAGAGTAGAAGCAAGAGTCTTCTTCTCCTTACCATGGACTGATATAAAGCACATCAAAAGGACAAAAACCAAAATCACATGAGCAAAGGGGCTTTACTGTAGGGTGAAGCTTTGAAGGTAGGCAGGTTTTGGCATTTCTACTCTATAAATGGGTAAAATTACTCCTACTAAAGTGTGAGCTGATCGCCCCACTCCACTAGCTCCAGAGTCAGAGTGAGTGAGGGGCAACCTCTAGGTTCTTGGGGGCTGACTGAAGAAACCACAAAATTACTCCTGAGAGCAGCAAGACTTGGGACCCCAGGAAGCTGAGGAACTTGGATTGTGGGCCCAGAGATAGGGCAGAGAGGGGCTGCTCAAAACAGACACTGGAAAAATAGCGTCAGGGCAAAAACTCTGTGTAGCTCAATACACAGAGACCTGCCCACTCTCCTCACTCAGACTTCTGACTGAGAAGGGAAGAAAAAACTAACACAGTAATGGCCACCAACACTCAAGAACTGCAATCTACAACCACCCCCCAAATAAATAAATAAATAAATAAATAAATAAATAAATAAATAGAATGCATGAATAAATAAATAAATGAATGAATGAATGAATGAATAAATAAATAAATAAATAAAGCTTTGACCAGATAGCAGAGAGTGACAAACAAGGAGACACATCCAAACTTTCCAAAAAAAATTAAAATTGGTCACAAGATCTCTAGGAAATCAGAAAGGAGGATGAGAATGAAATGAAGATAGAACAAACTTGGCAAGAAAAGTGGGAAATAGTTCAAAAAGAAGATAACAGTTTAAAAGACAGAATTTCCCACTTGGAAAAAGAAACCAAATGAAATGATAAAAAAGATTGGAGACCAGAATTGACCATCTGGAAGCCATGAAAAGCAGGATAGACTGAACCAAAAAGGAAAATCAAAAGATCATAGCTGAAAACCAGTCTTTAAAGACTAGAACTGGGCAAGTAGAAGATAATGATCTCACAAGACAGCAAGAATTAATAAAGCAAAGTCAAAAAATGAAAAATTAGGAGGAAGCATGAAATATCTCATTAAGAAGACAACTCACTTGGAAAACAGGTCCAGGAAAGACAATTTGAGAATCATAGGCTGTAAACCTCAAAATTTCTCAGACTTATGAATGTTAGGGGTTTCCGCCATTGGGGAATCTTCTACTTAAAAAAATTCCCTAGCAGATGGAGAGAACTCTACTTGAGTGTGGGGGCTCCTAGCTATGGGAGTGTCCCTGCTCTATCCTACTTAAGACTGCTTTAGGACAGAAAACGACTTGCTAAGCAATGAAAGTACTTTGATCCATGCTTATGGAAGGGACAGGAAGTTCTTTGAGTCATGACTGTTTTAGAATTGATACAATGGGATACTAAGTATCTATAAAGGTGGGGCAACTTGTAAACTACTTAAACCTAAAAGGGTGATAACTTATTCAGAGGTTTTTTCTTAATGAAATTTGTCGACACAGCAGCATTTTTTTCCTGACTTACTAAAGAGATTAAAACTACTCAGCTGTGAATTCAAAATGGGTGGTCCTTTAGAAACATCTACAATGATTGGTAGATGTAAGGACTTAGGGGAGGTGACAGAGGAGATTTTGCCCTTAAAAATAAGAGCTCAGAGAAGAGCAAAGGATCTCGATTTCTGATTCTCATTCTGGAGGATCTCATTTTGAGAGACTCATTTCCTTGAGGACTGATGCTTGAGGCTCTTTCCTTGGAGATAGATCTCTTTGAGGAGAAGTGCTCTTGAAGGAAATCTCATTCTGAAGGAGAGCTCCTTGAGGAGCTCCTCTGAGGGGCTCTGTCCCTCTGGGGTAGGAGCTCTGGAGGCTCTTGAGAGAGGCCCTTTGAAACAATCTCTGGCTGGAAGACTCTTTGAGGAAGGATGCTGGCCTGATGTCACCAGTATCCTTGTTTAGTCAGACCTTGTGGTGAGTGTTAAAAAACTGACTGATTTCTCTTTTAAGACTCAGGTCTAGGCCATATTGGCTTGAGGCCCTTCATACTTATTCCTTTCTTACTCTCTCTCTCTCTTTCTTTGATTACTCATTGTATTGTTAATTAAAATCTCTATAAAACCCAATTGACTTGTGTATTTGAATAATTGGGAATATTACCCTGGTGACCACCTTATATTTGATTTAAAAACCCAAGACACTGTAGTGAAACATATTTCTGCGATCAAATTTACTCACCCTCTCTTATATCTATCACAATTTATATCTTCCACTATTTTAATCACTACAGTTTAAGACATCAACCATTTTAAATCTCACAAGGCCTACCTGAAAACCTAGAAATAAACATAAACCTTGACATCATACTACAAGAAATTATCCAAGAAAACTGACCTTATATTCTTTAACAAGAGGGCAAAGTAGACATTGAAAGAGTTCATAGATTATCCCTTACATTAAATCTTCAAAAGACAATCCCCAAGAATGTAATTGCCAAAGTCAATACCTCCAAGCTAAGGAGAAAATATTGCAAGAAGCCAGAAAGAGGCAATTCAGATATCAAGGACCAGCAATCAGGATTACACATGATCTGGCAGCCTCCACATTAAAGAACCTTGATGCTTGAAATATGATATTCAGAAAGGCAAGAGAATTTGGTCTACAACTAAGGATAACATACCCATCAAAAGTGGCTATATACATCCAAGGGAAAGTATGGGCAGTTAATAAAAAAAGAAGATTTCCAAGTATTTGTAAAGAAAAGACCAGAACTAAATGGAAAATTTGATGTCCAAATACAAAATTCACCAGAAACATGAAAAGGTAAATAAGAAAGAGGGGGGAATTTTTTAAAGGACTTCAGTAAGGTCAAATTATTTATATTCCTACATGGAAAAATGATATTTGTAACTCTCAAAAATTGTTTTCACTATCATAGTGGAAAGAAAAAATATTCATAGGTAGTGGTTGGGGTACTAAGTGGTTTAAGATGATATGTAAAAAAAAGAAGGAGGGGGAATAGAAGATGTCACTAAGAGAAACTTAAAGGAATAAGAAAAATTGGATAAATTATAACACATAAAGAGGCACTTGGGAGGGGAAGGGGAAGAATACTATTATATGAAGGAGAGGAAGAGAGTGCTAATAGTTAATACTTAAACCTAATTCCACTCTGAGTGGAATCAACTCTGAGAGGGAAGAACATCTAGATCCATTGGGGTATAGAATTTAATCTTACCCTACAGGGAAGTTGAAAGTGAAAAGCCAAGGGTAGGAGTGGATCAGGGTATACCAAAAGGGAGGGAAAGAGAGTGGGGAGGGAATTTAATTGACCCTAAATTTAAAAAAAGAGGGTATCAAATTTAATTGTGGTTGAACTTAATATTTAATTTGTGGTCACCAGGGATTTAATTATTCAATCCTAAAAATGAATTACTAAAGTAAATGGAATTAATGGTAGTTTTGTTTACAATAGAGGGAAGATATTGAGGGAGAGAGAGAGAGAGAGAGAGAGAGAGAGAGAGAGAGAGAGAGAGAGAGAGAGAGAGAGAGAGAGAGAGAGAGAGAGAGAGAGAGAGAGAGAGAGAGAGAGAGAGAGAGAGAGAGAGAGAGAGAGAGAGAGAGAGAGAGAGAGAGAGAGAGAACTTCAGCTTCCTCTGAGCCAGGCAGAAATTCTAAGGCCCTAATCAGGAAAAGGAGTCTCAGGACTTTGGGCCTTTCTCAGGGGTTCACACCTCCAGAAAGGTGGGGAAACTAAGTTAGTCTTTCACTCTGTGACTGTCTAAAAGGAAAGCAGTCTGAGGTGTCCTGCACAAGCTCCTCCAGAGTTCTACAACGAAGTCCAAGTGTCTGTCTTCCAGTCTCTCCTCAAATGTATGTCTTCCAGTCTCTCCTCAAGTGTATGTCTTCCAGTCTCTCCTCCAAGTGACTATTCTTTACTCCTAGCTCAAGAGACTGATCCTCCAGTCCAACTCCAAGTCAGATTTCTTCAATCTATCCCTCTGGCCTCTGTGGTCCTCTATTTAAAAATCTTTTTCTCTTGTGTCACCTCCCCTAAATTTCATGTCTACCAATCACAGCAGATGCTCTCTCAAGGATGGCCCACTCTTTAGTTCAAACCTTTTTTGGTTAGATTATACCTTTTTTTTGTTATATCACACCTTTTGTGTTTAGTTTGCACCTTTAGTAGTTAGTTCACATCTTTAGTAGTTAATTCACACCTTTAGTGGTTAGTTACTTTTTTGTAGATTAAAATGGGTAGATCTACTTCAAATACTGAGTTAACACTTTTGGGAATTAAAATCTAAATATAGACTGGGGATTACAATTCAATCTTTCCAATAAAGAAAGAGCTAAGTACCTTCATCGTTACAATCAGGAGATAGCTAAATCCAATTTTAAAAGGGGAATGAGAAGGAATGGGAAGGAAAGTAAAATAAGGGTGGGGGAAAAGGGGACTGATTAAAAGCAAAACACTGATGTAGAAGGAAATGGTGAAAGAAGAAAGGGCAGGACTATAAGAGGAAATCAAAATGAAGGGGGAATACACAAGTTGTAATCATAACTCTGAAAGTGAATGGAATGAACTCTCCCATAAAACAAAGGCATATAGGAGAGTGTATTAGAAACCAAAATCCTACCATATGTTGTCTACAAGAAACACACATGAGTCAGGTAGACACATACAGGATAAATAAATTTAAGAGGCTAGAGCAAAATTTATTGGGCATCAACTGAGAAAAAGAAGGCAGGAATAGTAATCATGATATCTGACAAAGCCAAGTAAAAATATATCTGAATAAAAGAGATAGGAAATTTAATTACATTCTGATAAAAGGCAGTATTGACAATGAGGAAATAGTAGTACTCAAAATTTATTCACCAAATGGTATAGCATCCAATTTTTAAAGGATTAACTATTGGAGCTTAAGGAGAAAATAGACAGTAAAGCTATACTATTGGGAGACCTGAAATTTTCTCTATCAGATATAGACAAATTGAACCAAAAAATAAATGAGAAAGAGAAAAGACATGTGAATGAAATCTTGGAAAAATTAGAGTGAATGGATATATGGAGAAAAATAACTGGGGACAAAAAGGAATACACCTTTTCAGCAGCAAATGGTACATTCACAAAGATTGACCATGTACTAGGGCATAAAAACATGACAAACAAATGCAAAAAAGCAGAAATAATAAATGAAACCTTTTCAGATCATAATGCAATAAAAATAATGATTAATAAGGGTACATGGATAGCCAAATAAAAAAATAATTGAAAAGTAAATGATATTATTCTCCAAAGTTGGTTGGTTAAAGAACAAATCATAGAAACAATTAATAATTTCATTGAAGAGAATGACAATGAGGACACATCATATCAAAATCTATGGGATTCAGCCAAAGCAGTACTCAGGGGAAAATTCATACCCCTGAATGCATATATCAACAAATCAGAGAGGGAAGAGGTCAATGAATTGGGCATGCAAATTAAGAAAGTTGTAAGAGAACAGATTAAAAATCCCCAGATAAAAGCTAAATTGGAAATCCTCAAATTTAAAAGAGAAATTAATAAAATTGAAAGTAAGAGAACTATTGAATTAATAAATACACCTAGGGGCTGGTACTTTGAAAAAAAACAAATAAAATAGTTAAAGTACTGGTTAATCTAATAATAAAAAGGAAAGAAGAAAATCAAATTAACAATATCAAACATGAAAAGGGCAAACTCACCTCTAATAAAGAAGAATTTAAGGTAATTATTATGAACTATTTTGCCCAATTATATGACAATAAATACGGCAATCTAGGTGATATTGATAAATATTTACAAAAATATAAATTGCCTAGGTTAACAGAAGAAGAAATAGAATACTTAAATAATCCCATATCAGAAACAGAAATCAAAGAAGCCATCAAAGAACTCCCTAAGAAAAAATCCCAAGGGCTTGATGGATTTACAAATGAATTCTATCAGATGTTTAAAGAACAACTAATCCCAATACTATACAAACTATTTGACAGAATAAGCAAAGAAAGAGTTTTACCAAATTCCTTCTATGACACAGATGTGGTACTGATTCCAAAGCCAGGACAGCCAAAATCAGAGAAAGAAAACTACAGATCAATTTCCTTAATGAACATAGATGCAAAAATTTTAAATAGAATACTAGCAAAAAGACTCTAGCATGTGATCAAGAGAATTATTCACTATGATCAGTTGGGATTTATACCAGGAATGCGAGGGCGGTTTAATATTAGGAAAACCATTGTATAAATAGAAAATCTTGAACCCTTGGACTTCATCTTCCAGCATCCCTTTCACTTAATCCTCACATCTGCCTTGTTATGTGTATAAATAAAGTTTCGGTAATTTGCCCTTTTTGTCTCTTCTCTCACTTTCCACACAATTAAACCTATATCTAAATAATTGGAAAAACATTAATTGCTCATGGGTAGGATGAAGTAATATAATAAAAATTATAATCATACCCAAATTAATTTACTTATTTAGTGCTATAACTATTAAAGTACCACAAAACTTTTTTACTGAATTAGAAAAAATTATAACAAAGTTCATTTGGAAGAACAAAAGATCAAGAATACCAAAGGAAATAATGAAAAAAAATGTGAAGGATGGGGGCTAGCAGTTACCAGATCTTAAAGCAGTGGTCATCAAAACAATATGATACTGGCGAAGAGACAGAAGGGAGGATCAGTGGAATAGACTTGGGATAAATGACCTGAGAAAGATAGTGTATGATAAACCCAAAGTTCTAAGCTTTTGGGACAAAACCCCACTATTAGATAAAAACTGCTGGGAAAATTGAAAAACAGTATGAGAGATATTAGGTTTAGATCAACATCTCACACCCTACACCAAGATAAATTCTGAATGGGTAAATGGCTTAAATAAAAAGAAGGAAACTATAAGTAAATTAGGGAAACATAGAATTTTTTACTTGTCAGATCTATGGGAAAGGAAATAATTTAAGACTAAGCAAGAGACAGAGAATATTACAAAATGCAAAATGAATAATTTTATTAGATTAAATTAAAAAGGTTTGTACAAACAAAACCAATGCAACCAAAATTTGAAGGGAAGCAACAAATTTTGGGGGAAAATTGTATAACAAAAACCCCTGACAAAGGACTAATTACATACATTTATAAGGAGCTAAATCAATTGTACAAAAAATCAAGCCATTCCTCAACTGATAAATGGGCAAGGGACATGAATAGGCAATTTTCAGATAAAGAAATCAAAACTATCAATAAGCACATGAAAAAGTGCTCTAAATCTTTTATAATTAGAGAAATGCAAAACAACAACTCTGAGGTACAAGCTTGCATCTACCAGAGTGGCTAATATGACAGCAAAAGAAAGGAATGAATGTTGAAGGGGATGTGGCAAAATTGGGACATTAATGCATTGCTGGTGGAGTTATGAATTGATCTAAGCATTCTGGAAGGCAACTTGGGACTATGTTCAAAGGGTTTTAAAAGACTTCCTGCTCTTTGATACAGTCATGGCACTGCTAGGTTTGTATCCTAAAGAGATAATACAGAAAAAGATTTGTACAAGAATATTCATAGCTGCACTCTTTGTAGTAGCAAAAAATTGGAAAATGAGGGGATGCTCTCTGAATGTGGAAATGCTGAACAAATTGTGGTTAGTTATGGAATACTATTATTGTGCTCAAAGGAATAATGAACTGGAGGAACTCCATGTGAACTGAAACAACCTCCAGGAACTGATGCAGAGTGAAAGGAACAGAACCAGGAGAACATTATACACAGAGACTGATATACTGTGGCACAACCAATTGTAATAGACTTCTCTACTAGCAGCAATGCAATGATCTAGGACAATTCTGAGGGACCTAGAAGAAAGAACACCATCCACATCTAGAGAAAGAACTGTGGGAGTAGAAACACAGAAGAAAAACAACTGCTTGATCACATGGTTCAATGGGGATATTATTAGGGTTATAGACTCTAAACAACCACCCTAGTGCAAATATTAATAATATGGAAATAGATCTGGATCAATGACACATGTAAAACCCAGTGGAATTGCTTGTTGGCTATGGGAGGGGGGTGGAAGTATAGGAGGGAAAGAACATGGATCATGTAATCATTGAAAAATATTCTAAATCAACTAATTAAATAAACATAATTAAAAATTTTTTAAATAAAATAGAAAACTTCAAATAGGAAACCAAAATAAAATACCTTATAAGTGGTCATCTATTCTCTATTTGAAGCCCTCTAGTGAAGGGGAACCTACTACCTATCCAGGAATACATTCTACTTTGACTTATCTAAAAGATAATCTCCTCTGTTGAAACCTTCTCTGCTTCTACCTACATTAGTCTTTCCCCTATCTGACTACCCATTGTAATAATTATAGGTTCTTTATATGTTGATATTTGTGTAAAGATACCCACAGTTGTTGGAGAAATTTGTTATAAATGATTGGAAGGAAGGTTACCTCTTCTTTTTCATTCCTTGTATTCTATTCCTCTATTTTATTTGAATAGGACCAAAAGATCTTAGAGGGGAAGAAGAAACAAAGATCATGGATTTTGTGACCCATATAACTCTTGTAGTGTTCTTTGGCAGGGTGTTTCTCTGAAATGAGATTTGAAGACAAAGAATCCCCATAAGATTTTAAGCCAATTGCAATGGATTTCTAACTTTATATCAGAGTTTCCTGGAAGAAAAGCCCAATTCAGCCTCAGATAAAATAAGTTCAAAGGCAAATCAAATTTGCAGACTTTACTTAAATTATTCATTTGATGGGCCAATCTGAGATCCAAAAGCACATAATCTATCTTTGGTAACAAAAACTTATTTTGAGAGAAAAGTTACACACACTTAAAACTCTGGGAACTGACTATTTATATAGAGAAAATAAATTAGTCAATACGCATTAAAGTGACAGAAACGCCCAAAATAAAGCTAAGGGTAACATCAAGGAAGGATTGAAGTTTAAGAGATTTCCCTAACCTCCTGGGAAAAAGTCTACCTTCAAAAAGGCTTAGAAAATGAGCAAACCTTTGGAAAAAACCTAACTATAGAGAACTTTTATGACAAAGACCAAGGCAGAAATACAGAAGGGACAGTGAAAGCAAAGTAAAAATATTCAAAATCTAAAAGGAAAATATGAATTGGACTAAGATTGTGGAAAATCTCAAAAAGGATTTCAAAAATCACTTAAGAGAGGCAGAAAAAAAAATGGGGAAGAGAAATGAAAGCGATGCAAGAAGAAATGGACCAATTGAAAAAAAAGGAGTCTCAAAAGCTGAAAGAAGAAAATTATTTCTTTTTTTTACAATATTTTATTTGATCATTTCCAAACATTATTCATTAGAGACAAAGATCATTTTCTCCCCCCCCCACCTCTCCTATAGCCAACGCATGATTCCACAGGGTATTACATGTGTTCTTGATTCGAACCCTTTTCCATGTTGTTGGTATTTGCATTAGAGTGTTCATTTAGAGTCTCTCCTCAGACATGTCCCCTCAACCCCTGTAGTCAAGCAGTTGCTTTTCGTCGGTGGTTTTACTCCCACAGTTTGTCCTCTGCTTGTGGATAGTGTTTTTCTCCTAGATCCCTGCAGATTGTTCAGGGACATTGCATTGCCACTAATGGAGAAGTCCATTATGTTCGATTGCACCAAAGTGTATCTAAAGCTTCCCGAGGGGAGAGAAGCTTTAAGGTAGGAAGATAGAGGAAGGATAGAAGTTTTGGATACCATGAGGGGGAAGGCTGAGCCAAATTATAGATATGAGGTGGCAGGAATGAGTCAGAAATGCAGGCCTTATTAATTATCAATGAGCCACAGCAATACTCTGATCAGTGACTCAGAAGGCTTGTTCCATCCAGTGATCCAAACTTAGTACCACACAGGTCGGAGAGATGATAGAGAAAAGAAAATGCCTGGCCGAAGGCCAGGTCCCAGGTGAGAGAGATAGAGAAGGAACGGAATTAAAGATGGAGCTTGGCCAGAGGTCAAGCTCCAGCAAGGACAGACATCAGTGAGAGCTGAAATCCAAGTGAGGAAGAGAGGGAAGAGAGGAAGCGGAAAGGTGGAGCTTACTGTGGCTGTATTTAATCTCTTTGATATGCAAATATACACAATACATAGGGATGATTATCATTGGTTATCAACAAGGTATAGGTGTGGTTTCTCTTAGCCAGGTGAGCACAAAGAAACATGTTTTCCCTCCTAACCTGGGGGAAGCTGGGGTCAAGGTTCAGAGGCTTTCCCAGCCAAGCACAAGACTGAGCATGCTCAAGACTGAGCATGCTCTCTTCTAAGACAATCTGTACACACTAACTGTTTCCCTTGCCCCTAGACAGGTGTGGACTGCTACAGTATCAGTCTCTGTGTACAAAAGGTCCAACCTTTTATGGAGTTTTAATTACAAACAGGAGGAAGAAATGAATTAGAGATAGAGAGATAGAGGTAGAGAGAAAGGGGAGAGAAGGGAATAGGGCTTAAATACCCCTTCTGTTTAGGCTGGGCCAAAAGGCCCAAGCCCTTAGATAGCTGGGGCAAAGAAAGGAGATCAGTCCCTATTACTCACGTGATCAAAATGGAGAAACAGTCTCAGAGCCCCCACCTTCAGCTTCCTTCAGAGCAAGCTTCTCAGAGCACACCGCAACCACTCCGACAAACTCCTAAAACACCACCCCCCCGAGTCTTCAGATCCCTCTCTCTTTAAGGAAACCATCCAAGTTGCCTCCCCTCAGTTCTCACATCTACCAATCACTGTCCATCAATTTCCCTGTGCCAATGGAGGTCTCTAGCTTAATCCAGGACCGCCCAGAGGTCTCTGGCTTTGCACATGTCTGTTGAAGGTCATATTTTCAAATAATTAAATCTTTGATCCTTTGCTACAGCCCTTCCTAAATCCTGTTAACCTGAGTAGGGTAGAGATTGGAATAATTAAATTTTGATCTATACTGCAGCCCTTTCTCAATCCTGTTAGGACTGAGTAGGGTGGAGATTGATTCCAAGTATCTCCATTGTATCAATTCCAAAATCAATCATGACTCAAAGAAATTCCTGTTCTATGCTTAAGCATAGGTCAAAGTCCTTTCCATTGTTCAGCAAAAGGTTTCTGTCCTAAAGTCATCTTAAGAAGGGAGGAGGGGGAAACTCTCATGCCAATGGGGTTCACATTCCAATAGCCAAGACCCACTATCAATAGGAAATTTTTCAAGTATGAAATTTCCCAATGGTGAAATTTCCAACATTTATAAGTCTAAGAAATTTTGAGGTTTACAACGTAGAAGGTGGTCTCTGATACTAGATAAAAGAAATGGTAGATCCCACTAAGATAACATCTTACCTGAGAATTTCAGTGGAATCAAGAAGTTAAAAACAGAGAGGAGATATATAACCGGAAGAAAGAGTACCTAGTAGTAACTATAAGAAAAGCAGAGTACTGCCCATCAGAGTCATATTCTCTGTTTCAGATCAGTTCGTTTTTTTAAAACCCTTACCTTCTTAGAATCAATACTGTGTATTGTTTCCAAGGCAGAAGAGTGGTAAGGGCTAGGCAATGTGGGTTAAGTGACTTCCCAAGGTCATATAGCTTAGAAGTGTCTGAGGCTATTTGATAGAGGCTGGCACAAAAGAAAAAGTGCCAGGCTGAAGAGTGTGTGGAACTAATCACTGCGATGGGGGAGGGGCCCCAGGCGATTGGAATCTGGAGGAGCAGAAGATTCTGGCTGAGAGAGGAGTTACTCTCTCAGTCTGGAGAAGTGGAAGGGAGAAGGTTGAAAAAGAGTTTCTCCTGAGGGTTACCCACTTTTTTCTGCTTGAGACTGGAAATCTTTCCCCCCAACATTTCCCAATTGAAAAAGACTATTGAAGAGAAAACCTGAGAAAAGGCATTTTGAATCTGTCTGACTTTACCTCAGCTTCTGTTGTCCTGAGTCTGAACTGTGGCCAAGGAGCCAAACCCAGGGTGAGTCAATCTGACTTTCTCTCAGGGGGCTCAGGCTGCCAAAACCTGAGTTCTCCCCAAACTCGAAGAGGGAGGGAAAAGGGTTTTAGATAGAGACAGGAACCCCCTTTTCCCCACTTTCCTTTTCCCATTCTTTCCCTGCCACTTATTCCTTTGCATTGTCCTGATTGAGTTGATATTAAAATAGTTATCTTTTCTCTAAGCTGTGAATCAAGTGTGAGTGAACAGATCAAGGGGAGACCTTTTGGTCTCGAGTAGTGGAGGGGGGACAAGAGAGACAAGAGCAAAATCTGGGAGAGCAGCCATAGCTAAGGAGGAAAGGTAGAAGGGGGAAAACCTTCAAACCCCCTCTCCTCTCTCTGAGCCAACCCTAAACATCAGCTGTCTCCCCTGAACCCTGCTTTGAGAAGGAAGGTCTCCACTCTTCTCCTTTCTCATTCTGAAAGACTGAACCCTTCGACTTCAGCTAGATTGATCAGTTAGTTATTAATGTGTAATTAAATTGTAATCTTCTTGAGGACAGGAATAGTATTTTTACTTTAAAAATTTTTTTCTCTCTACTAACATAAAGAAATCAAGGATGAAAAAAGCCACAGGACAAGAAATAATATGCTTGGTGAGCAATCTATTTTAGAGGTACTTCCTGGTATTTTGAAGACTGGCAGCTCTCCACATAAAAATGTGAAAGGCAGGACTCCTAGGTCTTAGGGATCTCTCCATCCCACCAGTTTGAGCATAAAGAGCTAACTGGTGGGACAGTATCCACATGGTAATGGACCATGTGTTCCTCACTGTAATGGGCCATGTGTTTCTAATTTGGCAGTCCTTCCAATCCCCAAGAGGACATTCTCACTGAATAGGTATATAGTTTATTGTATCATGCAGGGCAGTATTGCTAACGCCACTTTGGCTAGTGCTTAGAGTTGTTGGATGCTGGCATGCCATCCAACGGAAAAGGCACTGTGCCATTGTGACAGATGGAGTCGTGCATTGGCATGCTGTTGAATCAACAGGTGCATCAAGTGTGAAAATTACATCTAAGGATTGACTCTGGGAAGCTCAGGTTCATATTTCAAGCCCAGGTGGCTGAGAAAAATATCTACCACTTCTAGGAAAACTCAGTATCAAGCTAATTTTTTTTCATCAAACTTTTACTTTCTTATTAAAAACTCAAAGCAAAAGAGCAAGGAATATGCAAACTGGGTTGTGACTTACCCAGAGTCATATAGTTAGGAGATATCTGAGACTAGATTTGAACCCAGGACCTTCCATTTTTAGATCTGATACCCTATCTGCTGTGCCTCTAGCTACCCCTCAAGGTTAAGTTTTGGTGAGGCCCCAGAGAAAGGTAGCTTTGGACTTCAGAGGAATAAACATATTGGCAGAGAAAGAAATGAAACTTGTCAAGTTCCCCGTGGGAAACTTTGTATTCATTAAAATTATCCTGAGGGGGTCCAGGTTGCCCAGTAGATAGAGATCCAGTCTTGAGATGGGAGGTCCTGAATTCTAATCTGGTCGCCAACACTTCCTAGTGGCGTAAACTTAGAGAAGTGACAACCCCCATTGCCTAGCCCTTACCACTCTTCTGCCTCAGAACCAATATATAGTATTGATTCTAAGATGGAAGGTGAAAAACAATTTTTTAAAGTTATCTTGAAACCTCTATTCTACTGTGGGATAGGAAATGGACCTATAATTTCATTGATATGGAGAATTTCTAGGTGAGGAAGTTCCCTCTACTAATCCATTTTAGCACCTTTTCTGTAACTGATACTCTTATAGAATTGCCTGAGACTCTGATAGGTTAAAACAGTAACCCAGGCTTAGGGTCTCTCAAAAGCAGAACTTGAACCTATCTATTCCTAACTTTGTGACCAGATATTATCCACTATGCTGTTAACTGATTATCTTAGGACCAAAGAATATTGAGGGGGAACTCTGTATTTTCTTTCCACAATAATGAATCATAGCCAAAACAACAACAACAACAAAACAAGACAAAACAAAAAAGCCCCCAAATTTAATTTGGCTTTATATCTCCTTTCTGGCTCATTTTCCCTTTAAATCAGATGTCAAGTTAATTAAAAACCTTTGGAGAGATCTACATTAAGAAACATCCTTCTTGAAAAAATAAAAGGATATCTCATATGTTATTACTATTTCATTTGTGAGTTTTCCACACTGTTGGAAATACATCTGGAATATAATTCAGTTTACTGCTGTGATTCTTGGTTATTGTGTCCTCTTGCTTAGAGACACTGAATAATGCACTCTGTCTGTCAGAAGTAATAATACCAGGTACAACCGGGGGATGACATTTATTTCCAATAAAGTATTTTTATTAGAACTAATGACTGTATGCTGAAAAGAGTCAGCAAGAAGAGTTGCCACAGGCTAATGTGGGTGAGCTAATGGTTCCTCTGGTTTATTTGTCCAGAAGGGCTACCTGTGTTGAAAGATTGACTTTACTTGGGAAGCCAGAGGAAGAGGAGATGAAAGTAAAAGTCACTTAGATGAGTGGGTAGCTCTTGCTAGTTCTCCCAAACAAATGCTATAACAAGAATGACAGCTGTGCATTTGCACAGGGCTTTTTACTTATTCTTCAAAGCACCTTCCCATCAGTCTTTTCACATCTATATAGCCATGACATAGCATTCCACTTACCTCCTTAGGGTCATGGGTAAGTCTTCACCATTTATAGCTGAACCGTGAGGATAACATGACAACTCGGCGACCATCTTTATGCCATGCTTCCAAATGTAATCCAACTTCCCCTCTTCAGCCTCTAGTTCTGCAAACAACAAACAAATCAATATTAGTAGTAGTCTCTCAGTAACCGAGGATGACGATTGTCTTTGTGCGTTTTTGTGCACAAAGACACTTTTGCGTGAAGATTTAAGTGGAAAAGTCGATGCACAGAGACAGTCTCACTCTCTAGGCATTGGAAGCCTGGGTCCATTGGCACGGAAAGTCATTGCACCTGGAGACTTCCTCAGCTTCATTGGATGGCCCTGTTGTCTTTTGTGCTCCAACACGCCCTAAGCACTCCACAGTGCCTTGCTGTATCGCCATCTCAGCCTTTGAACCTTCTTGTTGGTTTCTTCTGCCTGTTCCACCGAAACAGTCTTCACATGCTGGGTGAGCAAAGCCCTAGTTCACCAGGGGTCAACGACCCGATGGCTACCCTCACAAGGTTTAGCCGGCCTGTCGAAGCCGTTGCCTGGGGCGTGGCTGCTGCCGCATGCTAGCAACTACTAGGAGCCACAAGTGAGAGCTGGGTGTCAGGTGAGGGCCAGAGGCTAGAGAGCTGCCCTAGTAGGGCACGACAAGCCCTCTATACCAAAGATATTACTCCTCCCTGGGCACCCCATACATCCAAAATCAATATTACCACTGCTGGAAAAGACATTTCAGTCAATTGTTCTGTGACTCTACCTACCATCTCTGTGACTTCCTTTATCAAAATCCTTCCCTAGCCACCACTTCCCTGTATATATTGTTTTTTTGTGTTAGAACACAAGCTTTTTGCCAATAGGGATTATGTTTCTTTGTTCTACTTGCATTCCTAGTATCAGGCACAGGGCCTAATCAATGTCACTTAACAGGCATTTATTTAGTAGTACTTACTATGTGCCAGTCACTGTACTAAGTTCTGGGAATACAAATTCAAGCAAAAAGTAAGACAGTCCCTGTACTCAAGTATCTTACATTCTAATAGGGGTAAGGCAACACATAAAAGAGTGCTGAAAAGGGGGTGAAGAGCTACCAGCCTTAGGGGCATAATGAAGAGGTCCCAAGGGTAGCCTAGTGAGGAATGAAGAAATGGATTGTCTAGGTGCCCTCCTTAAATGGAGGTTTGTATCAAAGGAAAAGTCCACAGGGACTGAAAACATTTCCAAGGTGAGAATTCTAGCGATGAAGTAATCTTCCAGGATGAAAAGATTTCTAGACTTGGTTCATATTAAGCACTGAATAAATGATTTTTAACTCATTCACTCATAGGGTAAGTAGGACAAGAATAGCTCTAATGAGAAACAAAATATCCTTATTCTTAGTCCCATTTCTTTCCTTTGGAACTATAACATATAGCAAAACCAGATTTTATTACTGATCATAGGAGTTTTCTGTAAGCATACTGATGAAGATGACAGTATTCTTATTTAGATGCTACTGGGGCTCTTTGGTTTGGATTTGGGTTTAAAAACCAAGAGGTAGCATGTTTTAGACACAGGCATAAATTATGCCCACAAAGTTTTGCTGGAAGAGTCATGAATAAAGGAGAGTTGTCTCCCTCCCTCCCTCCCTCTTTTTCTCTCTCTCTCTTTCATTCTCTCTCTCTCTCTCTCTCTCTTTCTCTCTCTCTGTCTCTCTGTCTCTCTCTCTCTTTGTTTCTCTGTCTGTCTGTCTGTCTGTCTCTCTCTCTCTTTCATTCTCTCTCTTTAACAAAAAATAAAGGAAGTTTCCTGAAGTAATTGCTAGGGGGACATATTTTAAATACAGACCACAGAGGAGGCCTTTTTAGGATAGATTTCAGAATTCAGAAATATTGTTTTCAACAAATTCAACAAAAACTTCAAACAGACTATTAAGCACCTGGAACTAAGTTCTCCTTCCAACTTAAGAATAACATTCCAATGAGACAATTACAGAGAGGAAAAAAAGATAGAGCTGCCTAAAGAGCTGGATATGGTTGAAGAGGAAACACACTTTTAAAAGGTCCCGTACAAAAGATAAAAAGTAAGACCTGGTAACAAAGCTTGAGTGTAAGAATACCACATTCCTATAAGAATTCCTTGAGGCCAGAGACTATTTTTCATTTTGTCTTTGTATTCTTAGGACCTAGTTTAGTGCCTTGCATATATAGTTGTCACTTAATAATCAGCACTTATTAATAATTGACACTTAATAAATATTTGTTGGATAGAATTGGTATCAGAAACACTAAAGTTCCTATAGAATAAGCTCATAATGAATGCCAAAGGCAATAGAAAGGGATACACACACACACACACACACACACATAGTACATTAGTACATATATATATATATACATATATAGTAGTAGTCTCTCGGTAACCGAGGATGATGGTGTTGGAAGCCTGGGTCCATTGGCACGAAAAATCGTTACACCTGGAGACTTCCTCAGCTGCATTGGATGGCCCTGTTGTCTTTTGTGCTCCAACACGCCCTAAGCACTCCACAGGCTTTGTTGCGTCGCCATCTCAGCCGTTGAACCTTCTTGTTGGTTTCTTCCGTCTGTTCAGCCGAAGTAGTCTTCACATGCTGGGTGAGCAAAGCCCTAGTTCACCAGGGGTCAATGACCCGATGGCTACCCTCACAAGGTTTAGCCGGCCTGTCAAAGCTGTTGCCCGGGGCATGGCTGCTGCCGCATGCTAGCAGCTACTAGGAGCCACAAGTGAGAGCTGGGTGTCAGGTGAGGGTCAGAGGCTGGAGAGCTGCCCCAGGAGAGCACAACAAGCCCTCCATACCAGAGATACTACCCCTCCCTGAGCACCCCATACACCCCATACGTATATATGTATATATGTATATATATATATATATATATATATATATAAGAAAAAGATAGCTGCTCTTTTTGTGGTGGCAAAAAATTGGAAACTAATGGATGTCCCTGAATTGGTGAATGCTTGAACAAAATGTGGTATATGATGGTAATGGAATACTATTGTGCTATAAGGAATGATTATCAGGATGATTTTTAAAAAACTGGAAATACCTACATGAACTGAGGCAGAGTGAAAAGAGCAGAATGAGGAGAACAATATATACTATAAATGAAATATTGTAGGACAATCAGTTGTGAGAGACTTTGCTACTAACAGCAATACAATGATCCAGGATAATTCTGAGGGACTTATGAAAAAAAATGCTATCCACATCCAGAGAAAGAAATGTGGGAATAGAAATGCATATGAAAACATATGATTTGTCACTTGTTTATTTGAGTATATAATTTGGGGTTTGGGTTTTACAACATTATTCACTTTGTGAAAGGGAATTTCTTTATCTTAAGATAACTCAATGAAGTACGTTGGAGTGTTCCACCCTTTTAACTCAGTCAGGAATTTGGGAATTCTTTTGACAAGAGTTCATACCTTCCAAGGTGGATCTCACAGACACTACCCTCTTGGCAGTACTAGGCAATTTGGAAGCTGTGATTGGTTTCTGTGAAGTGGGAGAAGAGACAGGAAATGATGTCAGAAAAGGACTATAAAAGTAGAAAACCAAGGAGAAGAGTAATTCATTTTTATTCCTTGGCTCTTCAATAAGGAGACTCTCCTGGGTAAGGAGGATTCTGCATGATTCTGTACCAGAGGCTTTCTGGGTAGATGACTGGAACTGAAGGAAGAGGCTTACACTGGTGAGACCCATATTGAAGAGGTTATCTACTTCCATGTGGAGATTGGGACCTGAGGGAGCTTTTGTTAGAGTTGAGCTGAATTTCTTCAGATCAGCAATTATAGGGTATTTAGGGTTAGGTTAGCTAGGACATTTAGTGAGGAAATACATTCTACTTCCCTCTTACTTTTCTCTCTTTTTTTACTGTATTTATATTATATTAAATTATTAAGAGCTACTAACAGATTTTTTTTGACTTAAGAAGTTAATTATTTTTATAAATGGTGACCACAATTCTTTTTAAAATTCTTATATTTGTCAAACCTAATTTTAAATATTACAACTTAAAAAATGAGCTATATGAAAATCTTTTTTGTGTGATAATACACGTATAACCCAGATTGAATTTCAGGTCAACTTTGGGAGGAGGGACAGACAAAGGGAGGGAGACAACATGAATCATTTAACTTTGGATAACTTAAGTGGAAATTTGTTATTTTGATTTTTTTTCTCTATACATGAGAATAATTTATGGCTAGAGAAGAATAGAAGATAAATGGCTAACAGGGAGTAAAATCCAAAATAAATTAGAATTTTGGAAGAGAAATTTAATTACTTTCAAGGAATTCAAGTCAATAGGCCTATATGTACAACATTGTAGGGTTCTGAAAGAAATTGACCAAAGTGACTGATAAAATGTTGCCAATAATAATGGATTATATTTGAGGTAATAGAAAACTAGAAATGTGTGAATATTGTTATAATCTTCAAAGAAGTGAAAAGAGTAGATAGTTTAGCTATAGGTGGGTGATTGTTTCCCAATTAAATTATAAAATATACGATTAAAGGAACAATTTGTGAGGTTTCAAAAAGGAAATAATCTCTAAGAACTGGAATGACTTCAGGAAAAATAAGCCAAGGCAAACTGACCTTATTTCCTTTTTTCACAAACTTCTAGACTGATAAATCAGAGAAATAACATCAATATAAAGTATAGTTGTACTTTTGAAAACCATTCAAGGAGGGTATAGGTGGCTCAGTGGATAGAAAGTCAGGTGTGGAGATGGGAGGTCCTGGGGTCAAATCTAGCCTCAGATACTTCCTAGCTGTGTGACCCTGGGCAAGCCATTTAACTATAGTTGCCTAGCCCTTATTCTGTCTTGGAATAGATATTTAATATTGATTCTAAGACAGAAGATAAGGATTTTTAAAAAAAGAAAAGAAAACCATGCAACGAAGTATTCCCTATTATTCTTGCTGTGGTGATGAAAGAGGGGTGTAGGTTAGATGATAACACAGTTAGATGAATTTATAACTACTTGAATAACTGGAACTGAAAACTAATCATTAAATTAGGTTGATGGTACTATGTTGAGAGACTTCTAGAATACTTCTCAGGGTCTTTGCTCCTCAACATTTACATCAATGACATTGCACCATTTTAGAGACCTCATTGACCATCTAGTCCAGCTCACATACTGAAAGATTGCTGGAGACCATCATTCCCTGACCAGCTGACAAGGTCATGGTCTGAGGAAGTGAAGTCTGCAAAGCAGACCCCAGAATGAGGGCCCCCCACTGATCTCCATCTGTGACTTCTCTCCCTCAATTTTCCCCACTAGTGGACTTGTTGTGCTTATTATTCTCACCCCAATATAGGAGAAATAATATGAGAGCAAATACTTATAGATCAATATATATAAATATACATATATATATATATATGTATATACACACACACACACACACACACACACCCTACCTTAAGCCTCCTAGGCTATTACCTCCCAAAAGATTGCAATTAAAGAATTAAAGCCCAAAGATTACTGCCTATGACCCCTCCTTTCTCGAGCACAAGACATGCTCCAAGGCCCTACAATATAAACACCAGCCAAAAGCTTGGGTACTATAATAAATCTTTTCCTACAGTTACCACACTCCAATGAAGTTGTTGAAACAGAAGCTAAGCAGCATTGCTAGGTACTTCAAAGTAACACAAGAAAAACAGAACTTATAAATTGAAGAAAACCCCCAAACTGGTCTGCTTTAAGTCCTCACACCTAGACACAGAGATGTTTTGTTGTTTATCTCCCAAGCAATTGTGACTGATAGTGAAAGCTGACCAAAAGAACAATGATCCTCTCAGCAGGTCAAGGGATACAAATCTACAAATGGCTTTATTCACATTAATCATATCTATCACAGAGTGTTGTAGATCACAGAATGATCTACAGATGATCACAGAATTCTTTGTTGTAGTAACATCACAAGAGTGTTGTCAAGGTGATTTGATAATATCCAATCAAATTGTAGAATGTCACATATGTAGAAAATTAATTGTGTGTCAAAGAAGTAGGTACCAAAAAAAGTATATAATAAACGAACCACAGTATTATGGCAGAGCACTGTGTGTGATGCCTGCATAAGTGGGTTGAATGCACAATGTGTCTCATATCCTTATTCTGACTGTGAAGTCACATCTAGGAAGAGAGACCTTGAATCCTCAGAGAGGCCACTGGACAGACCTCTATAAAACATTCCTTTCACAATAACAAGTCTAAAATATGGCCATATTACTCTAGGCTTAAAGGTTTCTAATGTAAGGAAGCAATGTATGGATGGCATGCTTATAAAATTACATATCCTTTTTTGCTTCATGTTAGTTGTTAATAAAGTTGAGGGAAAAAGGAATCCTCCACAGGGGAATGGATAATGGGCAGAATCTTTTAGGATTCAATTACATAAAGATATAGGTAAAGGGATATATTCAGATTAATAAATTATCAATACAAACAACACAAATATAAGATGAAAGAGAAAGGTCTAGACAACAATTAACTTGAAAAAAAGATTCAGTAGCTATAGTAGACTTCAAATTCAATAGAAGGCAACAAGGTGACCAGCAATAAAAAAAGGAATGGACTTCATCTTTGACTATATTAATGGAGTAATAAACCACAAGGAGTGATGACTATCATATACTTAGAATTTTTAAAGTACCTACTATGTGCCAGGCACTGTGCTAAGTATCTTACAAATATTATCACACTTGATCCTCACAACGATCTTGTGATATAGGTGCCATTTTTATCCCCATTTTACAGTTGAGGAAACTGAAGCAGACAGAGGTTAAGTGACTTCCCCAGATTCACGCAACTAATTTTCTGATGCTGGATTTGAATTCAAGTCTTCCTGATTCTAGGCCCAATGCGTTTTCCTCTGTGCCACCTAGATACCAACTGTACTTGAATAAACTGGTATATTCAGAACAGGGTGAACAGGCCAGCATGGCCAGTTATATGATTGTGACTTGGAGGTGTAATGATGGGGAGTAGAAGAAAAAAATGGGGGGAAATGGAAATTGAGAGCTCTACAGTGTAAGAGGCAGCAACAGCAGTTGGGAACTGAACAAGGACTTCTGGGAAATTCTCCTGAGGAGGAGGTCTTGAGTGTTGAGGCAGAGAAGGGAGTGGAAGGAGGAACTATTTCTTGGGGCCATTTAAGACATCTTTGGGGATTTCTGACACTGACAGAAATCCTAACCTCTTGGGTTCCTGTTTAGAACATCACTGGTTCCTGTCAAGAAACCTAATTTCTTCAAAGACTTTCATTCCATGAACTATTGAGATACTGGATTCAAATTGTTGAACAGTGTTCTCTTTCCTTTTTCTACCTCTCCCCTGCTTACAAGAAAATCTAGCACTTCAGTAATTAGTTTTATTTAGAAAGAGATTTAGGGTGACCCACAACCTCTCTAACCTCTACCCTTTGCCCCAATCAACAATTAAATCAAATAAACAGTCAGATATTGAATTCAGTCTCATTTATTTACATCTAGAGAGTAAGTCCATTGGCAGACTCCATCTTGTTGCTAGTTTTTCAAGAAGACAGGAGGGGGAGGCTTGTGACTGCCCCATAGCAGCGTATATCCGGATTGAGGTCCCACATACCTCTCCTGGTAGAGAAGACTTCCCTGCCACCCTTGAGGGCCAGTGTGGCCATCAAAGAATAAGCCTTCACCAAGGGGAGATCTCCATTTTGTCTCCCTCAAGTAATTCAGGGACTCCAGGAGGGATTAGTGAGGGAAGCTATTTTCATCAACCCTTTCCTCATTGCCTTCAACCCTTATTTCATCTAAGGAGTGAGAGTCCTCCAAAATTACAGAGGTATTTAACCTACAAAGGAGAAGACTTGGTTGGGGTAGGGAAGGGTCAAAATAGCTTGATATTCCAAGTGTTATCATGCAGAAAAGGATTACTTTTGTTCTGGCTGACTCTAGAAGAGACTACTAGGAATGAAAAGAAGAAATGACAAAGATATACTAAATGTAAAGAAACAACTCCTAACAATTAGAATTGTCTAAAAGGAGAATGGATATCTCTGGAAGCAATGGATTCTCTATCAGAGGAGGTCTTCAAGTAGAAGTTAAAAGTTTCTTAATTACTTCTCAAAGATGTCATAACTGAAATTCCTATTTAGTTGTTTGTTGGATTAGAGGCAAAAGCTAGACTTCCAATCCTAGGATTCATTTTTAAGGAAAAATCTTAGATGGTCACAGGTGAGGGGACATTGGAAGCTTTTTAGTTCAATCCCCTGCTTAAAAATTTTTCATTTGTATCTTTTGTGTTCATATCTACATTTCCCAAGGTTCCTTCCCCCATATCTGCTCCGACTCTAAGATAGCAATCTCCATAATAAAAAAAAATTTTAAGGGAAAGAAAACAAGTTCAGCAAATTAGACTAATATATTAAAAATATATAACAATATATACAGGGTTTCATACCCAGAATACTCTATCTCCACACTGAAGAAGGGGAAGATTCTTTTCCATGTTTCCTCATTGAGGCAAAGCACGGTTATTATTTCATGATTATCATTAAAAAAAAAAAAACAACCAATATTAGTTCTAAGGCAGAAGAGTGGTAAGAGCTAGGCAATAGGGGTTAAGTGACTTGTCCAAGGTCACCCAGCTTAGAAGTATCTGAGGGCAAATTTGAATGCAAGACCTCCTGTCTCCAGGCCTAGTTCTCAATTCATTGAGTCATTTAGCTATCCCCCTGGTGTTGAATTTTGATTATTTTGCTATTATCTTTCCATTTACACTGTGGTTCTCATTGTTTATCTTCCTGGTATCCTACTCCGCTTTGTATCAATTCTTACAAATTTCAAATGTTCCTCTTCCTTTATTATCTTAATTGTATCTAATAGCTCAGTATTCTTACATTACATTCAAGTACCAGAACTTGTTTAGTCATTCCACAAAAGATGGGCATTTACTTTGTTTCAAGTTCTTTGCTATGACAAAAAGTGCTACTATAACCATTTTAATGTTCTTAGGCCTTTATTTTTCTCACACTTCCTTGGAAAAAATGCCTAAGATGAGGATTTCTGGATCCCAGTCCTTTCATTTTTCTTAAAAAAAGAAACTGAGTCCTTTAAGAGGTAACATTTTGATTAAGTCATATTATAAGTGGTACAACTAAGCTTATGCCAGCACTTCTGAAAAGCAAAAGTGGAGCTCTAATTTATGCACTACACTTTACTGTGATACTGTATTGTCTCCTCAAATATGACACATCTGCCCCTGGAATCCATAGTGAGAAAAATGTTGGATGAGGAGTCAGATTATCTATTGTTCAATTTTTTTTCGGTTTTCTTTTCATCTCTGCTTAATAACAAGCTAAAGCTCTAAAGGACTAAATGTATCTGTCCCCACTCTATTATCTTACTTGAGCACCTCCTGCCTTTCATACTGAATCCACTGTTGTCATCACCAAAACTTAACAACATGAGGTTGAATTTACCTCTTGTTTAAAATCCAGAAAGTTGAATAGAACAATGATTTGGACTTAAAACAAGAAAAAATTCCTGGAAGCATCTTTTTTCACCAAGTAAGTAATCTGTATCTCCACTTGCAATTAATCAATTCCCTATTCATATGGGATTCAGCAATCCTAATTTATAGAGAATTTGTATATTTGGGTTTTAGGTTTTTTGTTACAACGCTCAACCAAAATAGCATTTTTATGTGATTCTCCAGGTCCTTTATTCCCTAAATCACTTTTTATTGGTCTTGTAAATATTTTTATATACTTAACATGTATGACTTTTTTGAAGATAAAATTTTAGCTCCTTTATTGCAGATTGTTTAATTTTTGTCTTTGTATCTCTAATATCCAGTTCAGTGCTTGACACATAACAGGCAATGGTTTGTTTATTGCCTGAATGAATGAGAAGAGTTTCTAACCTAGTAATTCCCTAAACCAATGAGACTAAAGATATGGACGAAAATGTTTGTGTGTGTGTGTGTATGTGTGTATGTGTATATATGTATTACATATACATATATATATACCGGCATATGTGGTATATTTGTTCTTCATGGGCAATCAGTTTTCATTGATTTCTTTGTAGGAGCTGAAATAGATACCAACAGTCTACATGTATTGTAGAAAGTCTATGGGCAGTATAACCATGGACCTCTTTGCTACCACACCTGTACCTTGGTTTTCATGGGTTAGTTCTGGGCACTCCAGGAAAGTGTTCGCTCCACTACAGCTAGAAGAACTACAAGCTCAAAACTTGGCAAGACTTGAAAATTATCCCTTTCTCTTTTCTGATCATCTAAGAACTTCATGATCAGTTTCATTCTGTCTCTGGGGAACAAGCTAGTGGAAGAAGTTTGGAAAAGCCTTTCATAAGCTAGCACCTATTTAAAACAGATTGCTAGGGCCTGTACAAAAATATTTATAGCTGCGCTCTTTGTGGTGACAAAAAATTGGAAAATTCCCCTTTGATTGGGGAATGGCTAAAAAGTTGTGGTATCTGTTGGTGATGTAATACTATTGTGCTCAAAGGAATAATAAACTGGAGGAATTCCATGTAAATGGAATGACCTCCAGGAACTGATATACAGAGAAAGGAGCAGAATCAAGAGAACCTTATACACCAAGACTGATACACTGTGGCACAATTGATTGTAATGGACTTCTCTACTAGCAGCAATGCAATGATCCAGGATAAGTCTGAGGGACTTATGAGAAAGAACACTATCCACATCCAGAGAAAGAACTGTGGGAGTAGAAACACAGAATGCTTGATCACATGGGTCAATGGGGATATGACTGGAGATGTAGATTCTAAACGATCACACTGGTGAAATTATCAGTAATAGGGAAATAGGTCTTGATCAATGATACAAGTAAAACCCAGTGGAATTGTGTGTTGGCTACGGGGTAGGGGGGAGGGAAAGAACACGAATCATGTAACCATGGAAAAATATTCTAAATTAATTAATTAAATAAAAATTTTCAATTAAAAATAATTTATCTCCTAACTGTCTCCACTCGAGTCCCACTAGTGTAGGGACTTTTTTGCAAAATAAAATATTACCTTTAAATGGGAAAAAAACAGATTGCTAGGGAGTTATTATTATAATTGCTATTATTAAAAGTAGCAACAATAGTAATAATAACAATATCTCTATTGAGAATTTACTCAACAAATATTTATGGAGTTACTATAATATGGGAGCTAGAAAGCAGTATAATATCTGACTCCTGTTCTCAAAGACAGTGTAGCTAAAAAAATAAGATACGTGTGATACACAAATGGCAAAATCTTTTTTTTTCTCATCAAGAAGGCATAGGGCTTAATTTAAAGTGGTATATTGTGACTTAACTCAGTCTTGCGTTATGGCACATAAGTCTGAGCTCTTTCAAAGTAGTCACAAACATGCCCTGAGTGTAGCCTAGGGGGATGCTCTGTAAAGATGCTCAGTGATTCTCCTTTCACTGTATGTTCTTGGTCTTATTATTTTCTTGACAATTACCTGTGTTGTATCTTAGCAAAATGATAAATGGCAAATCTTGGGAAAGAAGCTTATAATTTTCTTCTTCTTGATGTACAAGTTCTCTTTTTCTTTTCCTTGATCAGATTAATATTTTTCAGTCCAGAATCTCCTGGGAGAATTTAGCAAGAGGATATTCTGCCTCAAAAAAAAAAATATCACACTTACACACTGACTGTCTTAAAATCTATGCTCTTAAACCTTTCTCGTCTGGGTCTGGACCCAGTGGGACATTGAGAAAAAGTCAAAATTGAAACTTAATAAAGTCAAAATATGGATTGAGAAAACAACTAGCTTTGGGGATCATAATGGCAAGAAAGTTCAAATGCTGCTGGAGTTTGTAAGAATATATATGAGGGGGTAAAAGGGAGAACCCTGGAGTTGATGTTAGAAAAGGTCAATGAACAAAACCCCTCCAGGGAATTTCCCTCCCTGACAGTGTAGATGGCTGGCAGTTGCTTTCTCTCAGGTAGGTTTTGAATAGAGAGTGGAATAGTAACCCTGTTAACAGGGGGCTTCCCTAGATAAAGTCATTTAGCCACTAGTCTTGATGAATTAACTGGTTGGCTTGTAGGGAAACCCCCTTCCTTCTGATAGAGAAACAATGTCTGCACTGATAGTATTGAGTGTCATGACTGTGGAGAACCAAGTAGGAGTCTGACCAAGAAATGACACTGAAGGAAAATAGGAAATTGACTTTTTGTCAGGGCTTGGCTGATGCCTGACTTTTCCTCAATGTCCCCCTTGGTCAACTTCAGCTAGGTGAGAATCAATGGCTGCCACCCCAAGATTTGATGAAACTTGGAGTTAAATAGAAATTCTCACCCTTAAGAAAACCCCTTCACCCTAAAAGCCCCCCCCCCCCCTTAATCATATCTGACTGCGTTTGTCTAAAGCAAAGTGGTTTAATGAAAACAGGTTTGAGGTTGGGAATGGAGGAGAGTGGGAGTAGGAAGCCTTAACCTAATGTAAAGGTATTATGGAGTCTCTTCAGCCCAGCCAAAGGTTGAGCCTCCAGCCACAACAGTTTTGATTCCTCTTTTCTTTCTGTATGCTAACCTAATCTAAATGAAATGGTTACCCAGTCTTTCTTCTGTTGTCACAAGGAGAGTAAATTGTGTCAGGCTGCCTCAGCAGGCTTTCAGGGCTCAGCCAATGTAATGTTCAGCTTGCCCTGTAGTTTGTTTCAAGAGACTAGGTTATAATCCTAGTTTTTAAGGTTCAAGGAAAGGTTGGGGAAATCCTCAGGAAATCAGGATTCAAATCCTGAAACAGGGAATCAGCTTCTTCTCCCTCAGAGTTCAGAAACCAACTCCCTCTCTTCAGCTCTTTTCCCAGAGTTCCTTTTGTTTCTTCCAACTGCCACTCCTGTCCATCAAAGTCTCTTCCCTTAACATTCCAAAACTTCTCCCTGTGCAAGACTTACCTTACAATTAACAGGCTCCATTCTGGGCAAGGAGGACACTTACTTGGGTGCTTAAAGGATGCTGCATGTAATATAGTCTAGGACACCTTTTTAAGAACAGATAAGGGGGCAGCTAGATGGCTCAGTGGGTAGAGATGGGAGGTCCTGGGCTAAAATCCCACCTCAAACATTTCCTAGTGCTATGAACCTGGGAAAATCACTTATCCACTTTTTTTTTTTTTACTACCCCTTTACTACCCCTTCCCACTCTTCTGCCTTAGAACCAATACATGGTATTTATTCGAAGATAAGAGGTAAGGGTTTAAAAAAAAAGAACAGGTAAAGATATAAATGATAGCTGAGGGGGAATTACTCATGGAAAAGAGAGTTTATGGGAAGAAAGGCAAAAAATCAAAATGGCAGAATTATGTTCTTAAGAAAGTTGTAAAATTTGGCAGGAAAAAAACCTTTCTGATTAAAATTCCCAATCAATACGTGAAATAAAAGGATTTATTTCAAGGATCTGTGAATGCATTGGTGTGAGTTCTATTTCTACCTATGAAGATAGTAACTATCAAAGCTAGATCAAAAACAAGGTGATAGGACCATTCCCCTTGTCCAAATGTCCATTATACTCTCAAGCTACCTTATCACTGGGATAGACTACCACCAATATATCATCTGGTTTATAACCCTCAGGATAAAAAAGAGATGGTGGAGGGGGTGTCAAAGGCAATGTATCAGCCCTCCCTCAAATGATAAAAACTCAGATCTATCCCTCTTCAGGTTCTATCCGTCTCTGCTCTCCCTTTCCTTTGTGCCCTATGAAACCTTTTAGTGTTAACAGATTCTTCCTAGATTTTATCCACTCATATTTCTTTTTTCTTCCAGTGGTCTCTCAAATATAACTTTCTCCTAAAGACAATACATTTCTTGGTACTCTCTACAAAATTAGTGGCTCTTTCTCTTACTACCTAGAACCAAAATGAGGAAATAGCATATTCCTTTCTCTGTTCTGCTACCTTTACACTTTCTCTCTCCATCTATCATTCAGATTCAAACACATTTTCTCTAATTCACTCTACTATGAAATAGTTCAAATATTCTGGAAAGCCATTTGGAAATGCACAAAAGTGACTAACCCAGAGATTCAACTTCTTCATACATATAAATACTGCAGTGATCTTATTTAATTTTATTTTTACATTATTTTTTTTGCAATATTTTCCCATGGTTACATGATTCATGTTCTCTCCCTCCCCTTTTCCCTCCCCCATCCTGGAGCTGACAAGCAATTCCACTGATTTATACACTCAAAACCTATTTCCACATTATTCATATTTGTAATAGAGTAAAACCACAACCCGAAATCATATACTCATATAATCAAGTGATAAATCATATGTTTTTCTTCTACATTTCTACTCCCATCATTCTTTCTCTAGATTTGGATAGCATTCTGTGACGAAAGGGACTAGCCAGCAGCCCTCGCACAAGAGGAAAGATAGATAGAAGTTTATCTCTGGGGGAACCAGGATCTGAAGCCAGGAGGGATGGCAAGAGAGAGAACTAGGCACCAAATATATAAATCGAGCTCACAGACCTTAGCTCCGGCCTTCCACTTCATAGATACATGAGACAGTGAGAAGACCATAACACAACATCATGGGCGACAGAAATAAGCTTAGAGATCAATAGAGACAAGCCACAGTCCTTAAACCCGTGATATTAGCATGGACTGTTTCAGTTTAATGATAGGGATTAGAGAAATAGAGGTGCTGAGCATGGCCAGAGGCCAGCTCCAAGAGAGAGAGAAAAAGAGATAGTAGTAAGGAAGAGAGATCAGTGGTAAAAGCTGGGCAAAGTCTGTGAGCTCATCTTTTATTGATTTCCACATGCAAAGATACATAATACATATTAATTAAAGACATAGTGGATTATCATTGGTAGAAAGGTAAATTGTCATAAAATAAGGGCGGATCCTTTTTCAGCCTGGGGAGAACAAAGAAACCTGATTTCGTGCCCAAACTAGTTGGGATCAAAGTTCATTGCCCTACAGGTCATGCGCAGGATGGAGAATGTGCTCTCCTCAGGCCAACTTTATAGCTTAATTATCTCTCTTGAGTAAACACAGCTGTAGGCTGCTACACATTCTTTTTCATAATTTCAATGGGATTGTTCTTGATCACTGCATTGCTATTAGTAGCAGAGTCTATGATTGTCCTACAATGTTTCAGTTACTATGTACAATGTTCTCCTGGTTCTGCTTATTTCACTCCATGTCAATTCATGGAGGTCTTTCCAGTTCATATAGAAATCAAGCAGTTCATCATTCATTGTAGTACAATAGTACATCACCATCATATACCACAGTTTGTTCAACTATTCCCCAACATCCCCTTGTTTTCCAAATTTTTGCCACCACAAAAAGTACAACTATAAATATTTTTGTACAAGCATTTTTTTTTTTATCTCTTTGTGGTACAAACCCAGTAGTGGCATAACTGGATCAAAGGGCATGAAATCTTTTAAAGCCCTTTGGACATAATTCCAAATTGCCTTCCAGAATGGTTACATCAATTCACAATTCTACAAGCAATGCATTAGCATCCCAATTTTGCCACATCCCCTCCAACATTTATTGTTTTCCTTTACTGTCATATTGGCCAATCTTCCAGCTATGAGGTGGTACCTCAGAGTTGTTTTGATTTGCATTTCTTTAATCAGGAAGAATTTAGAACACTTTTCCATGTGATTATTGATAGTTTTTATTTTTTTATCTGAAAACTGCCTATTCATATCCCTTGACCATTTGTCAATTGGAGAATGGCTTGACAGAGATTCAGCTTCTAAGCATATATCCTGAGAACTTAACTTTCCTGGGATCTGCCAATATACTAAGATTAAAATAAAGAGATTTCATTTTTTAGCCCCATTCTCCACTCTCTAGGCTAGTTAGTTTTGCTATATTTACATAAAAGGACTAAGAAGCTGGAGCAGATTGAATGTCTGGGCATGTTAGCTCAGTTGGTGAGCTCATGGCTCAAGGTCCCAAGTGTGCCCTCTCTATTGGTCAGTTCATTTTGTTCCATGGTCTCTCCATTAGCTAACCCACTAATTGCCATTGAAGGGAACCATGTGAAAAGAGAGATGTGGTTGGATCAATGAAAATCCATCCCCACTTTGGAAAAACAAACAGACTCTAAATGTACATCTTGCTAATAATGATCAGTAAAGATAGATTTGTTAAATCAATTAGTGGTGTCTGAGTCTTCATGACCTCATTTTACTATTCCTTTTTTAGGGGGAGGGGAGCAAAAATACTGGAGTGGTTTGCCATTTCCCTCTCCAGTTCATTTTAAAGATAAGGAAAGTGAGGCAAACAAGGGTAAGTGACTTGCCCAGTGTCACATAGCTACTAAGTGTTTGAGACTGAATTTGACCTGGGGAAGAGGAGTCTTCCTGATTACAAGCCCACTGATCACACTAAAAGAATGTCTTTGTAGAGAGAATCAAATCACACCCTTTACCCTTCTTTTGTTCAACATTTGAAATAAATGGCTTAAAATGAAAACTTGGGTGGCATGCTTATCAGATCTGCAAAAGAACAAAGCTAGAATTTCTGCTTTTGTTGAATCAGAATAATCAGGATTTCAAGTTTCAAAAGAGCACTGTTTTCAAATCCTGACATTAGCACTTAACTGCCTCTGTGACCTTGGGCAACCAATCAACCAATGGGTATTTATAAAATGCTTACAATATACCAGTATTGCTAGTCTCTGGGGATACAAATGCCAAAAGTGAATTCTATGATAAAAGAGTTAATATATTAACAAATCCCAACCTCTTCAGGCCAAAGTTTCCTTATAAATAAAATGAGAAACTTGGAGTAGATTATGTCTGAGGTCTCTTTCAGCTGTAAATCTAAGCACTTATGGCACACTCAATTAGATTATATTTATCCCTATTAACCATTAAGTCTTTCACTTGTGTTAAAAAGAAAACACACACACAAAAGGATGGGGTGTGGTTCCTTTTGTTATTCTTCATTAGTCCATTGAAATCCCACTTGTCCTTGTTAAAATGGGACAGCTATAGATTTGGTAATTGAAACACAGCAAATCTTTAAAACAAGTTTCCATTTTCTTTCTCACCAACTTTTCCTCCAGAGATGATGATAAAACAATGAATTTTCATTTTTTATTTTAATATTTCTTTCAGATAAGATGCTTCCAAAAAAAACGACATAAATGCTTGTAGAAACAGGAATGACAAGAAGATGGGATAATTTACATGGTAGATAACCAACTTCTAAATAATGACCATGCATTACACTGTAGTCACCTTGCTCTTCCTAGAAGCATGAATAGCCCATTATTTGTTTCTATGTTACATTGTCTCTGTAACTAAGCATCTGTTTAGAATAATCAAACACAAATATTTCTTTTCTTAAAGCTTTTCTATAAGGTAGATTCAAATGCAATTGATGAACAATGTCATCATTGTTCATCATTGTTCATGTTGGTTAAGATCAGAACTAAAGTTTTCACAAGATTGTTTACAGACAAAGCTCCTATCTTCTCTTTCTGGGCTCAAGGAGATATTTTCTGTTTTCCTGTATAAATGATAATCCATTTGATGGAATTGTGACTGCAGGAAGAGTTGCATATCAGCATAGTCTAAATTAGATAGAAAAAGTAGAGGCTAACACAACAAAAAGTAATATATTCAGGATTCCAGGAAAAGATTGAAATCAGAGCAATAGTGAGATCACTAAAATGATGTATCAATGAATGAATGAATAAGTGACTAAATTTTAAAAAGTATGTATTAAGTGCCTACTGTGTACATTGTAGTAACCACAAAGGATACAAATAAAAGAATGAGATGGCTACTGTCCTCAGGGGGTTGGCATATAGGAAAATGGTCGCCAGGAAAATGCATTTTATTATAGGATGTCACAGGAGGGATGAGTGTAGCAATAGGACAGTAGGATGAAACAGTGGTTGTGGAAGGAGAATTTAAAACAGACAATCACAGAACAATGTGATTTAGGACTGGAAGGCACCTGAAAGATCATCTAGTCTAATACCTTGACTTCAGGGATGAAGAGAAGTCAAGATGAGAGTAGAAAAAGCAACTACTTAGCAAGGTAATGTAGCAAATAGCAAAGACCAGCCCTGCCATTTTTCATTTCCATTTCAGGTTTGATATCTAGGTACTTCTATTCCATATTGAAGAATGTTCATAGATTATAGTATCATGGGCTTCAGTCCTGGAAGAGACCTCAGGGATCAAGTGGTCCAACCATTTTGTTTTATAAGTGATAAACCTTATTATAAAAAAAGACTACACATTCAATAAACAGCAGAACTAGGACTAGAAATCAGGTGTATCAACTCCTGGGTTAGCCATATTTCAAATATATCATACATATATCTTGTGGTTCTGATACATGAGATATTATAGAAAGATTCTTATTTTTTAAAAAAGAATCTTATAAATCTTGTTTTAAAATATTATATTGTATTAAAATTTTATATTAAATGTCCTATGATGGGGGAAGTTCATATTGCATTGTAGGAAGTGAAAGATACCCTGAAGAAGACAAAGGAAAAAAAAGAAAGGTTCATATGTAATGAAATAGTCATAGTAGCACTATTTGTATTACCCATAGTTGTCAACCTTTTGTCATCTGGCATCTATCCCCACTGCTTATGTGAATAAATAAGCATAAGTGCTTTGTCTACATAATCAAGTACAAGACACTATTATTCAAGGGGCAGCAGCTTCTAGAAAGACAGGCATAGTGACTGGTGTCCAGCACTTGAGTTCATAGTACTGAACCAAGCCTTTGCCACTGTCCTCTTGTATTGCCCTTAAGGCTTAACCCTTAGGTAGCTAGATGGCTTGTTGAATAAAACCCTGGACTTTAGAATTAGGGAGTTCTTAGTTTGCCTCAGAAACTTTCAAGCTGATTGACTAGACAAGTCACTTAGTTTGTCTTAACCTCAGTTTCTCTACTTATAAAATGGGGCTATTACTAGCTCCTACTTTACAGGGTGGTTTTATCAAATGAGATATAATACAGAGCCCTTTACAAATTACAAAGTAGTAAATATATGTGAGCTATTAGCCCCCTAATAACTGAGATAGGAAATTTTCAGATTTTATAATGCCTAAATGGTCCTAGCAACTTATAGATCCAGACTGAACATACTAAAATCTTTTTAGTGAATTTAAATAATTATCAATAACTACTTAATTTAGTATGATGCGTATTATCAGGCTAGTGAGAAGTTAATATAGGTGGTGGTGGTGGTGATGCTGGTTCTTCAGCAAAAGAGAAACATAGGTGAGACTAGAGTAGAGGTCTGGGCTCAAAACTTGTCCAAGCCTATGAGGCTAGCAAGTATAACAAATTTTTATGTTGTCAAGTTGTTCCAGTCATGTCCTATACTTTGTTACCCCGTTTGGGGTTTTCTTGGCAAAAATACTGCTGTTTCCTTCTCTAGCTTATTTTGCAGATGAGGAAACTGAGGCAAATGACTTGCCCAGGGTCACATGGCAAGTAAGTGTCTGGGGTCAGATTTGAACTCAGGAAGATGTGTCTGCCTGATTCTATTTTCTGTACTCTATCTACTGCACCACTTAGCAGTCCACTCATTCCATAGTCTATCTTAAATCATAGCTTCTTGCTTGACCCTGAACCTATGCAAAATGAATCTGGGATTTTAAAAATGGAGATTTGAACCCTGGACTTCAATCCCCAGAAGTCCTTCCTCTAGTTCCCGAGATGCCCTCTAATCTCACTGAGATTTTCACCTGTGTGAGGTCAAAATTTCTATTAAACTGGCTGTAAAAGCCTACTGATTTCTCTTCCTACTTCTGCTTCGGAACACACATGGCTCTCTACCTAGCAGGCAAGATGTGAGTGGTTGTGAATGGGCTCTCTGGGTCTAGACATGTGCTTTCTTATTTTGTATTTTCTTCATTTCTTAATTTTAAATAAACCTCTAAAAATATAATAGTTATAGCAGAGAAACTAATTTTTACCTGCCACAGTTTGGCAAATTTTAATCATAACAGGATTTTACTGAGCTCCTCATAAACTTTATTATTTTTTCTGTTTTTAATGCTGTTGTTACCACTTCAAACTCTTAACTGTGAAAGAGAATTCTTTATTATACATCCTGAGTTAACACTAACTTAAGTATCTCTATTTAGTACCTCACTAGACTGAAGATAGGATTAACTCCTCCTTGTCTACTTTTGAATTGAATCAACAAAAGATTAAACACGCTACTTAGTACTAGGTGAGAAGCTAGCAAGGTACAGAGAATTCTTGCTCTAAGGAATTCAATGAAATCAGGAAACTATGAACCTTTTTTATGAGAATTTAACCTTTAGAAGGTGAGAAGCCAATCCTATGGACATTGCCCCTTGGGCATTGCTAGACAATTTGGAAACTATGATTGGCCCCTGTGAAAAGAGGAAGGGACATGAAGTCAAGATAAAAAGCAATCCCTGAACTCCTTCAGGGCAGATTTTCTTTGAGAAGATAGTCTGAAGAGATTGTCTTCTGGAGATAGTCTTTGAGGGAGCTTTGCTGGAGGCTATGGCTTGAATCATGGGCTTGGACCTCAGCTTCTACTTGGACTCAGACTCTTCGATTACTTTGTTGGATTACTTGGCTTAAAAGGCTGGCCCCATTCCTAGCTTCTGGAGAGACTAGTTTCCATTTTAGAGGAGCCTGCATGGTTTACTCACTACCAGCCTTTTTGGTTGAGAGCTAATTAATGTCTGCCTGGATTAAGCAGACCTAGAGAAAAACATTTAGGTTAATAGGATACATAACTTCTCTATCCCCCTCACATTTCTCTTCTTTATTGTTTTCTCTCTGTAAATAAATTTCTGACACAAGATATAATAAATACTGGTGATCACATAATTTCATATGATCATTGTCCAACCATTAATTTTAACCTCTTCATAACTCTCATTTTTGTTTCTCCAGCTCAACTTGTTTACTACATTCCTGATTTCTGCTCCTTGGCACTAGATTTCAGGCTACTCTCAGATCAGGACTATCTTAGTTGACCCCTTCTCCTCTTGCTCTTCCAAACCAAGGTATTTCTATAAGCATCAGGAATATCTACTCAGTGCTAGACCTCATGTGGGTCCCACCATCCAAGAGGGACTATAGGAAGGAAACCTTTTTAGGAGAGGAATAATAGATGCAGAGGTTTTAAGCATTAGCAAATGCTATAGACCTAAAGGCAAGAGAGAAGAAAGAATGAAGGGAGCTCTGTATTTCAGCTCCTGCTCCATTAAGCATTTAACATTCTAAGAGAAGGCTGCCATTGGCTATAGGAAATTTGTTTATAGTGTAATCTCAGAGCATATAGACAGCATAGTTATGGAAAATGTACCAGCACCAAGATTGATAAGGCTCATCAGAGCCCAAGATTAACTATAAATTCTTAATGTGTTCAGGTAAGACACATTTGTTACCTTGCAGCAGGCAGACAAAAGAGCAAACACAATGATCCATGGAAGGAGAAAATGGAGATGCTACTGAAGTGGAATGTGCCTTTATATGTCACCTTCTCCACCTCATCTTTTCACAGCTGCACCTTCAAACCTCTAGCTTGTTGCTTGGGGTTTAGCAATAGTTTCCTTCAGGGGTCATTAAAATTGATTTATTTGTTAGCAGTACTGGGGTTTTCCATGCTCCTGAATCTGTTCACTCCATGTAACCCATGGAGGAGTAACCTGAGAATTATCTTTTCACTGTGGGAAACTTCAACTTGAGAAAGTCAAAGGGGTTTAAACAGACCATTGGTAACTAGTGAAGCAGGGCCTGATTGAAAGAACTAGTGTTCTGAAAGTCAAGGGGCCAAGAAGAAAACTGAAATGAGATCCTCGTTTCTCAGGTTGTCCAGAGGTACTAGGAAACCACAGGAGCACAAGATTTTGAACTGCCTACATACTGGGCTCTTGAGGCCAGACCTAGTGTTGCTTGTAAATTATTTCTTCAATCTCTGAGAAATTAGAATATGAGTACTTTGGAAGGTGGGCCTGTCTTCCTTTTTCTTTTGGTCCTGAACACTTAAAAGGCAGACTAACATGATGTAATGAGAGCTAGCTTGGAAACAAGGAAGACCTGTATTCAATTCCTGCCTCTGACCCAGTCACACAGGACAAGTCACTTAACAGCTAGGAAATCCTTTGAGACTATAATTTGCAGAGGAAGTACTGACAAGCATTGGTAAAGGAATTCCCCTCATCTGGGAGTTTTCTCTATCAATTAAATCACAAGTCCAGAACTTTGCACAAAGTAAGTGCTTAATAAATGTTTTTTTCATTCTTCAGCTGCTAGAATGAATAGTAACTAACATTTATATAGTGCTACCATATGCCATATCCAATGCTAAGCACTTTAAAATTATTATCTCATTTTATCTTTACAACAATCCTGGGAGATAGGCCCTATTATTATCCCCATTTTATAGATCAGGAAACTGAGGCAAATAAAGGTTAGGGGACTTGTCCAGCACCACACATCTAAAGTCTAAGGTGAATTTTAGATTTTCTCCACCCTACTTAGTCTTTAGAAATTCTAGCAACCAGGAATGTATACACCCTTACTTAAGGATTAAATGTTAAGGAGGATGACCTATGATCGACATGTGCTAGCAAATGACAAATAGCAAACAACTGACAGACCCCCTGGACTGTCATAAGTCAAGCTTAAGCTACCATTGGTACATGTGAGACTCAGGAAGTGATATAAAGAATGGTCTATATATTTTGCATCACTTCTTCTCTCTCTCTCTCTCTCTCTCTCTCTCTCTCTCTCTCTCTCTGTCTCTCTCTCTCTCTGTCTCTCTCTCTCTCTCTCTCTCTCTCTCTCTCTCTCTCTCTCTCTCTCTCTCCTGTGGCTTGTGGCAGCATGCTTGGCATCTTGGTGGTTTGGTGTTTGTGGCTTGCCAGTAAGGTGACTGGGAGAAGCTCTTAGTGTGGGTTAGGTGAGGCCTCTTCCTTGAGTCACCTTGGTGAGGTGACTAATTCCTTTCTTTCCTCCTTTCCTTGACCTCCAAACTCCTATCTGGCTTGCCAGAGCAGTCCAATTTCCCTTTCCTCTCTCTCTCTCTCTCTCTTCTTCTTCTTCTTCTTCTTCTTAATTTCTTCCTTCTATTGTAATTAAAACCACCATAAAAATCCCAAACTGATTTGAGTAATTCACTGGGATTGAATTAATCCCTGGTGACCACTAGTATAATACATTCAGTCAATAACCCCTAAATTTTACCCCTTACACTAAGAACAAATTTGAATTCAGGTCTTCTTGACTGCAGGCTCAGCATTTCATCCTCCATTATATTCACACCTAGCTGTATTATGTAATACTATGTAGGAAACAATAAATTCCTTTCCCCTCCCCTTACAATTGCCTATGCCCTTGATGGATATTCAATCCAATAAACATTTATTCAGTGCCTACTGTGTGATAGGCACTGTGCTAAGCCATGGGGATATAAAGAAAGACAGTTCCTGCCCTCAAGGAATTTACAGTCTAATAACAGGGGATTAGGGAGACAGCACACAAAAGGAGGCAGGAAAGGGTGAGGGACAAGACAGCAGGGGGTACCAGCATGGGAGCTTCTTGTTCTGTGTAGTTGAAAGCAGACAGAGCTGTTAATGCAGAATGGAGGAAGCCCCAAAATTCAATTTTTTACTTCTATAAAGGAAGGCATTTGGAGGGGTTTTCTATCCTCTGACTTTCTCAGAGAGGAAAGAAGGTTGAAGAAGGGGTTGTCACTCTCAAGAACTGAGCTAGCACCAAGGTGATGAGATTAGAAATGATGAGCTTAACCTGGGAGGAATATCTCATTTCTTGGAATTGAGACCAGGCTGAGTAGCAGATTTGGAGCAATATGAGTAAGCATCGAGCTCTCACATATCTTAAATATAAATACCACCCTTCTCAGGACGTATTTATCTTTGCAAATGAATAACACTCTTTGATTAGGAAAGAAGAGATTCTCCTTAAATTCTACAATAGCACCATGTACAGATTCAGTTAACTAAGTCACAGAGACAAAGCTTCTTTCCCTAAGAGACTTACCTTATAACTGATAAAAGTAGCCCATCTCTATATGTCCTTGCCCTCCACATCTCTACCCATTTTTAGAATCAATATGGTTGGAATAACACTTACAGGGCACTTCTATTATGAATTGTGGGAAGTGATGGAATTTGCTCTGAATTTGTAATCAAAAGACCTAGAGATGAATCATGAATCACATTTGCCACTTACTAAGTATGTGACTTTGGGCAAGTAACTTGGTTTCTCTAACCAAGAAAACATTGTACTAAGTAAGAGCAATATTGTGGAACCATCAAATGTGATAGACTTTGCTACTAATAGCAATATAATGATCCAGAACAATTCTGAAGGACATGAAAAAGAATGAAAGGTAGAACTGCTGGAGTAGGAATGCACATAGAAGCATATGATTTATCACTTGTTTATTTGGGTATATGTTTTAGGGTTTGGGTTTTATAAGATTATTCACTTAAAAATGAATATGGAAATAGGTTTGTGTAATAATATATAAATAACCCAGATTAAATTGCTTGCCAGCTCCAGGAGGGGGGAGGGAAAAAGGAGGGAGGGAGACAATTTGGATTATATAACTTTGGAAAAATCATGTGGAAGTTAGAAATTAAAATTAAAAAAAATTAAGTAACTTGGTTTCTGTAGCCTCTGTTTCCTTATCTATACAATGGGAATGATGGGCTTGCTACCTATCTTAAGTTACTGGGGGATGTGATATATAACTACATATAAAGTTTATATATATATATGTACATAAATGGGGGAAGTGATATATATCTATATCTATATGTGAAACTATGTTGTACAAAGGCATCAATCTCACTCTCTTTCAGTCTTTGAAGTCCAGTGGCAAGACAATAGTCAGTATGACCAGTGATGGCCAAGGATGTAGTAGATGACTTGGCATCTTTGACCAATTGCTCTCATTCAGCCATTCTACCAGATTTCCTGCATGCTTGGGTTAGACATCCCCCTAACTCACCACAGGTTTGTGACTCAGTGGTTACTCTCAAGCTAGCTAAGCCTATCTGCAAAAATTGTTTTATTGAGGTGTGACCACCATGCATACTATAGCTTCCTGAAGCCACAGGTGAGAGTTGGGTGAAAAGTGTATACCCAAAGTGGTTGAGAGGCCCTGAAAAAGGCTCAGCAAACCCTGACCCCAGAGGGGCTAGTCCTCCCTTTAATCATTACATAAGCAATATGGAAATTTGTATTACATGAAAATATAGGTAGAACCTATATCAGAGTAGTCACCACCTAGGGGATGGGGGGGAGAAGGAAGAAGAGAGGGAGAAAAATCTGAATTTTAAAATGTCAAAAATAATTGTCCAAAAGTATTTCTACATGTAACAGATTAAAAAAATAGAATTGCTAATGATTTATGAGTTTATTTTATATCATGTTACTTTACTAAAATTATTTGTTGTTTCAACTAACTTTTTAGTAGAATTTCTAGGATTTTTCAAGTGTACCATCATATCATCTGCAAAAGAGATAATTTTATTTCTTCAGTGCTAATTCCGATTTCTTCAATCTCTTTTTCTTCTCTTATTGCTGTTGCTAGCATATCCAGTACAATGCTGAATAATATTGGTGATAATGGGCATCTTTGTTTCACTTCTGATCTTATCAGAAAGGCTTCTAGCTTATCACCATTATAGATTAAACTTGCTGATGGTTTAAGTAGATGCTTATCATTTTAAAGAAAAATCCATTTATATCTATCCTACCAAGTATTTTTAAAAATAGGAATGTGTGTTTTATGATGTCAAAAGCTTTTTCTGCATCTATTGATATAATCATGATTTTTGTAGCTTTTGTTATTGACATAATTGTTAGTAGTTTTCCTATTAATGTCCTTTTATTTATATCATCCCTGGCATATATCTCACTTGGCCAAAATTTATACTATTCATCAGTAAGTGACATTTCAAATTGCAGGATCATAGGATTTAGAACTAGAAGGGAGAGAGGCAGGTAAACTGTTACACAAATCTTAAAGTTCAATATTAATCAGTTGCTATTATGTCATTCAATCCTCATTTTTTAATATCTGAGAAAACTGAGGCATTGTGCCCAAAATATAAATAATGTAAGCTATAAAACATATAATAACTAGCACTCAATCTTGGTGGTAGCAAACTCTTCTCCCAAAGAAAGTCTAAGAGAAAAGTCTAGTTTGGATATAAGTTCAAGTACTGTGTTGGAATATATTTTTCATTTGAATGAATGGGATGTCTGAGTGAAGGTTAAATCTGGGGCACATGGGATTTAAGGGACATCTCCAATTCACATCATGGATTACTACCTGACTTTGCCTTATAGATGCTCTAGTGAAAATTGGACAACACAGATCAATGTCTGGCAAATGGTTAATAAGTGTTTGGTATTCCTAGGTGACAATGGATAGAGTGCTGAGAAGTTAGGAAGTTAGGAAGACCCAAGTTCAAATGTGATCTCAGACAATTACTAGTTGTGTGATCCTAGAAAGTTACTTAACCCTGTTTGCCTCAGGTTCCTCATCCATAAAATGAGCTGGAAAAGAAAATGGCAAAGAAATCCAGCATCCTTGCCAAGAAATCCCAAATGGGGTCACAAAGAGTTATATACAACTGAACAACTAAACAAAAACAACAATAACAAATGTTTATTGATTAATTAGATTTAAAATCAGGAAACCTGGGCTCTAGATATCTACTAGCTATGTCTTCATGGGTAAGTCCTTCTAGGGCCTGTGAGCCTTGGTGTCCTCATGTATAAAGTGGGAACAATAATTCTCACATACCACTTTCCATAATTTTGGTAAGGAAATAGGTATGTTAGCAACAAAACACTGTACAAACTCAAGCTACTTTCTGTGACCTATGTTTATTGACTATTTGGTCAGCTCAGATTGAACTGAGTATGTATTTGTGGGCATTTCTAAGTTATTATCATAAGTAAACTGGCATTATTCTGCCTGTCCTATACTTCAGTAGAAGTGTTCATGTAACCTTGATGCATTTAAAATATTTTTTATTTAGGGACAAAATGGCTAACAGCTTACGTTTCAAAAATCTTTAAAGTATCATGACAGGCAGATAGTGCTAAAATGTCGGTTAAGTGTCCCTGTGCTCTTAAATAAAAATGGTTTGAAAATGCATCAAGACCCCATAAGCTATTCAAGGAAGATGTGGGATGAAATGTTTATGCCTGTTTCAGGAATGGATATGAGATAAGAAACAAGACTCTTCTGAATCAGATTTTCTAAGTCAGAGAGGCTCACTCCACATCAAAGGCACATGACTTGGTACCATTTTCAAGCTAGTTGCTGAAAAAGTAAAGATCTGTAATATCTTTTTATGTTTTAACAGTCTTACCAGAGGGGAGTTAAGTGACTCAGTAGATAGAAAGCCAGGAGGTCTGGGTTCAAATTTGGCCTCAGACACTTCCTAACTATGTGACTCTCGGCAAGTTACTTAACCTCCATTCCCTAGCCTTTATCTCTCTTCTGCTTTGGAATCCATACTTAGGATCAATTACAAGATGGAAGATAAGGGTTTTAAAAAACAAAACATAACAATTTTACCTTACCCTACCAAGGACAAAAATATGAAAAAAGACACAGTTCTTGGTCTTATAGAGTGTTATCTGATAGGAAGGGTGTAACATGTAGTCATGTAAGGATTTTTATTGAATTAAGATGAGGGAGAAATTAAAAAAAGGGATGAAGAGAGAAGGAGTAGAGGAGAAGAAAGAAGAAGACAGGAAAGAGGAAAATCAAAGAATTTCACAGCTAAAGAGGATCTCTAAAGTCATCTAGTCAGGAATTCCTTCTAAAATATTATAGTCTCAAAGGGTTGTCAATTATAGTCTAATAAATCTGAAAGGACACTCTGAGACTGGATGGGCCTAAATCCATACTTAAGTAGGCACACCCTTTTAAATAACTTCAACAAATCTTCTAGCTTAAGCTGGAAGAACTCTAGGAATTGATAATGCACCAACTCCTGAAGCAGTCCAGTCTAGTTTTAGAAAGTTTTCATCAAAAGGTTTTCTTTACTTTGAAGCATAATATACTTTCCCTAAACTTTGACCTATTAGTCATGTGGATCTAGCAAAATAAGTCAAATCCCTCTTTTAAATAATATTCTTTCACACATTTGAAAATTATAAATTCCTTGAGTATAGATTATATTTTTAAACTCTAATTATTTAATTAATTGATTTAGAGTATTTTCCCATGGTACATGAATCATGTTGTTTCAGTCCCCTTCTCCCATTCCCATCCCAGAGCCAAAGAGCAATTCCACTGAGTTTTACATGTGTCATTGATTAAGAGCTATTTCCATATTATTAATATTTGCACTAGGGTGATCATTTAGAGTCTACATCCTCAATCATATTTCATCAAACCCGATGATCAATCAGTTGTTTTTCTTCTGTGTTTCTATTCCCACAGTTCTTTCTCTCTATGTGGATAGTGTTCTTACTGCTAAGTCCCTCAGAATTGTCCTAGATCATTGCATTGGTGCTAGTAGAGAAGTCCATTACAATCAATTGTGCCACAGTGCATAAGTCTCTCTGTACAATGTTCTCCTGGTTCTGCTCCTTTCACTCTGCATCAGTTCCTGGAGGTTGTTCCAGTTCACATGGAATTCCTTTCAGCACAATAGTATTCCATCACCAACAGAGACCACAATTTGTTCAGCCATTCCCCAATTGATGGGCATCCCCTCATTTTCCAATGTTTTGCCACCTCAAAGAGCGCAGCTATGAATATTCTTGTACAAATCTTTTTCCTTATTATCCCTTTAGGATACAAATCCAGCAGTGCTATGGCTGGATCAAAGGGCAGAGAGTCTTTTAGTGCCCTTTGGGCATAGTTCCAAATTGCCTTCCAGAATGGTTGGTTCAATTCACAACTCCACCAGCAGTGCATTAATGTCCCAATTTTGCCACATCTCCTCCAGCATTTATTAGTTTCCTTTGCTGTCATGTTAGCTAATTGACTAGGTGTGAGGTGATATCTCAGAGTTGTTTTGATTTGCAATTCTCTGATGATAAGAGATTTAGAATACTTTTTCATGAGCTTATTAATAGTTTTGATTTCTTTATCTGAAAATTGTCTATTCATGTCCCTTGCCCATTTATCAATTGGGGAATGACTTGATTTTTTGTACAATTGATTTAGGTCCTTATAAATTTATGTAATTAGACCTTTGTCAGAGGTTTTTGTTATACAGATTTTTCCCCCAATTTGTTGCTTCCTTTCAAATTTTGGTTACATTGGTTTTGTTTGTACAAACCTTTTTAATTTAATCTAATAAAAATTATTCATTTTATATTTTGTAATATTCTCTATCTCTTGCTTAGTCTTAAATTATTTCTTTTCCTATTGATCTGAAAAGTAAACTATTCTATGTTCCCCAAATTTACTTATAGTTTCCTTTTTTATATTTAAGTGATTTACCCATTCAGAATTTATATTCGTGTAGGGTTTGAGATGTTGATCTAAATCTAATCTCTCAAATACTGTTTTCCAATTTTTCCAGCAGTTTTTGTCAAATAGTGGATTTTTGTCCCCAAAGCTGGGATCTATGGGCTTATCATAGACTGTCTTGCTGAGGTCACTGTAAAAATGAAGACTTGAATCCAGGACTTCAGTCCCCAGAAGTCCTTGCTCCACTTCCCCAGAATGCTTTGTAATCTCACTGAATTCTCACCTTGGCCAAGAGCAAATTATGATATAAAGGGTCTTTGCCGTAGGCGGGGTCTCTTCTCTTCCTGTCTCCATTGGCAAGCAGAGCTGTCTCATGATGTGAGTGAAATTGAATTGGGCCTCTTGGTCCACCTGGCACGTGCCTTTCTTCCTTGTATTTTTCTTAAATTCTCAACCTACAATAAACCTCTAAAAATATCATACACCTTGCAGAGAGAAACTAATTTCTACCCTACCTCAGTTTCCCTTGAATTTTAACTGTTACATCACTTAACCCAAGTCTATTCCATTGGTTCTCCTCTCTGTCTCTTAGCCAATACCATGGTGTTTTGATGATCACTGCTTTAAGATCTGGTAAATGCTAGCCCCCATCCTTCACATTTTTTTCCCATTATTTCCCTTGATATTCTTGATCTTTTGTTCTTCCAAATGAACTTTGTTATAATTTTTATTAATTCAGTAAAAAAGTTTCTTGGTAGTTTGATAGGTATGGCACTAAATAAGTAAATTAATTGGGTAGGATGGTCATTTTTATTATATTACCTCATCCTACCCATGTACAATTAATGTTTTTGCAATTATTTTTCCATTTTTTCCAATTATTTATATCTAGTTTAGATCTAGTGCGGAAAGTGTTTTGTAGTTGTATTCATATAATGCCTGTGTTTGTCTTGGTAGATAGATTCCTAAATAGTTTCTATTGTCTAGGGTGATTTTAAATGGAATTTCTCTTTCTAACTCTTGTTGCTGAGTTGTATTGGAAATATATAGAAATGCTGATGATTTATGTGGGTATATTTTGTATTTTCAACTTTGCTAAAGTTGTTAATTATTTACACTAGCTTTTTAGTTGATTCTCTAGGATTCTATTTTTTTAAACCCTTACCTTCCATCTTAGAATCAATACTAAGTATTGGTTTCAAGGCAGAAGAGTAGTAAGGGCTAGGCAATGGGGTCAAGTGACTTGCCCAGCTGTGCCTTGTCACACAGCTAGGAAGTGTCTGAGGCAAGTTTTGAACCCAGGACCTCCTGTCTCTGGGCCTGGCTTTCAATCCACTGAGCCACCTAGCTTCCCCCTAGGATTCTTTAAGTAGACCATCATATCATCTGCAAAGAGTGATAGTTTGGTCTCCTCATTGCCTATTTTAATACCTTCAATTTCTTTTTCTTCTCTAATTGCTACTGCTGGTGTTTCTAGTACAATGTTAGATAATAGAAGCCATAATGGGCATTCTTGTTTCACTCCTGATCTGATTGGGAAGACTTCTAATTTATCCCTATTGCAGATGATGCTTGCTGATGGTTTTAAATATATACTATTTATTATTTTTATGAAAAGCTTTTTTATTCCTATATTTTCTGGTGTTTTCAATAAGAATGATTGCTATATTTTTTCAAAGACTTTTTCTTCATCTATTGAGATAATCATGTGATTTCTATTGGCTTGCTTGTTGATATGGTCAATTATTTAGATGGTTTTCCTAACATTAAACCATCCTCACATTTCTGATCATCGTGAATAATTCTTGTGATCACTTGTTAGAGTCTTTTTACTAGTATTCTATTTAACATTTTTGCATCTATGGTCATTAAGGAAATTGATATGTAGTTTTCTTTCTCTGTTTTTGGTCTGCCTAGCTTTGGAATCAGTACCATATCTGTGTCATAGAAGGAATTTTGTAAAACTCCTTCTTTGCTTATTTTGTCAAATAGTTTGTATAATATTGGGATTAGTTGTTCTTTTAATGTTTGATAGAATTCACTTGTGAATCCATCAGACCCTCAGGACTTTTTCTTAGGGAGTTCTTTGATGGTTTGTTTGATTTCTGATTCTGATATGGGATTATTTAAGTATTCTATTTCTTCTTCTGTTAATCTAGGAGATTTATATTTTTGTAAATATTCATCCATATCACCTAGATTGCCATATCATTGGGAAAAATAGTTCTTAATAATTACCTTAAATTCTTCTTTATTAGAGGTGAGGTTGCCCTTTTCATGTTTGATATTGTTAATTTGATTTTCTTCTTTCCTTTTTATTATTAGATTAACCAGTACTTTAACTATGTTATTTGTTTTTTTTCAAAGTACCAGCCCCTAGTTGTATTTATTAATTCAATAGTTCTTTTACTTTCAATTTTATTAATTTCTACCTTTAATTTTTAGGATTTCCAATTTATTTTTTATCTGGCAAGTTTTAATTTGTTTTCTTCCAAGATTTTTCAATTTACATGAGTAATTCATTGACCTCTTCCCACTCTGATTTGTTGATATATGCACTCAGGGGTATGAATTTTCCCCTAAATACTGCTTTGGCTGCATCCCATAGATTTTGATATGATGTATCCTCATTGTCATTCTCTTAAATGAAATTATTAATTGTTTCTATGATTTGTTCTTTAACCAACCAATTTTGGAGAATAACATTATTTAATTAACAAGTATTTTTCATTTGGCTCTCCATGTACCCTTACTAATTATATTTTTATTGTATTATAATCTGAAAAGGTTTCATTTATTATTTCTGCTTTTTTGCATTTGTTTTCCATTTTTTATGCCCTAGTACATGTTCAATCTTTCTGAATATACCACAAGCTGTTGAAAAGAAGGTGTATTCCTTTTTGTCCCTATTTATTTTTCTCCATATATCTATTCACTCTAATTTTTCCAAGATTTCATTCACATCACTTACCTCTTTCTTATTTATTTTTTTGGTTTGATTTATTTAGATCTGATAGAGGAAGCTTCAGCTCTCCCACTAAAATAGTTTTATTATCTATTTCTTCCTTAAGATACATTAATTTCTCATTTAGAAATCTGGATGCTATACCATTTGGCGCATACATGTTGATTACTGATATTTCCTCACTGTCTATACTGCCTTTTATGAGGATGTAATTACTTTCTCTATCTCTTTTAATCATATCTATTTTTACTTTGGTTTTGTCAGATATTATGATTGCAACTCCTGCCTTCTTTTTCTCAGTTGATGCCCAATAGATTTTGCTCTAGCCTCTTACCTTTATGCTGTGTGTCTACCTGCCTCATGTGTGTTTCTGGTAGACAACATATGGTAGGATTTTGGTTTCTAATACACTCTCCTATATGCTTTTGTTTTATGGGAGAGTTTATCCCACTCACATTCAGAGTTATGATTACCACCTGTGTATTCCCCCTTCATTTTGATTTCCTCTCTTGGTCCTGCCCTTTCTTCTTTCACTATCTCCTTCTATATCCGTGTTTTGCTTTTAATCAGTCCCCTTTTCCCCCACCATTATTTTACTTCTCTTCTCATCCCCTCCCTTCTTATTTCCCTCTTATTTTTTTAAGGTCAATTAATTTCCCTCTCCATTCTCTTTCCTTTCTTTTTGATATACCCTGCCCCACTCCTCCCTTGATGTTCTCCTCTCAATTTTCTTGTAGGGAAAGATAGAATTCTATACCCCAATGGATCTAGATGCTCTTTCCTCTCAGAGTTGATTCCACTGAGAGCAGAATTAGGTTTAAGTATTACCTAATAGCACTCTCTTCCTCTCCTTTTTATAATGGTATTCTTCCCCTCCCCCTCCCATGTACCTCTTTATGTGGTATAATGTATTCTGGTTTTCTTATTACTTTACATTTCTCTTGGTGTCATCTTCTATTCCCCCTATTTCTTTTTGTTTTTTACATATTATCTTTAACCACTTAGTACCACAACCACTACCTATGAATAATTTTTCTTTCTACTATGATAGTGAAAACATTTTTTGAGAGTTACAAATATCATTTTTCCATATATGGATATAAGCAATTTGACCTTAATGAAGTCCTTAAAATTTTTTTTCCCCTCTCTCTTATTTACCTTTTCATGTTTCTGTTGAATTTTGTATTTGGACATCAACATTTTGTATTTAGTTCTGTTCTTTTCTTCACAAATGCTTGGAAGTCTTCTATTTTGTAAAATGTTAATATTTTCCCTTGGAAATATATAGTCAGATGGGTAGGTTATCCTTGGTTGTAGACAAAATTCTCTTGCCTTTCTGAATGTCCTATTCCAAGCCTTGTGGTCCTTTAGTGTGGAACTTGCAGGATCCTATGTAATCCTGAGTGGGGCTCCTTGATATCTGAATTATCTCTTTCTGGCTTCTTGCAATATTTTTTTCCTTAGCTTGGAAGTTCTTGAATTTGGTAATTAAATTCCTAGAGGTTGTCTTTTGAGGATTTAATGTAAAGGGTGATCTGTCAACTCTTTCAATGCTTATTTCACCCTTTAATGTAAGAATATAAGGGCAGTTTTCTTGGATAATTTCTTGTAATATGATGTCAAGGCTTCTGGTTTTTCCCCCTAAATTTTCAAGTAGACCAATGATTCTCAAATTGTCTCTCCTCAACTTGTTTTCCAGGTGTAGCATTCCAAGCATATTCACATCTAAGAAATATGAATGATGTATGGGTATTGTGTCATCAGACACATGGTTAAACTCTGATATTTGTGAGCAGACTCTTGACCTAGCCATGCTGCCTTTGTCCAGGGCAAACTCATTAACATTTAGCGGGGAGTCAAATTCATTTACAAAAGTGTGGGTTGAAGTCAATAGCCCAGAAGGTGTCGTCATTATCATTGTATCCAATGTGAATCAACTATGCTTTGTTGCGTATTCATTGAGCACCTCCCAATCCACACTGGAATAAATATGGGAAGTGGTTTGCTGATTTTCCTCTTGGATTTTCCTTTCTCACGCTTGATACTCTTTTCCTCTTTTCTATCTAGGAACTCTTCATTCCACGTGTTCTATTATTTCTCACATTTTCCTTTAACTATTTTTCTAAGGAAAATGTCATCAGGGATCAACGCCGCCCCATATTAAAATTAACTTGTCTGTGTCTCTTTATCACCCATTTTCTCAGACTCCTTGCTCCTTCTTGAGCCCAAACCCACTAAGGAAAATTTTTATATAACAGCCGCTGGACGTCTGTTATACCAGGTCAGTTATTTTTTCAATGAGCTATTTCACGTTTTCTATTTTTTCATTCTTTTAATTTTTCTTTATTAATTCTTGCTGTCTTGTGAGATAATTTGTTTCTATTTGCTCAATCCTAGTCTTTAAAGACTGGTTTTCAACTATGATCTTTTGATTTCCCTTTTTGGTTTGATCTATCCTGCTTTTCATGGCTTTCAACAGGCCAATTCTGGTCTCCAATTTGCTTATTACTTCATGTGATTTTGGGGCTTCTTTTTCCAAAGGAGAGATTCTGTCTTTTAAACTGTTATTTTCTTCATGAATTACTTGCATTTCTATTTCCCACTTTTCTGGCCATTTTTCTTCTATCTTTCTTGATTGGTTCTCCAACTGCATTTTGAGTTCCTTGACAGCTTGTGACCAATTTCTATTTCTTTTGAAAAGTTTGGATGTCTTTGTTTCTTTGTCTCACTCTGCTATTGCCTCTGACCTCTGCCCCTTTTCTTCATAGAAGTTATCCAGGGCCAGAGGCTTTCTCTGTTGTTTATTTCTTTTGGTATATGTGGATTACAGTTCCTTCACATTGGTAGACATTTCTGCGCTTGTTTTTTTTTCCCTTTCTCTGTATTACATTGGGTTCTCAACCAGAAGTCTGAATGAGGCAGGTAGGCAATTCTTGGTGCTGAGGCCAGCTCAGGTCTGCTCTATCTCTGCTCCTGCACTCTTCTCCAATCTCCATGCTCTGTGCTCCCCAGCCTCAGGTCTCAAGACTCACTGCCAAGTCTCTGTGCTACCTTCAGGGTTAAGACTGTTTTGTTCTCAGCCAGCCTCAGAGGATTTAGAGATTGCACCATCCCTAGCTCTGACTCTGGTGTGGTAGGTGGTGTGAGGGAGGGGTTATCAGCTCACATTTTGGTAGGATTAGTTTTACCCTCTTCTAGGGTATAAATGCCCCAACCTGCCTACCTTCAAGGCTATATCCCTTGGCAGAGCTCCTTCACACATCTGATTTTGATTGTTGTCCTTTTGTGAGGCTTTGTATCTGTCAGTTGTGAAGAGAGTCTGGCCCTTCCTCCTACTCTGCTGTCATCTTAGCCCAGAAGTCAATAGATTGTATTTTTAAAAAAATATTTGCTTTGTCAGTGGGGTTGTGGAGGGGGAGGGAAATATGGTTAGAATGTGAAGTCATTCCAGCTCTTTTATCTTCCAACTTTATCTCATAATGATGCCAAATTTCCACATCTTTTTACTTATGTTCAATATGGAGTGATCATTTCTGGCTTAAAAAACCTGATTCAGAAGAAGCACATTGCTTATATTCCTTCTATATATAAAAAAATTACATCTCACATTTTCCTTTGAGAGCTCTTTTGTATTTCATGAATTTTCTCTGTTTCTGCCACTTGTTACTGCAGTGTACTACCAACTATTCTACAGAAGGTACAGGAAAAAACAGGGTCTCTATAGCCCAACCAAAAGTCCCAGAGAGCAAAGAGTATGGTCGTAGCATAAAGTTCTAATCCAAAACCAAGGCTGAAAGTAAAAGCAAAGGAAAAACATAAAGAATACAGTGAAGAAATACTATGAATTAAGAAAGTTCCAAGAGTAAACCCAGAGAAAGAGAGAATGTCTTGGACACAAAGACTCAAAGAGTGTTTCAAATAAAGGAAGCAAGAGGTTAAAAAAAAAATCCAACCAAAAAATAGAGTTTTTAAGGAGTAAAATGAGAAAGAAATTAATGAATTAGAAAAGATGGAAAAACCTACCCTAGCATATAGTATGCTTCCTGAAAAACAGAATGAAATACACAGAAAGTCAATGGTTCTGAGTGATGGCAATAATATAGGACAAAGACAAATTACTCAAAAATTAGAAGAATATAAAGTAGTTAATATAAGAAAAAACATGATCTAGAAAACAAGTCTAAGAGATTTAATATAAGAATCATCAGACTTCATTAAAATTATGATCAGCCATCCCCAAAATATGTTCAATATAATATTTCAAGAATATACCACAAAAATCTCTGGGATAGGTAAAACCTATCCCAGAGAAGGGGGTTTATCTCAAAATTTTGGAAAATGTATGTTAAAATTTTTGATTATCAGTAATTGGAAAAAATGAAATATAAAAAAAAATTTTAAAGATTTATTGATGAGAAGAATTTATGAATAGCAAATGACAAAGAGCACAGTGGGGTGTTAAATGGATAATTTTTATTTTGTTGTTTAGTCACATATAACTCTTTGTGCTTTAGAAAAACTAAAATCTATTAGAGCCAGAGGGCAAATAAAAAGAATCTACTAGTCATTTCCTGAAAGAATCCCCAAATTGTAGATACCTAGGAATATAAAAATCCAAAATCTAGAACTTACAGATCAGAGATAAAATACTCCAAGCTAACAGAATTAGGGAGTTCAAGCAAAAAGGAACCACATTTGAGATCACATACTCTATAGCTATTCAAAAGGAAAAAAAAATCTTAGAATATAATAATTCAAAATATATAAGAAAATGGTTTGCAAATCTTACAGGGCAAAAATGGGCAAAAAGAAAAAGGATAATGAGAAAACACACACTTAATTATCATAATTATGAATGTGAATAATGTGATCTCTTCCACAAAATGGAAACAAATAGCAGAATGAATTAGAAAGTGGAATCCAAAACTGTCACATTTGAAACATAAAAGCTCATATAGAGTTAAAATGGGATGGGAGAGGAGAGTAGAACAGAATTTTTTGTCTCAGGTAAAAATTTTAAAGAAGGAAGTAATAATGATCTAGATGAGACACTCGCCTGTGAATGCCTCAAGAAGAGAGAGAAAGGATAGTAGTTCGGATTCCGTGGGGGGCGAGACAGAGCCAGGAGATGGCAGAATTGAGTCAGCAACCAAGCCGTATTGATTTTAATGGAGCCGCAGCACACTCCGACCACTGGAAATCTCAAAGGCAAGAACCATCCAGTAGTCCAAAATTAACACCACACAAGTCAGAGAAATGATATAGCTTAGCTGAGAAGTTAGCCTAGGTTCCTACCAAGCACAAACTTTATGGCTGAGAGAATAAGGTGTAGATAATAGGATGAATTAGAAAGAGCTAGGTATTAGCATAGGAAAAGGAAAGTGCCTGGCCAAAGGCCAGGTCCCATGTGAGAGAGGAGAGAGAAGAAGAAGAGAGACAGTGTTAGGCAAGGCATGAGATCCAAGAGAGAGAGGGAGGTGCCTGTGGCTGCTCCTTTTAATGTCTTTGATATGCAAATATGCATAATACATAATCATGAATACAGAGTGTATTGATTGGTCCAGGTGTAGATTCTAACATGGTAAAGGTGGAGTTTATCCCTGCATGATGGGACAAAAGGATCTAAGTTTTCACGCCTTAACCTTAGCAATGCTGGGATCGGACTTCATTGCCATGCGCAAGAATGGCCATGTGTCCAAACACAATCCTTACATCTTAATTATACATATGAGCTGGACTGCTACACTAGACAATTAAATAGTAAACTAAACACAGATAAAATAGAAAAGCCCAGAAATTAAATTATGCTTTAAAGTATTCTAAATAATGAAATAATACAAATACTTAACATATACACTAAATAACATATCTAAGTACTTAAAGAGAAATAGATGGTAAAACCATAGTTATGAGAGACTTTAATGTACCCCTTCCAGACCTAGAAAAAATATAACAAAATGATGAAGAAGAAAGAAAATAAGGACCTGAATAGAATTTTAGAAAATTTTGATATGATAAGCTTTCTGGAAATCACTAATAAGAAAATAGGAGATACATAGCCTTCAACTGTGTCTGGCACCTTCACAGAAATTGGCCCTATGTTCATACATTAAAACCTTATAAAATACAGAAAAACAATAATATTAACCACACATTTTACCATCCATAGCATAATAAAAACTTTTATCTACAAGGTACATTTTAAGAAAGAAGATTCACACTGAAATGGAATTTAAATAACTTAATCATAAATGATACATGAGTCAAAGAACAAAAGCATAGAATTATTTATTATTTCTTACTATACAGTTTCAGCATAAATGACAACAATATTACAATGCAGGACAATTTTTGCAATGTAAGCAAAGCAATGCTTAAGGAAAAATGCATAATTTTAAACACTTTTACCATCAAAAGAGAGCAAAAATAGTGTCATTATTGGGATGTGAAATTTAAAAAGCTAGAAAAAGGGTTAATTTAATATCCCTATTAAAAATTAAAATTAAAATTCTGAAAGTCAAATTAGGTATAAAGAAAGTTGACCATTAAAAAACTAATTGATAAAACTAAGAGATATTTTAAAATGAAACAAGAGATTAGCTAATCTGATTAAAAATGGAATAAAATAAAATTGTCAATTAAAAATGAAGAGGGGGAATGCACAAAAGATAAAGAGAAAATGAGGAAACTTATTTTCAACTCTTTTGTCCAGTTATAAGCCAAGAAAACAGATATCTTAAATGAAATATCCAGGCAGTTCCAAATATATAAAATACCAATATATGTAATACCTAGATCAATAGAATAAGAAAGAGATGAAGTAAAATAATCTGGTCTATGAAAAAAAAATTGAAATAAGACAAATTAATTCCCAAAGAATAAAAAGTCCCAATCACATTTCTTTTATTTCTTTCTCTTTTTTTAAAAATTTTATTTGGTCAATTTCAAACATTATTCCTTTGTTACAAAAATCATATTCTATTCCTCCCTCCCCTTCTCCCCCCCAGCCCCCCAGTATTACATGTGTCCTTGATCAGAACCTATTTCCATGCTGTTGATGTTTGCACTAGGATGTTCATTTAGGGTCTATATCACCAATCATATCCCCCTCAACCCCTGTAATCAAGCAGTTGTTTTTCTTCGGTGTTTTTACTCCCACAGTTTTTCCTCTGAATGTGGATAGTGTTCTTTCTCATAGATCCCTTCGGGTTGTTCAGGAACACTGCATTGCCACTAATGGAGAATTCCATTACGTTCGATTGTACCACAGTGTATCAGTCTCTGTGTACAATGTTTTCCTGGTTCCACTCCTTTCGCTCTGCATCACTTCCTGGAGGTTGTTCCAGTTCCCATGGAATTTCTCCACTTCATTATTCCTTTGAGCACAATAGTATTCCATCACCAACAGATACTATAATTTGTTCAGCCATTCCCCAATTGAAGGGCATCCCCTCATTTTTCAATTTTTTTTTGCCACCACAAAGAGCGCAGCTATGAATATTCTTGTACATGTCTTTTTCCTTATAATCTCTTTGGGGTACAAACCCAGCAGTGCTGTGGCTGGGTCAAAGGGCAGACAGTCTTTTGTTGCCCTTTGGGCATAGTTCCAAATTGCCCTCCAGAATGGTTGGATCAATTCACAACTCCACCAGCAATGAATTAATGTCCTGACTTTGCCACATCCCCTCCAGCATTCATTACTTTCCATTGCTGTCATGTTAGCAATCTGCTAGATGTGAGGTGATACTTCAGGGTTGTTTTGATTTGCAGCTCTCTGATTATAAGAGATTTAGAACACTATTTCATGCCAATCACATTTATTTTTTTTTAAACCCTTACTTTTGGCCTTATAATACTAGGTATTGATTCTAAGGCAGAAGAGTGGTAAGGGCTAGGCAATGGGGGTTAAGTGATTTGCTCAGGGTCACACAGCTGGGAAGTGTCTGAGGCCAGATTTGAACCCAGGACCTCCCATCTCTGGGTCTCAATCCACTCAGCCACGCAGCTGCCCCCTGTCACACTTATTTTCAAGAGAATTCTATCAAACATTGAAAGAGAAGAACAGTCACAGACCAATACCTCTAATGAATGTTGTTGGAGAAATGGTGAATAAAATATTAGCAAAGATCCAACAGTATGAAAAATTTAGAATTATGCATTTTGACCATGTCATATTTATTATAGAAATGCAAAATAGGCTTAATGTTAGGAAAACCAAAAACATTATACATAACAAAAACAACAAAACCCACATTAGTATTTTGAGAAATGCATAAAAAACCTTTTGACAAAATACCATACACACTGACGTTAAAAATATTAAAAATCAGAGAAATAAATGTACTTTTCCTTAAAATGATGAATAGTATATGCCTAGAACCAAGAGCTACATTTTTTTGTCAAGAAGAAACACTAGAGGACTTTCCAATTAGAACACCACTATTATTTCATATGTGGGTAGCTAGATGGCCCACTGAAGCTGAAGTCAGGAAGACTCATCTTCCTGAGTTCAGATCTAGTCTCAGACACTTATTAGCTGTGTGTCCTGGACAAGTCACTTAATCCTATTTGCCTCAGTTCTTCATCTGTAAAATGAGCACAGGAAGGAAATGGCAAACCACTCTAGGATCTTTGTCAAGAAATCCTGGTGAGGTCATAAAGAGTCAGACACAACCGAAAAGAACAACAAATTATTTTTATATAGTCTTAGACATTCCAGCAACTATCCGTAAGACAAGAAAAAGAAACTTAGAGAATAAACAAAGGCAAAATAGTAACAAAACTATCATTTTTTTGAAAGTAAAACATAGTTTAGTTAAGCTTTTTTAATTTGGGTATATTCATTATTTTATTAATATTTTTGTGAGTATAACTTCTGAATGTAATCCTCTTAGATGACCAATATTATAATAAGATGTAATCATAATATAATTATTGATAAGTAATATGCCAATTATTGATTAATTGAATAATTTGTGTAAGAGAATCAGGAATAATTAATCATATTGTGAGTAAAAATCACAAAGAAAATCTTCTTAAATGCCTTGGCCCTTGACAAGGGTGGCTTTGTATATGTGCCCAGCCTCCTGGAAGGTGTCTAGATAGTATGATATCTCAGTTGGCTTGGAGATTACCAGAAGGAAACTTGGGCTTTTACTACATATGGGATTAATTATCACTTTATAGCATATACTTTCTTTAAAAAAAGAAATCTTCTCAGGTTACTCCTCTAAAAAGAGATGTTCAGACCACTCCCATTTTTAGTGGGAGGAGGAGTCTGTGTAATTTGAGTCTATATTCTGGTTACACATTAGCACTGGGTCTTTGGCCAAGTTAGGATGGGACCCTGAAATTTTGTAATTTACAACTTTCTACATATAAATGTCCTTGTAGCTCAGATACTTCCCACTATGTATTTTTTATTTTTTCATTTTTACATAAGTGAAATGTTTAATTTGGAAAACCCTAGAGAATTATCTAAAATTTAATGAAAACAATTAATAACTTCAGGAGAGTAGCACTATATAAACTCATAAGAATAACCAGTATTTCTTTGTATTACTAATATGACCCAGTAGGAATAGATAGAAAAATAAATTCCTGTTAAAATAAACTGTAGAATATAGAATATTTGGGAATCTGCATACCTGACACGTAGGAATTAAATGAATATAATTATGTAAATATAATATATTACATATTACATAATATAATGCTTATGAACATAATAAACACTGAAATAAAGACAAATTGATAGAAATATTTGTTGCTCACGTTTGGGTCATGCCTATATAATAAAAATGATATCATTTAAATTAACCTACAGAGTCAGTGCTATACCAATCAACCTTAGCAAAGAACTAATCTATGGAACTAGACAGAAAAATAAAAAAATTTTCTAGAGGAATAAAAGATCCTGAATTTTTTGAGAATAATATAAATTGTTGCTCTGGCTATGGGATAAGACAATCTATTTCACTATTGGTGGAGCTGTGTTTTCCAATCATTTTGGAAAGTCATTTGAAACTATATTCTGAAAGTTATTAAATTCTGCATACCCTTTAACCCAGAAACATGAATACTGTGTGTATGATCCTAAAGAGAACAGTGATAGAAGGAAAGGGCCCATAGTTACAAAAATAATTATAGTATCACTCTTTTTTTCTTTTTTTAGCAAAAAACTTGAGACAAAAGTAGCTGTCCACAAACTGAAGAGTGGTCAAATATGTTATGATAAATGAATATAAAAATAAAACCAAGGTGGGAAAAGCACCTCAGAAAAATTTACTAACACATCAACAGTATCTGAAAGTATATACACTGTTCCACACTCATAGTTATCCACCTTGCAAAGAAAGGAGGGATATTCTCCTATCTCTCCTATCTCTGCCTATCTCTTTTGGGGGGTTTAAGCTTAAGCTATATTTTCTTTGCATTAGCTTTCTTTTTATTAATGTTATTATAGTGATTTGTACAGTGTTCTCCTGGTTCTGTTCATTACTATGTTTTTTTTTTTGTTTGTTTTTTTAAACCTTACCTTCTGTCTTAGATTCCAAGGTAGAAGTGCTGTAAGGACTGGGCAATTGAAGTTAAGTGACTTGCCCAGGGTCACACAGGCACTGATGTGTTTTCAAGACATTTTTATGTCAGAACTTAAGGATGTCCTCTCAACATTTTACCAAAAACTTAAGTGTCACTGAAAAATTTTTGGAATGCAGAACATTAACCTCTTCACTCCTAGGACATCTGTGAAGAGTGAATCAAACTTTCTTTGTCTATCAATCATCAACTTTTAAATTAATCAATCAAACACATAAATACCCCTACTTATCACTAAGTAAGAGAGTTCCCAAGTCACTTACCAAAGTAAGTGACAACTCCAGAAGCCACTGCCCTTCCCTTGGGCAGTGCTAGGCAAATTGAAAGACAGCAATTGGTTCCAGTAAAGTGGAGGAAGACAGGAAATGACATGGGAAAAGGACTATAAAAAGTCCTGAACTTCCTGTCCAAGGGACCTTCAATCTTGGCCCTTGGACTGCTTCTTGTAGGACTGCTCCTGGATCTTCTCCTTTGGACTTCAGTGTCAGAGGGCTTGGCCTTCAGACTTGGCCTTTGGTCTTCTCCTTTGGAGTTCGTCTTGGGTAGGTGAGTAGCTGACTTTCCTTTCCTGCCTTCTGGAGAGACTGGTTCTGGAGATTCCTGCCTTGGCTTTGGAGGAGACTGTGTTGGTGGAACTCTAGTTGAAAACTGTGAAGATTGGATTTGGCTCTCCCCTGATTGTAACAATGAAGGTACTTAGTCTTCCCTGATTGTGAAGATTAAATTGTAACCCTTGTCTATTTTTATATTTAATCCCCATAAGTGTAAACATGGTACTTAAAAGTTAAGTATTAAGATCTGCCCATTTAGATCTAATCACCAAAAGTGCAAATATCCCACTTAATCATGAAATGGGAGGTCTGTGACCCATGTGTGTGATAGTGGGTAATGAATCAGACTTGACTTACTGCCTTCTGGGCAGTCCTAGAGCAGAGCATCAGCTATGATTGGTAGACATGTAATTAGGGGAAGTGACACAAGAAAAAAGGTCTTTAAAAGACAGAGACAAGGGCCTGAACTCAGTTCTTCTGACAATTCAATTTGGAACTCTTGTGAGAGTTCAGTTCTTCATTTTTGGAAGTGGAGACGGGAGGAATTCTTCATGCTTTCCAGTTGAGGTTGGTGAAGAGGGGCAGAAGGATCTGCTGACTGGACTGACACATGGTGAGTGAAAAGGCTGACTCCATTTCCCTTGGCCTTTCTGGAGGGACAAGGACGAGCCTCCAGAAAGGCCCACCATCTTGAGACTCCTTTCCCTTGGCAGGGACCTCTGCACTCCTACTTGGCTCAAGAGGATCTCTCTCTTTTTCCTCTCTTTCTCTCTTCCTTAATATCTTCCCTCTTTTTTTTTGTAAAATAAACTACCATAAGATCCATTCTAATTTTATAATTCATTTGGGATTTAGTAATTAAATCCCTGGTGACCAAACTCTTAAATAATCAAGTCCAACCCTTTTTAAAAGAACCCCTTTTCCCTCCTTTCAAGACAACACCTGAGGTGGGGAAGTCCCTGAGAGGTCGAGCCTCACTTCACCAGAGAAGTGCTAATAGGCTTGTTAAAACCTATTTCTTTAGCTACCTTTTTCCATTTTTACTCTTTCTATGTCTTCATAAATAATGCTACTAAAAGTCATTTTGGACTTACTTTATAATATTTTTAATTGGCGACCACAATATTACTATAGAATTATCATATTTAACATAAAACCTAAATTTAATTTCTTACACATCTCTTCTCCAAGAAAACATCCTTACTTGAACTGATTTTTGGAGAAGTATATATTTACATCATACATTAAGGATTACAAAGCACTTTATATACAATATGTCATTTGATCCTCAAAACAACCCTAATGAGATAGATACCACAGGTCATAGATTTAGAATTTAAGATGTTCTTTAGAGTCAAATCTTAGTCAAATTTTATCGAATAGTTTCATGAACTAGTTTTAAAAGTGAAAAAACCAAGGAACTTGCTTAAAGCCACATAGATATTATGTGAAAAATCCTGGCAAAGCTGGAATTCACATTCAGAATCTTTTACTCTAAATCCAAGAATATTAAATATTATCATCCTTATTTTACAGATAAGAAAATAAATTTTTGAGGGGTTAAATGACTACCAGTCTAGTGGTTCCTGCTAGCACAGGCTATGGAAACTTAGGAGATTTTGTTTTGTCACCTTAACTGTCAGTTTTAGTTTGGTTTTGTTGCTGTTTAATTGTTTAGTCATGACTAATTCTATATGACCTCATGGTTTTTGTCCAGAAGGTTTTCTTGGCAAAATAATTGGAGTTATTTGCCATTTCCTTTTCCATTGTGTCCCCATTTTATAGCTGAGGAACTGAGGCAAATGAAGGTTTAGTGGCTTGCCCAGGGTCACACAGTAAGTATCTGAGGCTGGACTTGAACTAAGATCTTCCTGGTTCCAACCCTAGTACTCTATTCACTGTATCACCTAACCTGCCTTACTTAACTGTAGTCAGTCCTAACCAACATCTAGCTATTTTGGGGGCATATACTCTAAAACTAAAAATGTCAGTCTCCACCTGGGTGATAGCAAAGAGTAAGGCAAGTGAGAGAATCCTTTGTGTACCTGGGGTCTATAATGTCAGAAGGGTGCCTTTGATAGAAGCCTCCATGTTTTTTGACATGGTTTTAACTGCTCACACTATTTATGCACCATTTTGCAGTTTTTTTAAATGGATTTAGTTTTATCCTACTTCAGGATTCACATAATCCTTTCAGCTTCTGCCACTTCATGGTAAGAACAGTAAGCCTTTAGGGTAGTTACTGAGTTGAGTGGAGAGGAAGATGGTTCAAATATGGATTCATTTTTCTAGATAGGGACCAGAAACAATGGCTTTTTCTTTCCATTTACTTCTACAAATTCCACATCTCTGCCACTTCTATCTCCCTTGAAAATAATCATTTTTGTAATCTTTTCTGAGGAAATATTGAACTGAATGGCTTTACTGGAATGGAGATTGCATCCTGGAGTCTGGAATCATCTCGCTTGCATGGATCATAGAAGAGTTTGAAAGGATCTCATAGGTCATCTGAGGCATCTCTTTCCTGAATTATGAAAATTATTTTAAATGGTCCTTAGACAACATCTATTCCAATCTAGATCTGAATAATAATGATGACCTATGCAAAAAATAGCCAACTAACTTTTTCTTGAAGGGAGAGAGAACTTTTCTTTCTAGGGAGAGAGAACCTGCTATCTTCTGAAGTCTAAATAGAATTACAACCTATTCTTGATGAAACTATGTCGGTTCTTTTCTTTCCTTGATGTCCCTTTAATAATTAATAGAATTTTGCCAGGAAATGAAATCAAGCTCACTAACCTCTACTTTATAGATTCTCTTCTCTTCTCTATTTTGAAAGCTGGATAACATTTGCCCTTTTATAATCTTATTTTGTAGTTCTCCTATTCTTCAGTATTTTTAAAAACTTATTAATTGAGGTTTGCCAATCATGGCTACCAGTTCTGTCAATACTCACCATGGCCATGATGGACCTGATGACTTGAACTCCTCAAAAGTATTTATGTTCTTACTGTCTTTTTTTTTTACTGATAATCTCAATTATCAGTTTTCCACTAGTCAATTTTCTTCTTCTATCTTTTTCATTCCAAGGCAACCGTCTCCTTGATGGATAAACAGAAGCAAAAAAAGAATAGTTGAGAAGCTCTGCCTACTTTCCATAATCTGTTACTGCCACCCTTCTTATAGTATACTGTGGTCCTATTCCTGTTTTTATTCCTCCCATTTCCCCAATATAGTCCCCCCCCCCCCCCCAAATCTTGTCCTTAACTTTCATTGTCAGCCTCATCTCATTCCTAGCTTTAGCATTACTGACAATTTCATTACAGGGCTATGCTATGCTTTTTTATTTATCCTGCACTACCTGTCTTTGCTTTCATCTTCTGTATGCCTTTAAACAAATCTAAGATGGTTCATGAGTTCTTTGTGTACCCACATTAATCTTTTTTTGACAACTTTCCCTTTTAATCCTCATCAGTATTGTTTCTCTTTATTCTTTCAGATTGTCATTCTTGAGAGCTTCTCATCCATTCTGAAAGTGTAAAAGTACAGGGCATGTTGGAAGCACAGAGAATAGCCTAATTTGTCTAGACTACAGAGTTCGTAGAGGGGAATGATATCAGACAAGGTAAGAAAGGTAGATTGTTGTCAGATTGTGGATGATCGCAGATGTCATGCTAATGAAATTCAATAAATTTGGTATATGGATGAAGGAACCATACCTAAAGGCATCAGAACTCAGATCAATGCAATTATCCATCTTGACTCCAAAAGAATGATGATCAAACAGACCTCTCCTTTGTAGAGAGGCAGTAGATTATGGTACAGAATGCTGACAGATATCTGCCAATATGATTCTGGGTTTTGCTCAGTTGGAATTATTTATTATTAAGGATAGTTTATGTGGAGATGGTGGACAGCATTGCAAAAAAATCAGTAAAACTGAAAAAAAGATAAAGGTTTTGGAAAAATGTGATTTGTATACAGTGAGCACTGTAGTTCAAAGATATTGATATTATGAAACAATCATGTTATTATCGGTGTGGACATTCTTTTTACCAAAAAAATTCACATAAGTGTTTACAATCTCAAGGGGAAGGAGAATAGAGTGGAACAGATGATATGGCCACAAATAAGCTGGAGTATCAGGTAGGAGGCTAGCACATGTCTCAGTGCTTGCCTGGGGGGATAGAACAACTTGGGTTGAAATCTACTAACATTTATTAGATGTTAGCTTCTTTCACCACTTACTATATGCCAGACAGTGTACTATGTGCTTTACAATTATTATCTCATTTGATTTTCACTACAACCTTGGGAGATAGGTGCTATTATTACTCCTATTTTACAGTTGAGGAAACAGATGAACAGAAGTTAAATGATTTGCCCAAGGTTATACAACTAGTAAGTGTTATAGTAAGATGAGGTCAGATTTGAACTTAAATTTTCCTAACCTCAGACCCCATGATTTCTCTCTCTCTCTCTCTCTCTCTCTCTCTCTCTCTCTCTCTCTCTCTCTCTCTCTCTCTCTCTCTCTCTCTCTCCCTCCCTCCTTCCTAAAAATGGATTCTAAGGCAGAAGAATGGTAACAGCTAGGCAACTAAAGTTAAAGTAACTTGCCCAGGATCAATAGCTAGGCTAGGAAGTGTCTGTGGTCACATTTGAACTCAAGTCTTCCTGATCCCAGGCCCAGTGCTCTTTCTATTATATCACCTATCTGGATTCTAGAGGCTGGGTTGCCCTATTCTCTGTGCTTTTGCTGAAATAATTCTATTTCCTTTTCTCTTATTTGTATGCTTTGGAGTCAGCATCTGTTGAGGCAAAATCCCTTCCTCATCATTTCTTTCTGTGTACTCTGACCTATTTCCCACTTGACCCTACCCTTTCACAGTCCATATCTTCCTCTACCCTCCCACTCCAATGTAATCTCTTGAAACTTAGTTTTCTTCATAGATCCCATTCATTTGGAGCAGAGATCTAGAGCTGGAAGAGATCCTATAGATGAACTAATCCAAACCTTATATTACAGACAAGAAAACCCTGGGAAGTTAAGTGAGTAGCAATAAGATGGGATCCACAATCAGATCCTGTGATTTCAGGTTCATTGTCTTTTCCCATAGTATCAGATTATTATTAGCAAATTTCCTTCATCCTGGATCTGTTCACACTCTTCCTAACCACTGGCCTCTCAGTTAGTCTCCAAATTTCTTATATATTTTAATCTTTATTCCACTACATTCCCCTATAGGGATAGTCATACTTTTGGTCTAGCCACTCATAACTGTTCTACCTCTGATCCAGGGTTCTGAAATTTCCTTCTCTAGTCCCAACTTCTTTTCCTTCAATCTCTATCTCAGTCATAGTCCTCACAAAACTATTCTTTGTTTTCCTCCTGACTTTCAGTATTACCATCCATGCCTATTCTCCCAATTTGTTATTCCTACTCTGCCCTCACTTCTCTAACTTCAGCCTAGACCTCACAGTTGACCATCTGAATCACATGCAATTGGTTACTCTTGAATTCTTTGCCCTTTGTCACTAGTTATGCCTTGCAAAACCTCAACTCTGGGTTACCCGCCACCATATAGTTTCTCGTCTATTCATGTGCTGCTGAATGTTCCTGAAAAAACACATACAACCCTACTGATTATGTTCACTACAAATGTATGTAAATAATTTCAACTATGCTGTTGCTTTTGCCTGGCAATCCTTTTACTATCCTGATTGACTTCTGATCACTCACTCTACACTGGTGGTTCCATAACAGCCTCCTTCTACCTAAAAACTCCTATACCTACTCTCATCTCCCTCTTAGTAAGTTTCATTTTCTACTTAACTAAAAAAAAAAGCAGCTCTTTAAAAACAACAACAAATTCTGTCTTAGAATCAATACTGTATATTGGTTCCCTGGCAGAAGAGTGGTAAGGATTAGACGATATGGATTAATAGACTTGCCCAGGGTCACACAGCTAAGAAGTGTCTGAGGTCAGATTTGAACCCAGAATCTCCTGTCTCTAGGCCTGGCTCTCGATTCACTGAGCCACCCACCTAGTCCCGAAAGGTCATCTTTGAAGGGCTCACTATTCTCCCCTCCCATAATGATTGGCACAGAAAGGTGCTTAATAAATGATTGTTGATTGATTGCTTCATCATCCACTATACTCTTTTTTATGTTCTACAATTATCTCAAATGCAATATAGCCAAAATGGAACTCCTCATGTTTTAACCTAAATACATCTTACCTCCTATTTTCCTTATTTCTGTTGCGGGCACTACCATACTTCCAGTCCCTCAAGGTCACAATCTAGAAACTATTTTTGACTTTTCCTTCTCTCTTTGCGTGCATATTTAATCAGTTGCTAAACCTTGTTGATCTTACTTTCATAAAATTACTTGCACTTGTCACTTTCTCTCAACTGATATTCCCTACTGTTCTCCTAGTTTTCTTGCCTGGACTATCGCAGTGTCCTAATTGATTGTCTTGTTTTCAATCTCTCACTTTCACTATATAGAATTATCAAATTGTTCTTCCTAAAACATAGATCTGAACAGGTTATTCCTCTCCTCAAAAATCAGTTAGTGAGGTAGTCAATAAACATTTAGTAAGTGCCAACTATATGCCAGAAATGATCCCAAGTTCTGGGGATAAAAAAAGAAGTAAAAGACAGACCTTGCTCTGTAGGAGCTCATAATCTAATGGAGGAGAGCATGAGCAAACAAGAATGAGTAAATAAGCTATATGTAGGCATTAGAAATAAGATGAATTGGGAAAGATTTCCAGTTGAAGGTCCTAAAGAAAGCCAGGGAAGGCAGAAAGGCAGACATGAAGTTACTATGTATAATTCCTATACATACTTTGTAGAGCTGTTGTAACCCTCGCAACAGAGCATAAGCTACTTGAGAAAAGGAACCGTTTTTTCTTTGTTTTTGTCTTAATATCTCCAGTGCCTAGAACAGTGCCTTTATCACAAATGAACTGAACTCCCCAATTAATGTCAGTGCCCTACTACATCCCCAAGTCATAATTAGTTTGCATATTGCAATGTGTATGATTTTATCTGGGCATATATTGTATTTTCCAATACAATGTAAATTTCTTGAGGTCTGTAACTGTTTCTTTCTGTTTTGTATACCCAGACTTTAACACAGTAGGTATTAAAATAACTGGTTGTTCTTAAGAGCAAAAGTCACTTATTACTGCTCCAATTTTCTCAACAGTAAAATGAGGATAATAGCATCTACTCTTCAGAGTTGCTTTGAGGATCACATGAAGTAATATTTGTAAAAACGTTTAGCATAGTGTTTGGCATATAGTAGGCGCTATACAAATGCTTATTTCCATCCCTTTTCTTTTTTGGAGAGGTCCCACCAGCCCCAGTTTTTTTACCTGCTAATCCAGAAAATTGGGATGAATCATCATCATTATTAGGAAGAGGCTTAAGAATGAATTAAAGTGTAGAAAGGAGTAAAGTAACGCATAATATATTAAAGTAAGCACAAAGACACAGGAAAAATAAGGGCAAAGAAGTGAAGTTATTTCGTCTACAGCTTTTTAAAGATGAGGCGTTACTCTTGCAGGTGTCTATTACCTTCTGGCTCTTTAAGACTACAAATCCCAGAATTCCTGTTCGACCTGGCTTTTCTCTGGCTCTGGGCTAAGGAGGTCAAAATAGCAACTAACCCATATCAGACTACAAACCCCATCACACCCGTGGATTCCGGAAATCTTTTCATCTCTGACGAGTCACCATAGAATCCGAGTTCTTGGCCAACCACTCGGGTCCCTGAGAAGAGCTGAGGCGGGTTTTTGGCCACGCGGGCCAATAGAAAGCCTTTTTGCTACTGCGCATGACCGGAAGGATCCACGGGGTGAGCCGGCGCTGTCTCCTTGTTCTGTCCCTGGGGTGGCCCCTGTCTCACCCGCAGGGAAAGACCAAGGGCAGGACGGATTGGGCTGCCTCTGCTCCTTGCGGAACGTGCGTATCGGCTGGAAATCGAGGTCGATCTGCCGGCACAGGTCTGCAGTGGGAGCAGGAGTCATGGGCGGGACGTCCAGCACCCGACGGGTCACCTTTGAGACGGATGAGAACGAGAACATTACCGTGGTGAAGGGCATCCGGGTGAGTGAGGTGGCGGCGGGTCGGGACGCTGGGTCCCGAGTCTCCAGACAGAGCTCAACTCCCCGTCCGGATAAGCGTGGCCGAGGATCCCTGGGTCGGGATGGAGAGTTAAAGAGTTTAAGTTGGAAGGAGTTTTAGACTTCAAGCAACCCCACTTAAGAGATGAGGAAACTTAGGCTTAGAGAGGGGAAATGGCTTATCCGAATACTTTGAGTGGCACTTTATATCTTGCCACTAATTAAGCTTGGCTCTGGGTGAGTGACTAGAGCTCTCAGTGCATTTCCTGGGACCTTGACTTTGCTAGCCTGGGTCTCTGCACTTTGGGTCCTTGTGACTTTCCGCTCTGCCTCAGCCTCACTAGGCTCCCAGTCTTTGCCACCACATGCCCCCCTTCTGAATGTGTATTTGTAAGTTGGAGGATTCTGTATTTTCCTCTTTCTTATACAGACGACCTCCTTATAGTCAAAGAACTTTAGAGCTGTAAAGGACCCTACAGATAACATTCTGCTAGTCCTGCTCCCATATTTTACGTACTTTTACTTCTATTTAGAGAAGACTGGCCCGAATTTAGTAATTGACTTTCCCAATTTCCACAGGTGGCAAGATCCTGGATTGAAACAGAGGCTTTCAGATTCTTGTCTCCAGTGTTCTTTCTCGCCTGAAACCAGCTAGTTCAACCTTTTTTTTTTTTGGTTTTGTTTTGTTTTGTGAACAAGTGTCAGTCAGTGTGGTTTAGGATTAAATCAGCTCAATATGGAAATATATTTTGCATGATTTCATGTGTATAATTGATACCACATTTCTTCCATTCTTTTTAAACCCTTACTTTTGGTCTTAGAATCAATACTGTGTATTGGTTCCAAGGCAGAAGAGTGGTAATGGCTAGGCAATAGAGTTAAGTGGCTTGCCCAGGGTCACACAGCTGGGAAGTGTCTGAAAACCGATTTGAACCTAGGACCTTCCTTCTCCAGGCCTGGCTCTTAATCCACTAAGCTGTCCCCACATTTCTTTCATTTAAAAAAAAAATAAAACCCTTACATTCTATCTTGGAATCAATAGTTCCAAGGCAGAAGAGTGGTAATGGCTAGGCAATGGGGGTCAAGTGACTTGCCCAGGGTCACACAGCTGGGAAGTGTTTGAGGTCAGATTTGAACCTACGACCTCCCATCTCTAGGCCTGACTCTCAATCCACTGAGCTCCCCAGCTCCCCCTCCCCCATTTCTTTCATTCTTAATGGGTGGAGGAAGAGGGAAGGAAAAATATTGGAAGTCAGAATGTAAAAAGTGAATGTTAAAAAAAATCCAACTTATTTTAAAAAGATAATCACCTTAAGGTATATGTTAGAATAAGACTAGTATTATTCCTGTGTAAAAGTAAACAAGGTTAGTATATCAGTGCTCCCTTTATCCATACATTGTCCATTACACTTGGAATGTTAATATCTGTGATTTTGGAAGTAGGTTGTCTAAAATTAAAAACAATTTTTTTTTCAAGAAAGTTTATAATATATATATTACCCCTACTTCCCCCATTCATTCTGTTGCTATGGAACTGGCAAGATTTGATAAAATGTATCTCTTAGTAATTCCTGCAATAAAATCAGTTACATAAGTAGTTAGATAATTATAAACTTTATGCTTTGAATTGTTGCCATACAAAGTGATCCAGAATCATAGAATCACAGATTTTGAGAGAAGGAAGGGACCTGAGTAGTCAACTAATTGAAATAATACACAAAAGGAATCTCAGTATAACTTCTGACATGCTAATTATCCAACTTCTCTTTGGAGATTCCCAACAAGGGGAACCCTATCACACCTTTAGGGAGACCATTCCTCTTTTGGATGCTTTAGGAATGTCTAGTTAGGAAGTTTTTATAGTCATCAAACTTAAATTTATGTCTCTGCAACTTTCACCCATTGTTCCAGATTTGATCCTCTGGGGTCAAACAGTGCATATCTAATTCCTTGACAACACTTTAAATACTTGAAGACAGGTGTCATATTCCCTTACATATTCTCTTCTCTAGGCTAAGCATGTCTAGTTCTTTCAGTGAATCCTCATATGTCATGGACTCAAGGACCTTCCCCCTCTTGGTTTTCTTCCTTTGGACATTAAGGTTTATCAATGTCTTTATTTCTTTTTTAAACCCTTACCTTCTATCTTAGAATCAACACTGTGTATTAGTTCCAAGGTAGAAGAATAGTAAGATTTAGGCAATGAGGATTACGTGACTTGCTCATGGACACATAGCTAGGAAGTATCTGAGGTTAAATTTGAACCCAGGACCTCCCATCTCTAGGCCTGACTCTCAATTCACTGACCCACGTAACTACCCTCTGTGTCCTTTTTAAAAAAAATTTAGAATATTTTTCCATTGTTAAATGATTCATGACTGTCCCCATCCCTTCTTCCCTCCCTACTCCCAGGGCTGACAAGCAGTTCCACTGGGTTATACATGTATCATTGTTCAAAACCTATTTCTGTGTTATCATATTTGCAGTAAAATGAATGTTTAAGGACAAACCCCTAATCATATCCCCGTCAAACCATGTGATCAATCATGCTTTTCTTCTGCATTTCTACTCCCACAGTTCTTTCTCTGGATGTGGATAGTGTTCTTTCTAATAAATTCCTCTGGATTGTCCTTGCATTGCTGCTGGTAGAGAAGTCTATTACTTTTAATTGTACCACAGTGTATCAGTCTCTGTGTATAAGGTTCTCCTGGTTCTGCTTCTTTCATTCTGCATCAATTTCTGGCATCAAGTTCCAGTTCACATGGAATTCCTTCAGTTAATCTTTCAGCACAATTGTATTCCTTCACCATCAGATACCACCATTTGATCAGCCATTCCCCAATTGATGGACAGCCCCTCATTTTCCAATTTTTTGCCACCAAAAACAGTGCGGCTACAAATATTTTTGTTCAAATATTTTTCCCTATTATCTCTTTGGGGTACAAACCCAGTAGTGGTATTGCTGGATCAAAGGGCAGGCAGTCTTTTAAATCCCTTTGTAAATAGTTCCAGATTGCCTTCCAGAATGGTTGTATCAATTCACAACTCCACCAGCATTGTATTAGTGTCCCAATTTTGCCACATCCCTTCCAACATTTATCACTTTCCTTTGCTGCCATATTGACCTGTCTGCTAGGTTTGAGGTCTCATTGTCCTTCTTAAACTATGGTACTTGGAATTGGATACAGTACTTTAGATAATGCTTGGTGAGGACAGAATAGAGTGAGACTATCATTTCCCTATACTGGTAAGCTAGGCCTTTAAAGCATCCCAGGATCCCATTAGCTTTTTAGTTGATACATGTTAGAGCAGATTACTGCTAATTCTTACTGAGTTTGAAGACCACTGAGTCCTCTAGATTATTTTCAGAATAACTGATTCTGTTCATATCTGTTGAGCTCTATGATCTAGTTTCTTTTGTAAAATATCAATGATAATAGAAAGCTTCATATTGTTGTTTGAGGTTTTAAAAATTATTGTGTTAGTTTTTTTGCCATCTATTAATTTAGTAAACATTTATTAATCATGTTATATACAAAAACTGTCTATATTGTTGGAGATACAAAGATGAGTAAGACAGTTTCTGTTGTTAAAAAGCTCACAATCTATTTGAGAAATAAGATAATATCATAGTTTGTTTTGTATTTAGGTAGCTGAGTAGGAGACAGAAATTAAGTTCTGTGGAAGATCTAAGCAGGGAAAAATAATTCTATTGGGAGTAAGAATCAGTGGGATTTCAACAGATTAATATGGGGCTTTAGGAATGGATCATGGAGATTACATTGTAAATATAGGTTGGACTGAGCAATAGCATAAAGGTGGGAAATGGTCAGATTTACTCAGGAAAAAGGGTATAAAAAGCATATAAGATTTATGTATTATTTCATATGTGGTCACAGATGGTAGCTTATGGATTTTATTTAGTTGTTTTTCTGACTAGGGAGAACGCTACTGTAATGAATAAGGCATATCAGAGGAAAAAGAAACTGTGGTGTTAATAATAGGGGAGGCATCAATTATTTTTTTTAAACACGTACCTTCTGAGTTAACCAGGGTCATACAGCTAGCAAGTGTCTGAGGTCAAATTTGAACCCAAGATCTCCAATCTCCAGGTCTGGCTTTCTATATTCAGAGCCACCTAGCTGCACCTGACAGTAATTACATTTTTCTCCCTTCTCTCTTCCCCTAAAAGAAAAGAAATGTACTGGGAGGAGCAGCTTGTGAAGACAATTAAGATCAGAACTCAGAAGATAGAACTTTTTAAAGTAGTCAGTGAGGACCCATTAAAGCTTTGACCCCAGGAGAGATATGATGATCAAAGATATACCTCAGAATAACTTAATTGATAGCAGGTGTATCAGAAGCTAGCCCAGAGGACGGAAATGCTAAGAATCAAAAGAATCAGGTAGAAGGCTATTGCAGCAGGCCAAATGAGAGGGACCAACCTTGAAATTATAACTGTAGCATAAGAAAGAGAAAGGAGGAAGCAGTTGAGAAGTACTTTGGAAGTAGAGTTCATAGAACTGTGCAAATGACATGGGATTTAAGGAAGAGGGGGGAATCAAAGATGATTCTCAGGTTTCGGGCCTGAATAACTAGGAGTACTATTGATAGAATTTGGAAAGTTAGGAACAGGGAAAGGAGAAAAGATGATTATTTTGGTTTGGACATTTTTAACTTTGAAGATTTGGTGGATCATCTGGAACAGACATGCTGAGCAGAGGTTTGGAGATCAGAAAAGAGGTCATTAGGAAGTCATTTACATAGATATCAAAGAATCTTAGATCTAGAAGTTGTAATAATTAACATTATGAAACTGATAGTAGCTTAATAACTTTATTAAATCAAAGTAGAAGTAGTAGTAAAGAGAGGGAAAGGTAGGAAAGAGGTAGAGAAATACTTAACTTTCTAATCTGTTGGCTGCCATGATGGATCTATAGCTAAACTATGACAAGGGTTCCTTCTGCTCCTGCCAGAAAACCCAGACAGGTCCCTGGTTTGACCTTATAAGCTCTTTTCTCCACTCATTAACTCTCACATATCACATCTCAGGAACCAACCATAGCTTCTTAATTTGCTTGGGCTGTCCAGGGTGGCAGTGCCTGTGGAATCAAGTTTCCTGTCTTCTTGGTTCCTTAACTTCCATTCTCTGAGGGTTTATCTATACCTGAATTTACTCAGTGTCATTTGACCTCTAGGTCACTGAGAGATGATGTTAAAAAGGAGACACTGGAGAGAAATTTGCTTCCAACAAAGTGATAGGGTTCTCACCTAGTTCATTCCCCCCATTTTGAAGATGAGAAAATTGAGGTCAAAGGAGGAAGAAAGGAAGGAAATAAGAAATTATTAATCCCTTGCATGTGCCAGGCACTGTGCTGAGCACTTTACAAATATTGTCTTGATTCTTGAAATAACTGAGGTAGGACTATTATCCCTATTTTACAGTTGAAGAAATTGAGACAAAGGTTAAGTGATTTGCTCGGGATTACACAAGGAATAAATAACAGAGGTGGAATTAAAACCAAGATTTTTTTGAATTCAGAGCCAGTACCCTATTCACTATACTTAATAGTAGTTAATAGTTGAATTTATAGGAGTAAAATATGATTTTCAAAGGAAATTTTATGGAGAGATAAGAGGAAGAGGATGAAGAATGGTACATAAAAGTGATGAGTGTTGGAGGAGAAAGAAGAGCCTAAAAGAAGTTTTTTTTTAACCCTTCTGTTTTAGAATCAGTACTAGGAATTGGTCCCAAGGCAGAAGAGCTGTAAGAGCTAGGCAGTTGGGGTTAAGTGACTTGCCCAGAGTTTCACAACTGGGAAGTGTCCAAGGTCAGATTTGAACCCAGTATTTCCCATCTCCACATCTGGCTTTCTGTCCACTGAGCCACCTAGCTGCCCCTTGATCAGGGGTTCTTTACCTCAAGTTTGTGAAGTTGTTTTAAAAAATATTTTGACAATTGTAGTGCAATTGGTTTCTGTTGTGGTCCTATGTTTTTTATTTTATACATTTAAAAATATTGTTCTGAAAGAATTCTATAGACTTCACCAGACGGTCAAAAGGATCCTTGTCACAAAAAAGGGTAAGACTCTCTATCTCTAGAATAGATAATGCTTTCTCTGTAGCCATTTAAGGTTTGTAGGTGTCTTAGACAAATTTTCATTGGATCCACACAGTAACTTTTGATGCAGTGCTCTTATTTCTTCCATTTTATAGTGAGGCAACTGAGACTGAGAGGCAGGTTAGATGACATAGTAGATAGAAAGGACTGGACTTGGAGTCAGGAAGACCCAAATTTAAATCCAAACTCAGGTACTTGAGTGACCTCAGACAAGACACTTAATCTTTCTTTGTCTCAGTTTCTTCAACTGTAAAATGGGGATAATACTCATATTATCTTAATACTTAAGGATCAAATGATAAAGTGTATGTCAAGTGCTTAGCACAATGCCTGGCATAAAATTGGCTTTTAATAAATGCTGCTTTTATTCCTTAAGTAACTTAATTTAGTCCATCAACAAGCAACGAACAATGCATGCTATTTGCTAGATTCTTGACCAAGGGTGAAGGATACAAAGAAAAAAAATGAATCATTTCTTACCATTGAGAAACTTAGATGCAACTGGGATAGATAAGATGTATACATACAAATAGATACAAAATAACTGCATGATAATATTTGAAAAGGAGCCACTTCTAGCTGAGGGTGGGGTTGGGTTCAGGAAAACTCATATAGGAGTTGACATTTGAGGCCAGCCTTGAAGGAAACTAGGCATTCTAAGTATCTAATTGTTGGGAGAAACCATTTCAGGGAGACAACTTGTGCAAAGGCATGGAGATTTTAATCAAATGTTGCGTGTAAAATACAGCAAGAAGGACATTTTGGTTGGGATAAAGAATTTATGATAAAGTTGGAAAGGTAGATAGGAGTCAAATTGCGAAGGATTTTTAATATTTAACAGAGAAATTTGTATTTCATCCTAGTGATAATAGGGAATTTATGTAAAGTCAGTGGAGTTTATTAAGGAGGGAAGTGACATTAGAACTGTGCTAAGGAGGCCCTAGCTTGTGAAGGGCTCCTGAAGAATACTGGCAGAATGATCTGAACTAGTGAATGAAACCAGAAGGAAGGACAGGTTTTGGGAAAAAGATGAACTTTTTGGAAATGTTCCATTTGAGTTGCTGGTGGGACTTTCAGCTGTCAGGGTCCCATAGAAATTTGGTGATACAGACTTAGAGCTTGGTAGAGAGTCAACACGGATATATAGATTTAGTCATAATAATTGCCATGTAAGTACTTTAAGGTTTTCAAAACACTTTTAGAATCTTCTGTACAGTTAAATTGAGGGGACCAAGTTAGATTGTCAAGAGTGTAGAAATAGGAAAGTGCCACATTCCAAACCTGGAGAGTAATCACTCAACTTGAGAGTTCAGGAAGGGGAATAGTATTCAGTGAAGGAATGAATACAAAAACAGGTAGAGAATCAGAAGACTATAGCTTGTCTGAAATCAAGGAAGGAAAGACTATCCAGATAGAGGTAGTAATCAGCAGTGCCCCATACTACAAAGAGGTCAAGGGAGATGAAGGCCATTTGGTTTGCTGATTTGCAGACTATTTTTGGTCCCTCCAGTTCCTAATGCTTTTGCCTCTAATTCTACCTTTTATCTATTGTATATGTTGATTTATATATATTGTTTTACTCATTAAAATGCAAGTTCCTTGAGGAAGGTAGGAACTTTTTTTTTTTAAATACCTATACTTAGCCCAGTGCCTGGCACATAGTAATTACTTAAAAAAGAGTTGCTGATTGTCTGAATGAAGGAGCTGGGGATATTTAAGCTGGAGAAGGACATATTAGAGTTCCTTGTATTTGAAGGGCTGTCACTTTGAAGAAAGATTAGACTTCATTCTGTTTGCCCCAGAAGTCAGAATTTGTACAGATGAATGGAAGTTGTGGAGGCAAACTTAAGTTAGAGATATGGCAAAACTTTGTAGCAGTTAGAGCTGTCAGAAAGTAGAATGGACTACCTCAAAAAAGAGTGGATTTCTCTTTGTTGGAAGCATTTTGGCAAAGTTTGCATGGCTGGTTTTGGGGTAGAATTCTTTTATTATGCTTGCATGAGTGATGTCCTGCTTGTGAGGTTCTATGATCAAATTCTCATTTTATAGTTGAGGAAACTAGGGCCTAGAGAAGGTAAGTGATTTACCCAGGGGCACAGCAAGTAAGCATCCGAGTCTGGGATTTGAACCTTACTCTTACACACCAGTTGAATGACCTTTGAGAGTGCTACAGGTAGAAGCCAGTTTGGAAGGGGTTGAGAAGTGGAGGCCTTGGATGCAAACATTTAATTTTTTTTATTTCTATGGATATCTTTTGTTTTTATGTTGCCTTATTTTTTTAATAGTATATCCCTCCCTACTCCTCTAACTGAGCAAAAAATAAAAAAAAGTTCAACAAAACTCACCAATTTATCCTAAGATTGGGAAGGAGAACTGATGTGGTAGTGGGATAGCATAGAGTGATGGAAAAAATTTTTTTAGGATTGGGGGGAACCTAAGGATGTTTGTAGGCAAATAAGAAGGAAAGAGAAGGGAGAGATTGAAAATGTATGAAAGATATGAAATATTTGCTTGAATAAAAGGCCTGGAGAGGAAGCAGGATTAAAAGAACATGAATTAACCTTACAGAAAAGTATTCTTCTACTTCTGTGTCTCCAGTGAAGGAGGAGGGAGTGATGATATTGAGAAGTGTAAAGAATTGGATAGAGGAGAGTTGAAGGCAACCCCTTTTGGATGGCATCAGCTTTTACAGTGGAATTGTCTTCATTGCATAAATGCAAAGAAGTTGGCACTTACTCTGAGGCATATACAGAGTGCTGTTCAGTGTCATCTATCAAATTTTCAGGTAGATAGCTTAATGCCCATATGGCCACAATTTAGACTTGAATCTTGAATGTTTTACTAAGATTTAAATGAAGAAAAACAGCTCAGTTTCTGGTCAGTCCACCTGTCATGAGAGAGTATATTCATGGATTAGTACAATTTTTCACTGGTATTTGAAAATAGTTGAAAGCTGATGTTTTAGTGGATGGGTTACTTAACATTATCTATAACTCTGCATTTTTACATAGCTGGAACACAAGCTTTTATTGTAGGAATTTGTAACCTTAAGAATTTGTTCCCAGGTTTTTCTTGCTAAGACTCTTGACATCTGATAGTTTTATAAATTCTGTCTATTTTTAACATGTTTTTTTCTCCTTTCAGCAAGTACTTAATAGTGTTTTCGGGATTTTGCATTTTCCTTTTATTCTTACATTTGGGTAGGTGTGGGAAAGGAATAAGAATTTGTTAAGTGCTAGTTATGTGCTAGGTACTGTACTAAGTATCTCATTTGATCCTCTCAACAACCCTATGATGTAGGTACTATTACTATTCCCATTTTACAGTTTAGGAAACTGAATAAGACAGATTTAAGTCTGCCCATGGTCATAGAGCTGGCAATTAATTGTATGCAATCAGGTCTTTCTTACTTCAGGTCCAGTGTTCTATTCACTGTGTCACTTAGCTGCCTAGCATTTGCTAGTCTTTCTTTTTAAAATGTACTATAATCTTCTCATTCATCATCCCTTTGCCATACTGTTTCTGGGTTCTGATTTGGAGATTAACCACATATGAAACTAGTACCTTAAAGTGGTCTCTAGACACTCATATATGTGTGAAGGATTTTTTGGTGGGTTTCTTTCAGCATAACATGAACTTTTATTGACAATATTGTCAAAGCAGATCCAGGGAAGTACTCACATTACATTTGCTTAATAGGATTTTTGCAAACACCTGCTGTGCATGCATGGATAGTAAGCCCACAATAAAGTCTTTCACAGGTTTATCTGACATCAAAGCCACATGAGGGAATTTGTCAAAAGGTAATGTCAAGTTCAATAAGAGTGGTTTCAAAGTAATACTTTTCATGCTTTGCATAACTGGGCCTCAGAGTTGTAAGCCAAATTAATAGGAACCGGTTATGAGACATATAATATTTATTCTGTGAGGTATCAGCAATGAGAAATTGCATCCTTTATAGTTCTGCCTATAGTGGGAAGAAATGGTAATACTGGATGTTTCTAGATGCAAAAGTTAAATTAGTTTCTAATAATAAAAGTATTATATTTTATGAGGTTTATTAGAATTAAGAATACAAAGTAGAAAACCATGTGCCCATGGCTGATTAGCCAATTCAGAATCCCCGTGCTTAGCATACTCACTACATCTTGCAATCTCCGAGTACAGGAAGAGAGCTCTTGGGAGGCAGAGAGCCCCTTAAATACTAATTGTGGTCTCTCCCAGGTAGAGACTCGGGTGAGATTATAGGGAACTCTGGGAAGTACCAAGGACTTCTGGGGATTAAAGTCTGGGGTTAAAATCTTCATTTTTACATCAAGCTTTCTGGAGGAAAGTCCATTTTACTGGCAGAGATGGTCAGTCAGTATGGTAGAAGGTAGACAGTATGATCAGTTGGTGATATTTTTTGAATAAAGAAGAATTGTGAACAGTACTGTATTTAATAGAGAATAGAGATTTTTTAAAAATGGAAAAGACCATTGTCTTTATTTAATCAGCTGATCCATGGGAAGTGGGAAGGATAAATCAATCCAAAGTTACTTATTGCATTCTTTTTTTGATTGCCATGACACATATCCTGTTTCTCCCATATTTTCCTTTTTTTTTTAAAATCAAAGGAGTGTTTACTGTTTTATTGTTCTACTCTTCCTACACTTTCTGGGGTTTATTGCTCTTCATTGGGAAAATTATTCTAGTAGTTGGAGGAAATTGCATAGGACTGCATATCTATGTATCTTAAAAAAATAACAAAAACAAAAAACCCTTACTTTCTGTCTTAGTAAGAACTTTAAGATAGAAGAGCAAGGCAAATAAGGTGAAGTGACTTGCCCAGCCCCACAGCTAGTGACAAGTGTCTAGACTTGGCATCAGAAAGACCTGGATTCAAATCCCTGCTCAGTTACTACTGATGGAATCGGAGCTTCAGTCTCATTTGTAGCAAGTCACTTTACCTCAGGCTAGCTTAGTTTCCTCTTTTGTAAAATGTAGTTAATAGCTAAAATGAAATATTTGTAAAGTACTTTGCAAAAGTTAAAACTATGTAAGTGATAGCTCTGACATTATTATCCAAGGACTTGGAGATTTCTTCTTTAAATAATATGATAAATTAAACATCCATTAAAACATGTGGTCTTTTAAGGAACAACTTAAGTGTTTCTAATATATTTTTTATTTATTTCATTAAATGTTTCCCAATTACACGTAAAATTTTTTAGTACTAATTTTTTAAAAATTTGAGTTCCAAATATTCTTCCTTCCTCCCTCTCCATTAAAAAGGTGAGCAATATGATAGTGATTATAAATGTGAAGTCATACAAAGTGTTTTAGCCATGTTACAAAAGAAAGAAAATAAAGTGAAAAATATTATTCTGGAATATGCACTGAGAGTTCTAGAATTCTTCCTCCGGAGGTAGAAAACATTTTTCATTATGAATTCTTCAGAATTGTCTTGGATCATTGTCTGTCAAAGTAGCCAGCCATTCACAGTTGATTATCCTTTAAAAAATTTCTGTTTACAACGTTCTCCTGGTTCTGCTCACTTCACTTTGCATGAGTTCGTTGAAGTCTTTTGAGATTTTTCTGAAAGCATTCTTCATCATTTCTTATAGCACAATAGTATTCCATCCCAATCCTATACTGAATCTTGTTCAGCCATTCTCTATCGATTGATGGGCAATCCTCATTTCCAATTATTTGCCAAAAAAAAAGTTACTGTAAATATTTATACATAAATAGGTCCTTTCCCCTTTTCTTTGATCTCTTTGGGATACAGAGACTTAGGATATGCATAGTTTTATAACCTTTTGGATGTAGTTACAAATTTCTCTTGACCTGGGTCACAACTCCACCAACAGAGAATGTGTCCCTATTTATTTTTCTGCCTACCCCCTCCAACATTTGTCATTTTCCTTTTCTGTGATGTTAGTCAATCTGATAGTTGTCTGGTGGTGAGTCAGAGTTGTTTTAAATTACATTTCTTTAATCAGTAGTAATTTAAAGCATTTTTAATATAACTATATAATTTTTTATTTCTTCTGAAATTAGTCTATTCATATCCTTTGACCAATTGGGGAATGGCTCATATTTTTATATATTTGACTCAGTTCCCTATCTATTTGAGAAATGAGGCTTTTTTTTAGAGAAACTTATTGTAAAAATCTTTAGTTTCCTGTTTTCCTTCTAATTTAGACAGCTTTAGTTTTGTTTAAAACTTTTAAAATTTCATGTAATTAGAATTATTTATTTTACTTCCTGAGGAACCACTCTTCTTAGAAAGGGGAGATTGGTATGGGAGACTGGCAGGGTTTTTTGAGGTTTTGTATCTTTTTGCAAATAATATGACTTATTTAGAAAACTAAAGAATGGCCAGAAATTTAATTTAGGCAGGTCTTACTAAAGTATCAAGATATAAAAATGAAATAGCAAATTTATTAACATTTCTTTACATTACTAATGAAGTTAGGAGCCTAAAATTAGGAACAGTTAGGAAGTGAAATTTATTTTAAACAACAAAATCTTTTAAAGACTTAAGGGACACCTAGGGAAAAAGAAAGTCCAAATAATTGAAGAGATATTTGCATACTTTTCTAGGCTGCACAAATTTAGTAAAAATGAATGACATTTTCCAAATTATTTAGAGATCTAGTACTATACTAATCATTTAACTAAAGAATGCTTTATTTAATTGGAAAAATAACAAAGTTCTCTTATAGGAATGCATACTAATGTAAAAAAAAAATCAGGGGATATAAGGAAAGTAGAAACAGGAGTGTGTAGTGCTGCTATCAGAACTATATCAGAACAAAGCAGAATTACCAAAACTACCTGGAACTGGATGAAAATGGAAAAGTTGATTAATAGAATTTATTGGATAAGTAAGACCTAGAAATAAATGTGTGCAGTTAGCTATTGTTTGACAAATTCAGGAGCATAAATTGTGGGGCATGGACTCTCATTCTTTGAGAACTATTAAGCAAATTTGAAAGCCATCTGGCAAAAAATAGTTTTAGATCAGCAGTTTATACCATATTAAACATTACATTTCTGCTATAGGTTTTCCATGCTACTATGGTTTATAACACAAAGTTACTTTGTGAGAGTGAGGAAATCTTGTTATGTGCTGTTTTCAGGGAAATAATTTTCTATATGCAAATTTTCTGTATGCCTAATTTTCTATAACCTAGTTTTGCACAATAATGTATCTATACACACACACACACACACACACACACACAAATGGTGACTATATGACTTCATCTTTTTGTGTCATACTCTTTTCTAACTGATTTTTTTTTTCCAGCTTTCAGAAAATGTTATTGGGCGAATGAAGGAATCTTCTCCATCTGATCCAAAGTCTCCAACTAGATCTCGTAGTTATGATTCTAAAGGTATTTCCAAACTTTAATTTTTGAAGGTTGTTAACAGAAAAATTACAGTTGGGGAGGGGAGATGTGGTTATGTGAGAAATGCATTTGAAAAAGGAGATGCCTTACTGTTTTGAATTATATCTTTCTTTATTGCCTACTGATATATTCGTACTAATCACTTAAATGAAATAGGTGAATTATGTGTGCTTTTGACCTTTTACCAACTTTGGGAATTGTAGGTTGTACCTGAAACCAATAGCAAGATTCCCTCTGAAATTTTACATTTACATTTTTTCCCTTTCCCCCTTGTATCTAAAAAGCCTTCATTTCTAATCCATTTTCTGTGCCCTTTCTATGACTTTGTCATCTTCTTTGCCATTTTCTCTTTCTATTAAGCAGCAACAACAAAAGAGTCAATGTTCTTATCTATTGTGCCAGGATAGTATAAAGATTTAGAGGTTAATGTTTGCTAAAAATGTTGAAATTGAAAAACATTACAAAATTATTTATCTTATGCTGTTTAAACTATTGAAGTACTATTTAAAATGGAAATTTGTGTTTGCATTTCAAAAGTTGGAATTTTTTACTTCTACATTTACAAAATATAGTGTAACTTAAAATTATCATCAGCCAAAAGAGTAAATTTCCCACTGTGTGCTTTGGATAATTCATGAGAATGTATGATTAACTTCATTTTATATCTGTTTTCCAAGGCCTGTTTTATCCACTATCTCCAATTAGTTCTCTCTTTTACTGAAACCAAGAGCTAGAAAATAGTATATTCTCTTCTCATCCATTTCCTGTCTTTTCTGACACACACACTAAAATGACTAGAAAAGTACAGAATTTGTATGATCATCATTATAGAGATGTTGATGTAGTCATTAGAAAGTACTAACCAAGAACTGAAAGCGCAGTGTTCTCGTGTGTCTTATCTTGTCTGGAGGCCTGATTGTGAGAGTTATATATATTGGTTAACTCTTTTTGTTTCACTGAGAATAAGAGGTTGATAACCTATGGAGTAGTAGTAGTAGTAGTAGTAGTAGTCTCGGTAACCGAGGATGAGGATTGTCTTTGTGCGTTTTTGTGCACAAAGACACTTATGCATGAAGATTTAAGTGGAAAAGTCGATGCACAGAGACAGTCCCACTCTCTAGGCATTGGAAGCCTGGGTCCAGTGGTATGAAAAGTCATTACACCTGGAGACTTCCTCAGCTGCATTGGATGGCTGTGTTGTCTTTTGTGCTCCAACACACCCTGAGCACTCCACAGTGCCTTGCTGCATCGCCTTCTCAGCTGTTGAACCTTCTTATTGATTTCTTCCGCCTGTTCTGCCGAAGCAGTCTTCACATGCTGGGTGAGCAAAGCCCTGGTTCACCAGGGGTCAACGACGACCTGATGGCTACCCTCACAAGGTTTAGCTGGCCTGTCGAAGACGTTGCCCGGGGTGTGGCCGCTGCCGCATGCTAGCAGCTACTGGGAGCCACAAGTGAGAGGTGGGGGTCAGAGGCTGGAATGCTCCCCTAGAAGGGCACGACAAGCCCTCCATACCAAAGATATTACTCCTCCCTGAGCACCCCATACACCCCAACCTATGGAGTAGAGAAATAAGAGCCAGTTCAACACTTTGTATAAGAGAGGATTTACCACCATTTCCCCCTCTTAATACATAAGTTGAATTCTATTGTAATATGTGAAAATTCAAGCAATATTTAATGAAAAGTAAATTTCATCTTTAAAATTTTTACTTATGTAGCATTTTGGTAACAGAGTCTGAAAGGTTTCCCGTTACTGTGTTTTGAAGGTCTTGTGACTGAATCAGAGAGAGAGGGCACACATTGTTGAAAGTGGTGATTGTCTATGGCTGTCAGTCCTATAGAAAGACTTGTCTCAACATTATGCCAGGTCAACTCAGAAAATAATTCTCATTTTTAAGTGACTTTTTATCTCGTCTGCTTGCTTTCCTAATGATTTTTTTTTCCTGTTCCTTGTGTGAAGGATCAATCCATTTATGTGAGTTTTTTGGATTGTGTTGTGAACATGGGTAGATAGGTAGTGTCTGTGGGCAGTTGGTGCAGGAGATAAGAGTAATGGCCCTAGAGTCAGGAAGATTCATCTTCCTGAGTTTAAATATGTCCTCAGACACTTAGTAGGTATGTGACCCTGACCAAGTTACTTAAACCTATTTGTCTCAGTTTCTTCACCTGTAAAATGAGTGGGAGAAAGAAATGGCAAACCACTTCAGCATTTTTGCCCAAAACAGTCCTAACAGTCATGAAAAGTGAAAAGCAACTGAACAGTAACTGAACTGAAAGAGAGTGCCTATAATTCTGGATTTAGAATTTAACCTGAAGTATTTAAAAAATTATAGCCTGTCAAATTTGACACAGAGGAAATGGATCAAGAGTATATGGGACATTTTATAAGGATTACCATTAGAGTTCTCCCTCCCCCTGTTGTTCACTCTGAAAAACCCCCAACCAAAAACTGGCCTGAGTGATTATTCCTTAAGAGATTATAGTTTCGCTCAGTGTGATGCCAAACTTGTGTTACAGTGTGTGATTATATTGATATTTTGACTCTGTTGTTATGTCCTAATTCAGTAATTCACTAAGTTCCTTAGAGACAGTGCTAGGTTGTTAAACCTCTGCCTGACATTTCCAGCTAACACTTAGGTCTAGAATTTCAGAGTGCTAACCATCTGTTGATTATAGTCCTGGGTAGCACTCAGTATACTATTCCTTTTATACTGTTCTTTGAGTTGCCCCACTTAATTTCTCTTACCTTTACTTTTCTTCATCAGTAAAATGGGAAAATAGTGCTTTTACTTAACTAAAAGGTTTGTTTTAAAACACTTTGTAAGCTGTAAGGTACTATGTAAATGTCAGATGTTTTGTTGTAGATTCTGATCTCCATCAGAATCTCCAGACCAGTTTAATAAATTGTTAAATATACTAAAAGAGGCTCATGAAATTCTTAAAAAATTCTTAAAAAAACCTTCTATCTTAGAATCAATATTGATTTTAAGGCAGAAGAATGGTAAGGGCTAGGCAATGGAGGTTAAGTGACTTGCCCAGGTTCACATAGGGAAGAAATGCTTGAGACCAGATTTGAAAGACCTCCCAATTCCAGACCTGGCTCTCAATGCCTTGAGTCACCTGGTTGGCCCTAAAATTAACTTTCATGGCAAGGCAGCTGGTATTAGAGAGAGAAAAAATAAGGACAGACTTACTTTACCTGACTGATTCTTCTTATTCTAAGATCTTTAGTCACCAGGATTACCTAGGAACCCAAGATTCAGAGAAGCATTCCTTTGAAATGTTCATCAAATAGTTCACATTACTTTTTCAAATGGATTTTACTTGACCAATTAAGACCAGCAGGTTCTCCCTGTATTTGGCTAGTCTCACGTTGCCTTTCTCTGTTTGTGAGGGAGTTAAAAAAGACTTGGCATGTCCATTTGGAAAGGAATTTGACTTTTTCTTTTGATTGTCTGACTGAAAAATTGAAACTTGATATTGATCCATGTAGAGTTTATATAGAAATTTTCCTCTTAAAAAACCCTTTCCTTAAAAAAAAACAAACCTTAACTTCTGTCTTAATATTGATTCTAAGGCAGAAGAGCAAAAGGGCTAGGCAATTGGGGCTAAGTGACTTGCTAGTTTTTTTCTATCTTTGACTTTTAAAAATGGATACTGTAGCTGAAAGATTGGCTTCAATAAATATTGAACAGTAAGTTTGTTCAAATCTTGCTTTGAGTCATAAAAGTTCTAACTTAGGCAGTATTATGGATGGGAAATGAGAATTTGTTTATGGCCACCATTTTTAGCCTTTACCATTTTCCTTGGAGTCAAGCAGTTAATAAATACATTGGATAAGAGTTGAGTTTTTAGAATGAAATTATTTTCTTCCAGGCATACTTTTTCATAGGCACTTGGCCTGTGGTCTGGGGCCACTTTGCATGATTGAACTATAAGGAAAATGCTTTTGAGATATTGAGAGCATTAGGTCTTTTATACATGTGAACTAAATATGTCTATAGAAAGTCATTTTTGAGAAAAGAATTTATGTTAAAGGAGAGGATAAACTTCCCCTGAAACTTTTTTTTTCTGAAACTTTTAAACAGAACAGTGGCTTGTTGCAATAGGTACTTTGAATTTGTTAAGTTTTTTTTTTTTTAGCAAAATAATATATTCTGTGATACCCAAAGCAGACTGATGCCACTTTAACAAATGATTATACTCTGAAGAGCTTCCTGTGTCATTCCTGCGTCTTTGGTTTTTATTTTAAGGCTATACTAGTTTGTATGTCCAACCCAGACTGTTGCCACCTTAGTTTCTTGTTTAGGCTGACATAAAAAGATAACTTTTTATAGGAATATTTACTTACTTTTTAGTACCATCTTTTATCTTGGATTTTTAAACATCCACGTTGAAATACTGACTTTCTCTCTCCTACCTTGAGCTTTTTCTTTTTTGGAACATTTGGTGGATTTAGATGTTCCATATTTGACCTTGCCTTTTGTTAAGAAAATTGTGCCCTGAAATAAATTTGAAGAAATATAGGAAAGTAAGTGTAGGATCAGGCAAAGAGATAGATAGGAGGTATTTGATGATTTTTCAAGCCTTTGAGAACTAGAGGAAAATGAAAAATCTGAGAAAAGACAAATGAACTCACTTTCATTATTATCCCCACTATTAATTTCTTGTTGTGGTGAAAAATAGGAACAATTTATATTAACTATATCACAGAGATCACTAAGTATTTGGCAGGCTTAAAAATCTGCAGAGAACCAATTTGTATGGGAAATAATATAGCCCCAACAAAACAGCTTCAATTTAGGTAAACAAATTCACACATACTTTCTTGGTTATTTTCTTCAGGAAAATGAACCTATTGTTCTACCATTCCCAGACTCATTTAGTCATAGCCCTACACGAAAAGTGAACAGTAAACAAGCCAGTCATTTCTACACATTCTATAACATATGAAAATAGTTACAAAGGCATAAGAGGCTGTATGATGTGACTGATATAGACCTGAACTTGAAGCCAAGAAGTCCTGGATTGAAACCATGCCTCTATGATAAGTGCTAGCTATTTGACTTGAAAAAAGTTATTTAATAGGGAAGTTAGGTGACAGAGTGGATAGAATGATGGACCAAGAGTCAGGAAAATCTCAATTCAAATCAGGCCTTAGACACTTACTACTTGTGGGGCCCTGAGCAAGTCATGTAACTGTTTACTTTAGTTTCCTCATCAGTAAAAGGAGCTGGAGAGGGAAATGACAAACTACTCCAATATCTCTGCCAGAAAGGGGTCACAAAGAATTGGGCATGACTGAATGATTAAGCAAAAACAACAACAAGATTATTTAACTTTACTATGCTCTAGACAGTGATCTAAGATTGTAGAGTGCAGAAAAGGTACCTATTTTCATTGGTGGAGGGAACTTTGTAGACCTATTTTTAATAGATGATATTTAGAGGGTATATTTTGATGGATATTGGATAACTAATGGATCAGGTAGTCATCTTCTTTTGCCTGCCCTCCTCCCTCTATACCTCCCTTCCTCCCTCTGTCAATCTCCCTTCCTCCCCTCTTCTTCCCTTCAGCTTCCCTTCCCCTTCTTCAGCCTCCTTCTATGTCACTCAGGTGAGTTATGATATTTCAATGAAATAGTTCTTAATCCTCTTTGTCAAACAAGGGGTTTATTTGGGGAAGACAGGACAAGGGTGGAGGATGGAGGTAAGGGGGGAGGTAAGATAATATCCCTATTATCTACAATGAGTTTTAGGTTGGAGGATATTGAGAGAAATGGCAATTCAGTCACTAGCATGAAACAGAGCCAGTCAGAGAGCTATATGAGGACTATTGTCCTTTTTCTGCCTTCAAAATCAACCAGGTCACCTTCAACTTGATTATCCCAAGGCCCAGAGATAAAACTAGCTTCTTCCTTCAGGTTAGCCAGAAAGCCCAAAGACCTTCAAAACCAGTCCAGAAAAACAGTCACCATTGGCTTGGCTCCGAACTGCTTTTGCCAGTCACATTTCAAAAGGAATCTTCACTTGACTGCTAGCTGACCTATCTCCAGCCTCTGTCCTTTGCATGAATGCATCTACCACACTATAAAGTCAAAGTCCAGTCCCTGTCCTTCTACAAGACCATATTTTAATGACATCTAGAATTTTTAAGTATACCTGTGAATCTTATTGCTGCTAATCAATTGTGTAGTAATTATTTGACTTGTTATATGATGGATATTTCCCCCTAATTCCTAAATTAAGGGATTTCTAGTATAGAATCTAAAAAGACACTGAATAGAATCTTCAAAGGTCATGTTGCCCTTCCCTCTGCTCTTTCCCTTTTTCCTTTCCCTTTTCCCCTTCTCCTTAATTTGGTAGAGTGCTAGAAATGGAATCTGGATGACCTAGATTTGAGTACTACCTCAAAAATGATAAAAAATGTGATTCTGGGCAAGTAACTTAACTTCTCTTAGCTTCAGGTTCTCCATCTATAAAAGAGTGATTATAATAATACTTACCTCATTGTAAGGATTATGGGAGATAATGTGAGTACAATACTCTGAAATCTTAAAGTTTTATATTAATGAGAGCTCTTTTTATTCTTCCCAGTAATATCTTTCCAACACTATCAGTGGATATTGAATGGTGACTGAGCCCAGTGGAACAGACTTTGAGGAGATGCCTGCTGAAAAGCTTAAAAAAAGAACAATTTTTGCCTTAAGGAATTTATATTCTAGTCAGAAAGATAAAAGTTATACTCCAAAAGATAACAAATAGCCTAAAGCAGTGAATTAATTAAGGTTTTAATAAGTGATGTAATTTGTAAATACCTTAATAGTTGAAAAAAATAATACTGTGATACCGATTGATCTGGGAGATGATTCCTTCTCATAGAAGAGGACTAGAACTAGAACTTGAAAAGATATAGATTGTCCAGAGGCAGGGAACTAGGGAATTCTCTGGAAAGACGTTTTAACTTAAACCCCTTACCTCCATGTGGAAGATTTCCCTTATTCTATTTCTTGCCATTTCCCATCTATTTTAAAAGAATGAGAAATTGATCAGATTGACATCAAGTTTTTCCTTCCATAAAGCCTATAAAGCCTAAGTCTTTTGAGTTCCATTTACTGGCACAGAATAGTTCATTTGACAACCTTAAACATCTTTAAGATGGTTCTACCCCTCCCTCCACTTTTTTCCCCCCCCCAGACTAAATAACCCCAGTTCTTTCAACCAGGCCTCATACCTTTGAGATGAGATAATAGTCCATATTTCCTTTTTCTTAAAAAAAACAAATATTACCTCCAGTCTTGGAATCAATACTGTCTTTTGGTCCCAAGGACTAGGCAGTGGGGATTAAGTGACTTGCCCAGGGTCACACAGGAAGGAAATGTCTGAGGCCAGATTTAAACATAGGACCTCCTCAATCTCTAGGCCTAGCTCTCAATTCACTGAGCCAACTAGCTGTCCCAGCTTTCTCCCTTTTTTTTTTAACATGATGCTTTTTCAAATATTTGAAGACAATTAACATGTTCTACCTAATTCTTCTCTTCTACCAGTCAGACTTAGTTTATGTACTCTTAGACTTAGTACCAACTCCTTCATAATTCTATGAACAGTTGATGCTCTTTCCTTAGAAGTTTGATAAATTTATTCTTCTTATGTATTTTTCTCTCTTAAATCCCAAAGGCAGAACTCAGTATACTAGCATTTAATTTTGTTTTTCTCATGTTTTCTTAAATCTTGTTCTTATTGTTTCTTAGTTGCATGTAAAAAGTTTAACATTCATTTTAAAAAATCTTGAGTTGCAAATTCTCTCCTGTTCTCCCTTCCTTCCATTTTCCTTAAAAAGGCAAGGAATTTGGTATAGAATATACATGGAAAGTGATGAAAAACATGTTTCTGTGTTAGTCATGTTGCAAAAGAAACACCAACCCCCTCCTCTAACCCAAACAACAACAACAACAACAAAGTAAGCAAAAAAATAATACTTCAGTCTGCATTTAGACTTTATAAAATCTTTCTTTGGGAGTGAAGATAGCATTTTTCATCACTAGTCCATGAGAATTGGCTTGGTTCATTGTCTTGATCTGAATAATTAAGTCATTCACAGTTGATCATTGGTTTAAAAAAAATTGCTGTTATTTCTGTACAGTATTCTCCTCCTCCTCAATTCTCTTTGAGTTTATATATGTCTCCCCAGGTTTTTCTGAAAGCATCCTTTTTGTCATTTCTCATAGCACAATAGTATTCCATCCCAATCCTATACCCCAATTTGTTCAAACATTCCCAAACTGATGAACATCTCCTTAATTTCTAATACTTTGCTACCACAAGAAGAGCTACTATAAACATTTTGTACATGCTGTGCCGTTTCCTTTTTCTTTGATCTTTTTGGGATATAGACCAATTAGTGATATTGATGGATCAAAGGGTAGGCACAATTTCATATCCTATTGAGTTTACTTACAAATTGTTCTCCAAAATAGAAATACTGAAAATCAAAGGCCAAGTTAAAAACAAACAAATAATATCGTTGAATTAATAAATAAAACTAGGAGCTGGTTTTATGAAAAAAAAGCAACAAAGTAAACTATTGGTTAAAATGATTTAAAAAAAGGAAAACCAAATTATCAGAATAAAAAATAAATGATAATCTAGCAAAGATTAAGGAATGCTCAGGCAGGAAATAAATTAGTTGCATATCTATTGGTTTACATTAAGGTGGTAAAATAAGGCTTGAGGCCTTAGAAAGACTTAGTTAACTAGTTAGAAACCTGAAATACTTATGTCTTAATTGTGTCTTCACATCCTCCTGAATGAAGAATATGATAATAAAACTTGCAATTCTTTTAATTGTTACAATCTATGCTTAAGTAACAAATACTGGCAACAGTGTTTTCCATTTTGTTGCTTTTGGCTAGAATTGCTTAATAGTTTTCAATGGAGAGCATAGTAGCAAAGAACATAGCAACTGTTGCTTTCCTTAGATCTATATGAACCAACTCTAGTGGTTGGGAGTTGTTGGATAGCAAAAACAAAACATCTTTCAAATATTCTTTTCAGTTTTTAGTCAGCTTAATTGAATATTTTTTTTATGGCTGAGTATTTATAGTGTTGCATTTATATGTAAGACCTTAATACAAATGCCCTTAAAAATGTTGACTTATACATAAGACCCTTATAAAAATGCCCTTAAAAATCTGTGGTTGAAATAGGAAAGAGAAAGCTCAGTAACCTTTTTAGAGAAGATTGGGGAATTATGGGGAATATTTCTGAATGTGTGTCTACCTATTTATATCTATTTATCTAGCTAATTATTTATTGTGATCTTATTGTCAGTATAGACTATTATAGTAACTTTTTATCAACAGAATAAGTTTCTTTGATAGAATTGAACAGTATATTTTTATTTTTCATATTTTTGAAGAAGTTATTCATTAGGGCCTAATGGATTGCCTTGTTTTATTAAGGGAACAAATGAGCCAATGTCAAAAAAAAAGAAACAATGGCTTCCTCAGTCACTTTCTGAATCAGCAATATAAATGATTTATTTCAGAATGTTAAATACATTTCTTTTAAATATTAATATTTGCTAAAATAAGGTAAAAATATCCTTATGTAAATTGTATAACCTAGGATTTTATTTGGGGCATTTCAAGATTTAGAAGCTGTTCTTATATCGACATATTGAAATGAAATGCATGGATAGCAACTATATAGACAATTGTCTAACCCACCATTGATGTCAGCTTTGTTCCCAGAGGTGTTTGCTGACAGAACAGGATGATAATATTCTTTTTTTGTTTAAAAAATATTTAAATTTAACTTTTTTCAAATTAAACATTTTTTCCTTCCCTTTCCATTCCCAGGGGGGAGAATATAAAGAAAAAGAAAAACAAAAACCTTGTGACACATAATCATAGTATTCCCGTAAGAGCCATGTCTAAAAATATATTTCTTATTCTTCATATTAGGTTATTACCTCTGTGTCAGGAGATAACACTTTTTAATCAGTGGTTCTCTGGAATAACTCAATCAATTGATGTTGATGTTCTTCTGTTGTCTTAATTTCAAAACTGGAATGCTTTTTTTTTCTTCTATAGAAAACATGTTATGACCAGTGGTGAAGTGTGGTTGAAATGCCAAAGCTCTATATTCAGATTTTCTCTCTCCCTTCTTCCCCCTCTCTGAGGTGGTCAATAATATGATATAGATTATATTGGTACATACTTCTATGTTGCTCATGTTGTGATAGAAGACAGATCCCACAAAAAGTAAAAATCTCATGAAAGAAATAAAGTGCTTTGAGCTGTACTCAGATGCCTTCTATGGCTGTGGATAGCAATTTCTTCATGAGTCCCTTGTTGTCATGGAAACTTGCTTTCCTGATAATAGTTTAGTCTTTCATACTATTTTTGTTATTGTATATGTTGTTCTCCTGGTTCTGTTCACTTCACTTTGAATCAGTTCATATAATTCTTTCCAGAATTGTATAAATCCATCCAGTTCATTTCTTATGGTGCAGTAGTATTTCATTGCAACCATATACCATGGCTTGTTCATCATACTATTCTTTTTTTCCTTTTTCTTTACCCCCCCCCTTTTTTTTTCCTATAGAAAACATGTTATGATCAGTGGTTAAGTGTGGTTGAAGAGCCAAAGCTCTATATTTCAGGTGTATTTTTATTGAAAAAATTTTGTGGATGTTACCCCTCATGTGATACAGATGGCAAACTATCTGTTTCTGTGTATCCTTTGAGATTCTTGTAAGAATATATCTTCCTGAGACACTTGGGAGGAAAAGGCTCTGAGGCACTGGGGGCACCTGTAGTGAAGAAATCAGCATTAAACAGAAGTGTAGAGAGATGATTAAGTCAGATTTTTGGCAGTTTTCTAATTTTATATAGAACTGACAGTGACCATTGGACAAAATGAAACAGGTGCATATAGGTTTTGGGAGCTTCTTACTGATATTTTAATCATTTTTGTTAAAATTTGCATTATTCTGGGTGATTTTATTCTATTTTCTACTCATTTTGATTAAAAAAATTCAACCTTTTCCCACAAGAATTAATATTAATATTAATATTCCTTTTCCATAAGAAAACTGTCTCTTTGTTTTTTAAAGCCAGTTTCATTTAGCTCTGTGGGATTTAATTTTGTTTTTATGCTTGGTCAGATCAGTTATTTTCCATACAAATTTATCACTAAATTTGTCATTAGAGAGGTAGAGTATTATAGTAGAAAGAATACTCCATTGATATTCAGGAGCTTTGAGTTGTAGCCTTGGCACTGCCACTGTGTGATGTGGTGCAGGCCAGCCCTGGGAGTTTCTGGCCTCAGTTTTCTTATCTTCAGAATGAGAGATCTGCATCTTTAAAGTCTCTTCCAGATCTAATGGTTTTCAGAGAATAGTTGTCAGCTTTGCATATAAGTGTGTGTATATATTTTACATATATTTATACATTCAAGTATCATTTTGTATTTCTATATTGTATTTATAAGTAGGTATGTATATATGTATTTATATATAGACATGTGTGATTGTATGAATACTTAATAGACTATCTTTAAAGAATTGACTTCTATATAATTAGGAATTTATTATAGATTAATTATTGTATCTAGACAATTATTCTGGTTTTGGACGTTTGAGGCTTTTAAATATGTGTGCATTTGTTTTTTATATATAATGTGTAAAATGAGAAGTGAAAATCTATTAAAAATGAGCTAAGATACCATTATATGTATATCTAAATATATATGTTTGTTTAGTCATTTTAAAAATCATGTCCAACTTTTTGTCAGACGTGACTTAAACTTCATTTGATCTTTTCTTAACCAAGATATTGGATTATTTTGCCATTTTCTTTTCCAGCTTATTTTATAGATGAAGAAATTGTGACAAATAGGGCTAAGTGACTTGTTCATGGTCTAAATAGATAGTAAGTATCTGAGACCAGATTTGAACTCAGAAAAATGAGTCTTCATTATTCCAGGCCCAGGGCTCTAATCCACTTTACCATTAACCTGCCAATAATAACAAGAATAATAATAGTTCAGTATTGGCTGATATATTTTGAAATGCACAAAATGTATATATAAAATTATCTACTTGTTAAAGTTTTTTCTTTAAGAGATCTATTGCTTTAAACTGATCTCATTTAAGTGGTTTAGTATTTGGATACTGTGCTTAGAATAACTTTGCAAACAGAAAAACACCTATGACAGCTTTTAAGGTAAAAAAATACACTGTAGAAAATTAGGGGAAAATAGTAATTAAAAGAGGCTAGTAGGTCTAAATTTAAATTTACCAGCTGTGTTTTGGTTTGTGGGGGCACATGCAATTCAGGTGCATACATTTCTTGCTGTTTCCCCATGATTCCTGTTTCCTCCATTATGAGTCCAAAGTATATTAACATTTACCTGTTGTCTGAAACACTGCCTCAAGAGGTGAATGCCTACATATTTTAGTACCCTGCTGCCTTGCAAGAATCTTGTAAGTATTTGGAAAAGTGCAGTCTAAGGAATTTAAAGCTGGCAGGTGTAATATTAGGCTTACTATCTCAGGGAATGGTCTCTTTCACAAGTAACTTTCTAGATTCTGTAGAGCCTGTTACTCTGCTTGAAATAACAGCATGCCAGCTATAAAAGAGGACTTAACCAGGGGAGCAGTGTTTTTTTAAGGTTAAATGGGACAGGAGGAGATGTAATAACACGTTCTTAGCATTTCAATTTCTGTGGACCAACTTTTGTATTATAGATATTTTCAGTTTGGCTCGACCACTGTCACTTACTACCATTTACCTATACCCATTTAAAAAATATATTTGCTAGTGTTTGGACTTGTGCTATATTTAAGTGACATTATATAATCAGAATTGGAAGTGACCTCAAAGGTCTTTGTAGTTTAATCTAGGCCTGAAAATGAGTCTTCTTTACAGTAAACCTGATTATTAACTTTCCAGTATCTGCTTGGAGATCTTCAGAGAAGGAGAACCTACTATTTCTTGATACCATTTCACTTTGGGATCTGATTGCTAGGATCTTTTTTTTCTTACATCAATCTAGATCTGATTTTCTGAACCTTCCACCCATTATTGTTTAGTTAATCCTGCCTCTCTTGTCTTTGAGAAAAAAGTAGGGTGAGAATTTTCAACATAATAACTCTTTGAATATTTGAACTCAGATATCATCCTTTGGTTTGTGGCTCTACCCAACCCCCATATCCTTAGCAATATAGCCTCAGGGTATCCAGTTTTGAAATAGGATGATCTTGAAACCATTCACAATCCTTTTCACTCTCTTCTATCCATTTCTTTCCTCAAATCAACTCTCACAACTGAACTCTTCCTTTGATAGGACCAGAACAGAATTTAGGGGATTACCACAAGATATAGAGACAAGCAGAACAATCCCTGTCCTCAAAGAGCTTTTCTTCTAATGGGGGGAGATAATAAGTAAGTATTTAGATGCATAAAGAACAAACATAGAATAAATACAGTATGACCATTTAAAACCACATAATTAAATATAATTTTGTAAGAAAGGGAAAGGATCCAGAAAAAACTAAACAGAGCAATAGTTTCTCATTTATCAGTTGTTTCCTTTACTAGAATTTAGTGAGATTTGCAATGCTTTTTTAAAAAGTGTTTACTTGAGGAATTTTCCTTTTTAGCTCTTTAGAAGTATACCTGAAATTGCCCTATCATCTAATGTTACAGAGTGATGATTTCTTCTTGAGATCACACATTTGTCTTCATTGCCAGGAAATTTTGAAATGACATTAATTTACCATTCCTTTAAATTGAGAATGAGTAAAATTAAGAATGAAAAGTAATCATGTTGTTTCATAGATTCCCTTATTACTTCTGAGGTGAAAAACTCAAGACACTGAAAAAAAATGTCTTTGATAGATATTTAACATATTTTTGTGTATACATGGTTGAGTTGGGAGAGAGGGGTTAAATGGCAATATAGGGCAAAGAAAAGAATACTGAATTTGTTCATCCTAGCTCAGTCACATATTCCCTGGGGATGCCCTTTGAGATATTACTTTCCCTTTCCCTCTTTGTGCCTCATTTTCTTCATCTATAAAAAGTGGAGAAAGGGGTAATTAGGTGCCTGCTATATAGCCCTTTCTAGGAACTAACCAACACTGCATGTGAACTATTTAATAATGGTTGTATCCCATCTCAGCAATGAAAGTATGAAGGTGCATTTTCTCTTTCCTAGTCCTAAGCTTGGCCATTATGATTTCATAGCATTTAGTTTTGATTTTTGTTGTTATTTCAATTTACAGTGTTGTAGTCATTGTGTATAATTGTGTATAATAGTCTTCTGCAAGGGAGTCTTCTGGAGATAGTCTTTGAGTCCCCTTTGACCTGAATCTGGAGCTTGGAGGTAACTTGGGACTTGGATTGCCTCTTGGGTGAGTGAGTAGCTGGCCTTCCTTTCCTGGTGTCTGGAGAGAGATTAGTTTTGGAGAGGCCTTCCCTTTTTGGAGGAAGCCCTGTAGGTGGAACTCTGGGTCCTCCAGTCAAAGGTTAACAAGCCCTGCCAGGCTGAGCTGAGCACCAGAGCAATATTTAGTGTGATAGGGTGGACATCTCTACCCTCTTTATATTTTTCTACTTTCACTCTTCCCACCCTTTTGTAAATAAAAGCTATTAAAAGTCATTTTGACTTGAGCTATAATATTTTAAGTTTGCGATCACCATATTATTTTAGAATTCTCACATATTTTAGTCAAACGCTTAATTTATTTCCTTACAGTTTCCAGTTCTTTGCTACACAAAAATTGGTACTTTGCTTTATGAACATTTTTCTCCTGTCTTTGACAACTCTTTCCCACCCCTAATTGAGGTATGTGCCTAGTAACAGGATAAATCCTTTTGTTTTTTCCTTAACCCTTTACCTTCTCTTTTAGAATCAATACTGTGTATGTCTTCCAAAGCAGATGAGCAGCAAGGGCTAGGCTACAGGGATTAAGTGACTTGCCCAGAATCACACAGCAAGAAAGTATTTGAGGGCAGATTTGATCCCAGGAACTCTCATTACTAAATCTGGCTCATAATGCATTGAGCCACCTACCTGCCCCCGTAATTCTTCTTTCTTAGGCTTTTTTAGTTTTGAAGCTTATGTAGAACACAGCTGAACTTTTTGAGCTTGGGATCCACTAAAACTTCCAATTCTTTTTTTCAGAGGGACTATAATTTGGTCATACTTCTCCAATCTTGAATTTGAAAAGTTAGGTTATAATGTTCTTTTTGGCTTCACTGTTTCTGTTCATGACACTACTGTTCTCTTGTGTCCCTGACTTTCCTTTTTTTTTTTGACTCTTCTATTTCTCTTCTCATACCCAATCATTTGCTTTGTACTATTGATTTTTTTTGTCTCCAGTACATTTTCATATCCCTCTAATCTTACTGCTATCACTATAGCTTAGATCCTCATTACCATTTCCTAAAATACCTTGGTACCTTCCTACTTCTCTAGACTCTCCTTTGCAAATACCAGACCATTCTTCCTTATAACCAGGTAATGCCATTTCTCTCCTAAAAGCCCTCCATTGACTCCCTGTTGTCTACTGAATAAAAAATTCAAGCTTTTTAAGCTTTTCAGTTATATTTATCACACTAGACATATAATCACAAAATTTAGAATTTAAAGAGAACTCGGCAACCATTTAGTTCAAGCCATAGAAATTTTTTTACCTTTATGTCTTTGCACTTGTTATTCCCTATGGCCCATCTCATCCCCTAATCCTACCCCCCCACTTGAGCCTTTTGTACTTTTGTCAGTCCTTTTTAAAGCTCATAATAAATGTTCTTTATTTCATTAAGTCATCCCTGATCTACTTGGTTCTCTCTTCTCTTTCCCCCAGTTGGCAGTGAATTTTTCCTTCTTAATCCATTACAATGCATTTTGTTTGTATCTTTGTTCTAAGAATATATTACTTTATGTTTTGGTTTGTTTTGTGTCATTACATCATTCTATTTGACAATGTGGCCTGAGATTGTGTCTCATCTTGTCCTGTTGTTTCAGCTTATAGTAGTTCTCTACACTCAGTATTTAATATTGCTAAATTGAATATTTAGTATAATGTACTTTTCATGTGTTATAGATAACATATTAATGATTTAAGTTTTTGCTTCACATCTTAAAATTCAGACTTTACTTAAACAAGGATCTTTCCATTTTAATTAGAAGCATAGTTTTTGAAGTTTTTAGAATTTATTATTTATGTAATATTTGAATACAGAGAAAATGAGATGGACTTTTCTTGCATGATTTTGTTTTTTAACTATATAAATGAAAAGTACTTCCCCCCTTAAAATGTTGTCAGTTGTGATCTTTTTCTTCTAGTTGTTAATTCAGCTCAAGCCCTATAGCGTCTGACAAATGACAGACTTTGTAAATAAGTAAATATTTCAAATAAGGGAAGATAGATAGAGATGTGAAGTAAAAGATTGGGTTTGGTCCATAACTTAAAGTGTCATTTTTTATCTCTTTCTGAGTTATCTTTTTGTTAGTACTAAGAGGGCAAGGGACTTTTGAAGATTATGAATATCTGTGGAAAGCTCTGCCTTTCCTTTGTTTCGCTCTCTGAGCAAATTTATTTTGAGGGATGTTAAACCTTTCAAACTTTTTAATTATATGCAGGCATCTATAATTATTGATTATTGAAACTTTATGGAAGATCCATATTTTATGAAAGCTGTGCATGTTATATTCTAAAAAATAAAACCTTGTTAAAAATTTTTTTTTGGAGAAAAGAAAAGAAATCAAGGACTTATATGTTACAGAATTTTTGGAGTAAATAAGAAACTACTTTCACTTAAAGTTCTTAGGATAAGCAGTCTTGATCTGAGTTTTTATGAGAGTGAAACATTTTAGTGGGTTCCAAAATTTGAGTTTGAAAAATGTCCACTTTGTTACTTTTAGCTTCTTTTGATGAATAATTATTATGAAACCACCTCACAATATTTCTGTTTCTCATAAATAATACTGACATACCACATAGAGACCCTGAAATATGATAATAAAGAGCATCTTCATGTAGTACATTATATAAGCCCGAAAAAGTTTGCTTTATTGTCTTTTTCAGCTATAGGCCTATAACCAAGTATTTTAAAAAAGCTCATCAAATGTCAAACCAGACAGATTAAATAAATGTATTATAGTGCCTTTCCTCCTGATTTTGTTAGTTCTTTTGTTAGTTAAATAAGAGAGAACTTCTTAAAAGCATTTAATCTATTACTTTCCATGAAAAATAGACAGGTATTATCAATCCATGTTTTTGTATTTCCTGAAAGTAGTTTGCTATATATGCTTTTAGATTATATATTTAAAACCATTAAAAAAATAGGGTAAGAGCAGAGAGGCTGGCCAATGTGGTACAATAAGTATTTACCTTGGAGTCTGCAAGTCATTGAGTCGGTCAATAGCATTTATTAAACTCCTACTATTTGCCGAGTGCTGTACTAAGCACTGGGGCTGTAAAGAAAGCTAAGAGACAATCCCATTTTCAAAAATTACATTCTAATAGGGAGACAAAAAACAAAGAACTGTGTATAAGCAAGATACATAATGAATAAGTTGGAGACAATCATCAGAGGGAAGGCATTAGATCAGGGGATATCAGGAAAGGCTTAATACAGAAGGTAGAATTTGAACTGAGACTTGAAGGAAGCTAGGAGAGACCAGTGAAAATGCTTGAACTAGGGAGATGGAGTATCTTGTTTAAGAAACATCAGGGATTCCATTGTCATTGAAGAAGCACAAAGCTAAACTACATAGTGCCAATTGAGCACAAGGTCAAAGAGACCAACCAATCCTGGTGGGATTGATGAAAATTTTGAGCCATGACAAGAGGACTTGAACTTGTTTGGGGTTCGAGGTTGTGGTGTTTAACATGTGTTAAAGGCAGGTCTTCCTTGTCCCATATTCTACCAAGTATCTCAAATTTTGCTCCTACCTGGATCCTATGATCTTGTCCCTTTTCTACTTTTCATGGTGTGGCAAACTTTCTATAGTCCTTGCTATTGATTGGGTAAATGTATTTAAGCATTTTTAATTGGCCCTGATTCAAGGACTTGTTATAGATTTATTTTTCCTTTTCTTAGAATTTTTATACATAAGGCTTTGATAGTCTATTTCATCCAGAAATTATTTTTTATTTGGATTTTAAAAAATATTTTTGATTTCTCTTGCCAATTGATTCATACATCTCATAACTCAGCCATACATCCCTAAGTGATCCCTGTGTTTTTCAATCACCCTCTTCACGGGGAGGGTGGGGGGAGTATGTATAATTATTATTATTTTAAATTGCAAAGTTTAAAATTGTTTTTGAGAGTAATTTTAGGTTAATAAACATGCTACCTCTCTGAATCCAGAAAGTGAACTGTTTGGAGATAGCACCTTGATTGAAGATGCCTCCACACACCACAAGCTGCACCAGAAGATCTAGAGTGAACTTTGGGATGTGGTGATTTGAACTGTGTTGTGGGGTTTAAATGCATTTATTTTGTATGTATACTCTTATGCCAAAGGGGACTGCCCCCTAACTAGCTTTTTTTCAATGTGCCTAGCAATTATTGGCTTTGTTCTCTTTTCCTCTTATCCTCAAATTATTGTAATTTCATAGCTAGTATGTTTATAAGACCCATCAGAGAGACTAGTCTTTTGCAGGTCTCAGGGGGAAATGTATAAATGGAGATTTTGAACCTTAGACTTCATTCCCCAGAAGTCCATGGCATTTTCCAGAATTCCCTATAATCTCCATTGCGTCTCCACGTTGGCGAGGTAATGTTATTGATATTTAACTGGCAGTAACGCCTCCCACATCCTTTCTTCTTCCATGATGCAGCAAGTATGGTGGTAAGCTAAGTGTGGGGATTTTAAATGGGCTAATCAGTCACGGGCACATGGATTTTATTTTGTATCCTCTTTATTCCTTGATTTCTAATGATTCTTAATAAACCTCCTAAACTATAATATTTTTATTATTAGAGATTATAATTTAATTTTTACATTTTCCAACTCTAAATCCATGTTTCTTTGATTACCTAGAAGTATGATCTGGGTATATATACATCTGCTCATGTGCTCTGATAAAACTAGATGCTAACTACAGTAGATGCTGTGAATTTTAGATTTACTCCACCCTGTTTAGTCTAGCAATCAGGAATGTATACACCCCTACTTAAGGATTAAGTCTTAAGAAGGATGGCCTATGACAGACATGTTCTAGCAAAGTGACAAATAAGAAACAACTGACAGACTGGCTGTCCTAAGTCAAGCTTAAGCTACCATTGGTACATGTGAGACGCAGGAAGTGATGTAAAAAAACGGTCTATATATTTCACGTCACTTTCTCTCTCCAAGCTTTTTTTGTGGAGAGGTGGCTCTGGCTCTTTTTAAATGCAGAGATGTGGCTGGTGGTAGCGTGCTGGGCGTCTTGACATGTCTGCAGCTATTGTCTGGTTTTGGCAGTGAGCATCCTTGATGTGGTGACTGGGAGAAGCTCAGTAGAGTGGTTCAGGTGAGGTGTCTTCCCTGAGCTCTCTCAGGGTTTAGGCTGATTCCCTTTTCCTTTTCCTTCCCAAAAACACTATCCTCTTAGGAAGCTGAGCTAGTTTTAGTCTTCTGAGGAGGCCTCCTCGTGCCTGAGTTCTCTGAAACTCCCTTGGCTTATGCTAGGCCGGAGAAATCTTATATCTCTTTCCCTCTCTCTTAATTCCTTCCCTCTATATTAATTAAACCACCATAAATTTCCTAAATTGACTTGAATATTTTTATTGGGATTGAATTAAATCACTGGCGACCAACTAAATTTATATTTCAGTCAAAAACCCTTAAATTTACCCCTTACAATGCTAATATATGGTTTAGAGGCTAAATAATCAGTTTTTTCTCTGAAGCATTGGTCTGTGTATGAAATCACAGAATCTCAGTGTTGGAAGGAACCTCAGAGGTCTTGTGGTCCAGCCTTTACCTGAATAAAACCTCCCTCTACAATGTACAGGTGGTTATTAGAATGTTGGACTTGTAGTCAGGGGGGGCATGGGTTCAAATCTTACCCTGGAGAGGGAGTGGGCTGGATTGTCTTAGGAAATTAATTGTAGAGTGTTTTTAATGTTTCCAAATTTCTCTCCAAAATAAAGGCTGCATAGCATTTTATATGAGAGCCTATGTCAAAAGCTCAGGAGGAGCTGGAATCAAATACTACCTTCTGTCTGTGTGACCCTTGGCAAATAAGTCATATGACATCTCAGTACTCTGAGCAATTCCTAAAGACTTCAAAGAAGGTGCTAACTTGCATTAGTAGAGGGAGTTTCATCAACTGGGAGTTTACTCTATCAATAAGATCACAGATCTAATTCCTGGCTTTAAATTTATTGACATACGTACTTCTGCAGATAGTGTATGGCCTTGAGTCATAGAATACCTGAGTCTTTGGAGAATGAAAGTTTAGAGGATACAAAAATCAGTTGAGCGGTATTTGGTAGGCATAATCAAACTGTAATACTGCAAGTGAATTGCATAGCAGAAACCGTGTAGAGGATGGTGTCAGAGAGAAGAATGACTGGTTTAACAAAGATAGATTGGTAAGAACGGTATAACAACTAGTGGACTCCTCCATCCCCACCCTTCCTCCCACCCACAATTGTGAAATCTAGAGATCTGGAGCATGTTGAGTGGATCCTCTCTAGAGTATTTAGAAGAACATGGAGAAAAATTCCCTAGTATAAGTAAGCTTGGATGATAATCTGTATTGTTGGTGGTTAAGATATAGGTACTCACATAGAGATGAGGGCATGAATATATTGATGTGTTAGTTATCTATGACACTGATACTTCTGACTCATGAATGGTGGAGGAGAACATAGCCAAGATACTATCTATCTATCTATCTATCTATCTATCTATCTATCTATCTATCTATCTATCTATCTATCTATCTGTTTGTCTGTCTGTCTGTCTATCATATATTTGTAGATTAATTATATTGAAAATATTTTTCAGTGCTTATGGGTTGTCTGTCAGACTATTCTGAAGCAAATTTGCATAAATATATTAGTTATATATAAAGTTTAGTGGTTCGTATCTCTGCATTCTTATTTGAATTCCATTTATTCCTTTAGAAATCAAATGAATGCAAAATTGAAAGACATTCATATTTTGCAATTTGTACTCAAGTTATATAATCCATATTTGACTAATCTTTTGGTACTTTACCAAGTACATGATTGGTATGAATTTTTCCTTAAATACAAATAAATAAGATGAGGATTAGATACAGATAAAGTTAGAGTATTGTTTGAAGCAATCTTTCATTTATTTCCAACTTCTCTCTAAAGCTTTGTAAAAGGTGATATTTTTGATGTTTGTCAACAAATTTCAGTTCCAACAAATAAGATATTTCAAAATCTTGTCTTTTATATAGCATTAGCCTTGCACTTGCAATGTAGTACATGCTATGCATTAAAAAAATGAAAATGAAAATATCTTATGTGGAATAATGGTTTTTACCAGTAAAGCTTCAGGCCATGAAAATCCCAGTGAGAGGTTGTCAGCTTCCATTTTATGGGAGTAAATCTAAATTTTGATATATATTTCCTACCAAGTATAAATCTAATCAGCAAGCAAAGAACATTAAGTGTTTTATTTTGCTAGTGGCAGCAAAGAATGTAATGATGAATGTAATATAGTTTAAATTTACTGTTGAAGCAGCATTTTCTTTACCCTTTGCCAGTGTAGAATAAAAGAAATAGGTCTTTATGTCTGTTTCACAGCCAAAATAGGCAATTTGTATATCATGATTTCCTAGAACACCCAGAAACTTAGTTACTATTTGGAGTGGTGACTACAACTACATATAGAAAATATATCTCCATAGAGATCCACTATCACTTTTGTTGTGGATATTTGTTACATGATATAGAAACTATTATCAGTAGTTATCTTTCATTCTGTTTATCTAGCATAGCTTAACCTCAGAAGATTGTTCAAGTTGGTGCTTAGATATTTTTCATCCACTGTCCTTGGGTAGCATACATGATTCATCATATTGGGCCATAAGCTGTTATCACCTTAAAAATCTAAATGGAAGGAAAAAATCAGATTCTACTTGGCAAACAATTGAAAAGAGAAGATTTTTGTCTCTTTGGAATTCCTTACATCTCCTCTTTAATTTTCTTTCTCTATTAAATGATGAAATTGTGGATTCTTTTTTTCCATTAGACTGCTATCAGGTGTTTGCTTCCCACTCCCTCAAATCACGTACAATGAAGCTTTATTTCAGAGATGGGAATGTCTCCTTGAAACAAAATTAAGGAGATTGCATAGTGGAGTGAAAAAGACATAATTTGGGGTTAGTGAACCTGGATTCAAACCCCAGAGTGGCCATTTCTTATTTATTTGAATGATTTGGGACATTTCCCTTTACAAATTCTCTGTAACTCAATTTGTTCATCTATACAACGAGGGATTGTAGAATCATAGATATCAAACATCAAACTGGAAGGGATCTCAGAGACTCTCTCTCTCTCTCTCAAAAAATGAAAACTCTTACCTTCTGTCTTGGAATCAATACTTGATTCCAAGGCAGAAGAGTGGTAAGGGCTAGGCAATGGGGGTCAAGTGACTTGCCCAGAATCACATAGCTGGGAAGTGGCTGTGGCCAGATTTGAACCTAAGATCTCCTGTCTCTAGGCCTGGCTCTCAATCCACCGAGCTACCCAGCTGCCCCAGAGACTATCTCTTCTAAACACCCTATTTTATAGATAAGGATAAATAGATGAGGCTTAGGATGATAAAATTGGCTTGCCAAGGGTCATACAGGTTGTAAGCATTAAGGGTAGAATGTCAGCTTAGATCCTCTGACTAGAGCCAGAGACTCCTCTTTCTACTCTACTAGACTGCCTTGAGTTGAACTAGAAGACCTATGGTCCTTTTTAGTCCTAGATCTGTAATTCTACTACTTACATTAAAAGTAGACTCAGCCTCCAATAAGATGAAATAAACCATGTTTGAAACCAGAGGATGGACTAAATAAATAGATAGGTCCTTTTCAACTCTAAAATCCTTTCATTGTCATATAAGTTATGGCAGGACCATTTTAGAACTATTAATCACATTTTGTCTTTGTGGAAAGATTTTTATAGTTTTGTCTTTCTTATGCTAGATTAGAATCTCTTAGGCTATCCAACTGGGCTGACTTTATGCTCTTGTACTCTGTTACCTACAGAGCCCTTCTTAGTTATTATGCTTTTTTAAAAACCTTTACCTTCCATTTTGGAATCAATATTGTATATTGGTTTCAAGGCAGAAGAATTGTAAGGGCTAGGCAATGGGGGTTGAATGACTTGCCCAGGGTCATACAGCTGGGGAGTGTCTGAGGTCAGATTTGAACCTAAGACCTCTTCTGTCTCTAGACCTGGCTCTCAATCCACTGAGCTACCCAGGTTCCCCCCCACCCCCACCCCCCGCCCTTCTTCCTTATTTTTAAATTATGTGGTTCTTACTATTAGGTAGTTAGGTTCCAGATACCTGGATTTGGAGTATGAACACTGAAGTTTGAATTCAATAGGGGAAGTAGACTATCAATATTTTTCTAATAGGTTTTTTCCTTGGAGGAATGGTTCTAGTTTTACTATTGAGGTTATAGTTCAAACTGTGGCATTGTGTAAGCAGGCAGGTTTAAGCAGGCATTTTCAGTTATATCCTTTACCAAAGGCCTCTTCCCTTAACTCTTTATCTTCTGGAATTGACCCCAGGACCTTGAAATCCATAGCCACAGAGCATAAGCTCTGGTAAGTCCTAACAAAACTTGACATTTTTAAGCATGGATCCCATGGTAGATTTTCTATTTGTCAAGGACTGGCCTAGCTCAGTTTGGAAAGGGTCATCAGCAGATAGGCTACAAGGTGATAAAATTGTCAGCCACAGCTAATCTTGAAGAACATCTCTGCCTAACTGGATCTCATGCCCACATTGACTAAGTTTCAAAACCTGGAAGAATTGAAGTAATCATTTATATAATTTAGGTGTTGATTGCTTCATCTTTGTTGTGTGGGTTCATATTAATAATAAATAATGAGTTGATAAAAGGATTTTTTTTTAGGAAAGCAAATGGAAATTTTTAAACATGCCTAAATGTTTAAAAAATTGTTGTTTTAAAAAGTTTTATTAGGCTTTGGGTTTACAGCAGTTATTTCCTCACTAGAAAGCAGTTAAAAGGGCAGCTGGATGGCTCAGTGGATTGAGAGCAAGGCCTACATGGGAGGTTCTAGGTTCAAATTTGGCCGCAGACACTTCCCAGTGTGACCCTGGGCAAGTCACTTAGCCCCCATTGCCTAGCCCAGCGGTTCTCAACCTCTCAATTTGTAGCAATGAGAATACCTAATGCATATCAGGTATTTACATTCCGAATCATAACTGTAGCAAAATTACAGTTTTGAAGTAGCCACCAAAATAATTTTTTTGGTTTGGGGTCACTGCAACATGAGGAACTATATTGCGGGGTCACGGCATTAGAAAGGTTGAGAACCACTGGCCTAGCCCTTACCACTTTTCAGTATTGATTCTAAAATAGAAGGTAAGGGTTTTAAATAAAAAAAGAAAAAGAAAAGAAAGCAGCTAAGCCAAAACACAACTGATACATACTGGTTAGTTCTTTTGATGTATTTTGAACTCCTTCCTTTCTTCTGGCAGATGTATATGTTTTGTTACCATTTCATAATAGAGTTAATTAAAAAAAATTATTCAGTAAGGCTTCCTTTTTATGATTTCTTAATTTCATTTATACTGAATTTGAGCATTATTCTTCTGGTTCTACTTTTCCTGCTCTGTTTCAGTTTGTATAGATCTTTTCATGTTTTTTGAATTCCTTATTTCTTACTGCTTACTATTATTCTAGTATATTAATATAGTTTAATTATTCTCCAATTGATGGCTACTCACTTTTCCCTTAGCTTTTTAATGCCAAGAAATGTTTAAGCAAATTTGGACTCATTCATTCAGGTGCATGAAACTGTTATGTGAAATCTTAGTGATTTTTAGAGTCTTTATAAATTGTATTTAGAGATATGATTATATGGGAGAATGTGGGTAAATTTGGGGCAAAGCAATTTCATCTTCAATTTTTTGGGTAAAAACCCATACTAAAGTTTTCCTGAGTTTTTCTTATTTCAGACAACTGTGATAATGAATTTTTAGTCATTAAATGATCATTAATTGTCTTTCATGTCTTCTCAACATCATTACCTCTAGCAATCTTTAGCTTACCTCTGAGGTTCCAGTAAATTTCAAAAACATTTAAAGATACAATAAACTTGTTAGATTTTTCTAAGAAATATATGAACCTTGGAGATCAGAAACTGAAACATAATTATACCAGGACTCCAAGCCATTTGCTTAATTTTATTGAAAACTTTACTGAAAATTCTTTTGACTAAATAACTTATATTGCAAAGTTTTTCAGTTTTCAATTTCAGCATCCTGACATCCAGAGGAATATGTAATTTAAAAGAAGATTATTTGCAAAATATAGTTTAAACTCAGGAAAATTGTATAAGAATCAGATTTCCCCCCTACAATATCATTTTGAAAAATAACACTACATGATTCTTAAATATCTTAAAATAATTTTTATGTTGACATTTTAAGGTTCTAAAATTTACTGTGATCTATGAAAACAAACAAGGCAAATTAATAGGGTTAATGCAATTTCCCTAAAAAGGATACTTAAGTTATTTAAAGAGTACAAACTTTTCTAGCAGCTGTGAATACTTAGAAAATGCCTGCTTATACACAGTAATTTATATAGTACTTGTTAATTACTTGTAAAATTAAAACTGTTCATATAAGTGCTATTAAGCAATACTTTGTTGGCCTAATTCTAATCACTCCATATACTTGAAGGTAATAAATCTATATTTCCTTGAGAATAATCCAGAATTTAAGCTTTTCACTAATAATTCACTGTCTGTCTTTCTAATTAGTCTAAAAATGTGAGTTTATTTTAAAATATATATGTACTTAAAATGACTTTAAATTTACATGTTCAACTCACATAAATTTGATGAAGTGACATTCAACTGTGTATTGAATATTTTAAAATAATTTTCAATTTAAAAAAAAACTATTTCAATTTTTTTTTATCTCTTGGCTTCTTGCCCAATTTTTTCCATCAAATAAAAAAGAAAACTCTAATATTTTTTTTTAAGCCCTAACCTTCTGCTCTAGAATCATTACTATATATTGGTTACAAGGTAGAAGAATGGTAAAGGGTAGGCAATGGGGGTTAAGTGACTTGCCCAGGGTCATACAGCTAGGATGTGTCTGAGAACCTAGAACCTCTTGTCTTTAGGCCTAGCTCTCAATCCACTGAGCTACCCAGCTGCCCCCAATCCTAATATGGTTAACAAGTAAGCATAGTAAAACAAAACAGATACAACCACTCATAACCCTGAATTTGTTTCTCATTTTGCTCCTCGCCCATGTCAAGAAGTGGGGAACAAGCTTGTATCATTAATCCTGTGGTGTCATGTCTAGTCTTTGCATTATCAGAGTTCCGAGGTCTTTGTTTTTGCAGTTTTTTTTATAATAGAAATTGTTTTTTTCTTGATTCTGTTCACTTAACTCTTCATCAGTTCATTTGTCTTCCCAGGTTTTTCTGAAAGTATCTCTTCCATCATTTCCTTTAATTCAATGATATCCTATTATATTAATTAATGTACTGTAATTTTGTTTAGCCAACCCTCAGTTGGTGGGTATCCCCTAGCTTGTGGTTCTTTGCTATGTCAAAAAAGACTGCTATACATATTATTGCACATGTTGTTCTTGTTATATTTTAATCTTTTTGGGGTTTTGACTTAGTAGCTGGGTCAAAGGAATACACTATTTAAGAACTTTTTGGGCATGGTTCCTAGTTGCTCTCCATAATGGCTGTACTAGTTTACAGCTTTGTTGGCAGTGCATTGACAACTGCTTTCCTGCTTTGTCATTTTCTCTTTTTTAACTTTCTTGATCTCAGTGTGAGGTGCAACCTCAGAGTTGTTTAATTTTCACATCCTAATCATGATTTTAAGTATTTATTTTCACATGGCTATTAATAGCCTAGATTTCCTCTTTGAAAACTGCCTTTTCATAGATAGATAAATAAAGCTTTTATTAAGTGCTTACTGTAGGCCTTGGGTTAAGTGCTGGAGATATAAGTACAGGCAAGGAAGATTGTTCATACATTCAAGGGGCTTATGTCTGATAGGGCAAGACAACGTGTTAAGGGGAGCCGGAAAGTCGAAGGTAGAATGTACTTGCAGCTGGTATGCATTGCAGTTGGTGTTGGGAAAGAATTCCAAAGCTCATTTGTCAGAGCCTAGAGTAGTTCCAGGGTGTTCCTATCCCTTGACCATGGATCTTTTTGGATGTTCTATTTTATATAGGAAACCATTCCTGATCCATATTAATCCTAATGATTTTCCTTTGTTGATTCCTGTTTATCCTGCATATAATTTGTATATTCATAGTTCTTTGAGTGTTATCTCCCCCTTCATAATGTAAGTTTCTTGATAGCCAAGATTGTCTTTTACCCTTATTTGTATCCCAGAACCTTGAAACCTTGTGCTTGATAAATGTAAAGTGATTGATTGATATTTGGTAATCTTGACCTTATGTTTTGTGAGATGAAATTAAAAATCTTTTTCATTTCATATTCTTTAAAATTCTGCTTTCTTTGTTAATTTTAAAGATAAAAATAGGGTATGTGGCTCCAGTAAAATGTTCACTCTAGGAGTGCCACCTATGAAGCAAGAGTACAGCCTTAATTGGCTGGGAAAAACCAGATTCTGATCATTATGTAAAGGGAAGAATGTTATTTAGCTAAAATAAATCAGTGTTTAGGAAACTTGTTTCTCCTGACTCATATGCAGTAATATGGAGAGAATAAGGAATAAACCAGTGAAAATATCAGGTGATTGATTACTCAATAGTAAAAATAGTTGGAGTTGTTTTTGGGTAGGCATCTGCATTCCTGTGAATATCATAATCACAGTCCCAATTCTACAAGTTTTCTGCCTGCATCTGTGCCATTTATTTGCATTTCCAATGCCAGCCATCTGAGTGATATTGTACCCACTATCCTTCTAGAATTTAGCAGATTTTGAGGCCCTGCCTCTTTTATATGAATTGGGTTTTAGTGATTGAGACCTATCAAACTTTGTTCACAAAGGAGGGATGTGCAGTTAACTAGAGTGAGACATTTAGGAGACTGACTATGAAAGAAAACTTGCCACTTAAGGTATATTTATGACCCAGCCGAACATTAATAGAATAGGAAAATTTCAACAACTACAGCCTGTCACTACTGTTCTATCACTGCAATTACCATTTGACATTTACATGATGCTTTATAGTTTACAAACCGTTCTGACACTTGACTTGACAGGGTCATAGTGAGGAAAATGGTTTATTAATCATAAAGAAAGTCTTTTAAAAACCCTACTATATATACCTGAGATGTTGTTTTTATTTTTATCAGGTAAATTATAGTAACTAAAGTTATTTGAGCTTGTTATCCAGATTTTAACAGTTTATTCATTTCAATTTTAGAGCAATTATGTTGGATATGTTGCCTTATTCAAATTGGAAGCTGTAGAATGTTTCATTATGGTTTTGAAGACATCTTTCATTTCAGTACTTTAAAGGTTCTGTTTTCTGTGTAAAATTTCTACTTTGCCATGGATTGCAACCAGATTATGATTTGAGAGACCATCATCTGAACCTGGAATTAAGATCAGTGATCAAACACGAGTTGCAAAGGTTAAACATTGACATTTTGGGTATCACTGAGCTTAAATGGAAAGGAATGGGTAAATGTAATAAGAGTTTTATCAAGATAACTCCCTGGTTATAAGGAAACATGCTTTTTCAACAACCCAAAAGGTGACTCTGGACATGGACATCACCAGATGGTTAATAGTAAAATCAGATTATCTGCTTTGTAGCCAACAAAGATTGAGAATCTCTATACAGTCAGTTAAAACTGTGTCTCTTACTGTGAACATGATTTTCTTTATTCAGACACATGAAGAAAGCAAGGACAACCATTAGACTTGCAAAGATCTGACTTTAAATAACATCCCTTGTGAACATGAAGTGGAAGTGATAAATAGATTTAAGGGATTAGATCCAATAGATTGAGTGCCTCAGAATCTTTCAGATTGTGGTGCTGGAAAAGAATTGAGAGTCCCTTGGACAACAAAGAGATCAAATCAATCACTGCTTAAAGATATTAGTTCCCAAAAGGTCAAATATTGAAGCTGAAACTCATATACTTTGACTATATCACAGGAAGACAGAACTCTTTGGAAAAGACTTTGGTGTTTGGAAAGATTGAAGAAGGCAAAAGGAAAAGGGGACAGAGGATGAAATGGATAGTCTAATGGAAACATGAGCTGGACAGACTTCAGGAGATAGTAGAGGATAGAAGGAACTGATGCGAGTTCATGAAGATTTGGACACATTTGCGCAATAACAGACTGTTATCTAGAGTTTAGGTCCTTAAGTGTTAGACATATAGCTTGTCAGTGGTCCTATATTGCAAAACCTTTCTAACTTTGTAAGATATGTCAGAGTTTGGACTCTGCTGGCATAGCTTCCCCCACCCCCTAAACCCTCTTTATTAAGTGAAATGAAAGAGTTCTGCTACTGCTCTTCAAAAGATGATTCTTGTAGATCATATCACAGCTGGCCTTATTTGAAAAGAAAAAGAAAACTTTGTACAAAATCTTTTTTTCAGCTGCTTCTGCACCCATATTCCTTAGAACAGCCTCTCAAAGCAACCTTTATAGGCATCCAGTCACCTCTATTATTGTGTTGAGACATCAGAGTTTAGTGCAGATTTAAAGTCTTTATATCCAGAAAAACTATACTCTGTTTAAAATGGTAAAATCATGATAAGCTAAATTACAGAGGTTTCAGAATAGCTTTTGAGAGAAAGCTCTGTTTATTAGAGATTAGGACTCCTTATAGATATATGAAAATTATGTTTTCTGAACAATGAGTAATGATTTGCTACTTGAGATGAAAGAAAAATAAGAATTGTAATCATACTTCAAAAAGGAGAATGGTTTAATTATCTCATTGTATATTAAATGTGAAAAGAAAGTATATACTATAGCGTAATGAAAAATACTAATGTTTCTATTTTCTAGTTTCTCACATGGTGTATATATTTGAATTAGCATAAATAAAATATGAATTAGCTGGGAGGGGAATAATGAAACCCGAGTTGGGTTATTTAAAATGTCCCAAGGGAGGCTATTGTTCTGAAATGGTTAGTTTCTTGTATTAAATAGTTTTTTCTGACTCTCATTTTTGTATCCTGTATGGTAAGACACATTGAAACAAGAAATAGAAGATAATAGGATTAATTTCTGTTGTTAAACAATGTACCAGTGCTCTGGAGTATTTAGCAAAGTATTGCTTTTTCTTTCCTTTTTAGAATTACTAACAGTCTTAGAAAAATTTTTTATTCCCACTAATTCTCATTCTGTATTAAAAAAAATCTAAGTTTTGATATTCATTTATTTCACAAAGACTACAGAAAAGTAAGGAGAAGTGAGAAGACTTGGGTTTTTTTTGAGTTGTTTAATTCCTTGTGTTTGCTATTATTTTTCTCATTAACTGATTAATTTATCCTTTCTTATGACTTTGAGTCAACTTAGTGGTATTGTTGGGGGTTAAAAACGATGATAATGATAAAAATAGCCAATATTTATGTTATAATTTATTATATTAATTATAATTATAATATAATCTGATTTATATTATAATTATATTATAAAAACATTTTACAAATATTTCCTTTAATCCTCAACAACCCATAGAGGTAGGTGATATTTTTATTCCCATTTTATGGCAGAGGAAATTAAGGTAGACAGTTAAGTGATTTGCAAGGGTCACAAACTAGTATGTATCTGAGGCCAAGTTTGAGTTCAGGTCTTCTTTACTATGGTTAAGTACTCAATCCAGGGTGCCACCTAACTACCATGTTGTAGTATTAAAACAAAACAGAACAAATTTTTAGTTTTCACTGCACTTTGAAAATTTGTTATTGATGAAAAGATTTTTTTAGCATGCAGTCTAAAAGCCAAAGTCTAATTTATTAGCAGCCTATTTAATTTGACATTTTAAAGCTAAATTATTTAAAGTACGAACCTTAGTCTTGATAAAGGATTTTAACATGGGAAAGATAACATTTATTTACTTGTTCACTGTTGTGTTATGTTATTTTCATTAGTCATTCAGCAAGCATTTCTTAAGTGCCTACTATGAGTTTTTCACTATACTTAGCACCAGTAATACAATTATACAAAAACACTATCCTGGGGCAGTTAGGTAGCACAGTGAATAAAAGCCAAGCCTAGAATGAGGAGAACCTGGGTTCAAATGTCACCTAAGACACTCTTTGTGTGACCCTGGGCAAGTTACTTAATTCCTTTTGCCAGACCTTGCCACTCTTCTATCTTAGAATGAGTATTGAGACTGAATGTAAGGGTTTAACAATAACAGCAACAACAACAAAATAAAATATTATCTCTGTCCTCAAGGAATTAACTTTCTAATTGGGGTAACAATATGGCAAATAACTATGTAATTTATAAGATATATACAGATTAAATGGAAAAGAATCTCAGAAAGAAGGTATCAGGAATATAATCTTTCTGGAAAGGCCTTTATTTTATTTTTTAAAATTTTATTTAATTAGATGATTTAGAATATTTTTCCATGGTTACAAGACTCATGTTTTTTCCCTTTCCTCCCCCTACCCCCTTCCCATATCTGATGTTCAGTTCCAATGAGATGAACATGTGTCATTGATCAAGACCCATTTCCATGTGGGTGAGGTCTCCCTTTTCATCTTGGATATTATCAATCTAGTTATCTTTTTTCCTTTTTTTTTAATTACATTCAACAGTATTTTGTCTATTTTATTTGCTTTTTCAAAGTACCGGTCTAGTCTTGTTTATTAATTCAGTTGTTGAAAAGGCCTTCTTTAAAAGATGGTTTTTGGTTGAGCCTTCAGAGAATCCATGAATTGGATAACAGGAAGGAGAATATTCTAGGTCTGGGAAATAGCTAATGTAGAGACTTCTTAGTGAAAGCTGAGATAATGTTATTGGGAAGGAAAAGCAAGTAGATAAATGAGCCCCAACCAGGAATAGTGGATAGAGGATAGTAAAGCTTAGGAAAATTGGAAAGACAGCCAACTTGTGGAGACTTTTAAATACCAAATAGAGCAAGCAAATTGAGTTCTTAAAAGCTATAGCCAAAATAATAGTAGTCCTAAAGAGATAAATGGCAAAAATATATAACTAGGTGGGTTTCAAAGGAAGAAATCTACACCACCAATAATTATTAAAAATGCTCTTAATTATTAATAGTTAGGGAAATGCATACTCAAAAGAACTTTGAGAATCTACCTCACATTTCAGGTTAGCAAATTTGACAGAAAAAACAGGAAAATTGACATACTGGTGTGGCTGTGGGAAAATAGGTATACTAGCACACTGTTGATGGACCTGTATTCTAAAGAGTTCTCTTTGTGGTGTCAAAGAAGAAGGTGCGAACCAATTAGAAAATTCCTGAAGAAATTATGGTACCATAGTGCCCCTGTATCCTTGGAGGATATATTTTAGGACCTACTATGAATGGGTGAAACCTCAGATAGTAGTAGAATCCTGTACAGACAGTTCTCAGTTTAATTTTTAGCACTTATGTTAACTTTACTGAATAGTACTTTGTTATTTCCCCTTTCTCTTGTTCTTTGACTTTGGGCTTAGTGGTAGCCCTCCCTCCCCTGATAATCCCCTAAAAAAGAACCCTTCAAGTGAAAAGAGAAGAACTGATGAGTGAAGAAACCCCCTCATGAGACAGAATTAAGGTGCAGAGAGGAGACTTTTTGCCCCACTCTGCCCACCTGGCTACCAGCCATCTGCATCTCTGTCTTCCATCTGTATGTATTGATATTTGTTCTGGCCTCCATATGTCCTTGAACTCAATGGTGACCCCCTTCCCTCATCCAGTCTCAGCTTTGTTCCTGTCTCTCTCCTTCCCCTGAAGGTTAAGATGGAAGGAAATTGAAACTGTGAAAAGTGAGACTGTGGCTACGTGGAATAGGGGGCTATTGTATATGAGAGTACGGAACTATTTTTGTATTAGGAGAAATGATGGAGGGTCAGTATCAGTGAAATATGGGAAACTTGTATGAATTGATATAGCAAAGTGAACAGACCCAGGAGAAAAACAATTTATATTCCAAGAACCATGTTGCAAGATACAGAACTTTGAAAGACTACAGATTCTGTTCAATGCAGAGAACAGCCATGATTCCAGGAGACCAATGATAATGTAAGTTATCCATGCCCTCAAAGAAATAGGATAGTATTAAAATATAGAATAAATTACATTTTTGAACATGGCCAAAATGTAGGAATTTGTTTGACTTGACCATATACCTTTGTTGTAAGGGTTTTATTCTTTTTTTCCCCCTAGCTGGGGTGGTGAGGGAGTGGGGGCAAGAAGAGAAAAAAAGTTATTAATTTTTAAAATAGAATATTAAATAGCAATGAAAAAGAATGCTATTGGTATAGTCCAAGCATGAGGTGGTGAGGGTCATACCCATGTAAGTGGAAAAAAGAGGATATATACAAGAGGTATTGTGAAGGTAAGAGGGTCAATATTTGACATCAAATTGTGTATGTTGCGTGAATAAGAATGGGGAACTGAAGATGAAAAAGATTGTCAGCCTGCAGATAGATGGTGATACCTTCAACAGTAATAGGAAAATTAGGATGAGTGAAAGATTGAAGGATATATAATATTGAATTGTTTTGGATATACTGACTTTCAGATACCTCTATTACTTCTAATTCAAGATAATGAAAAGGCAGTTGGTATTTTGAGCCTAGAGCTCTGAGCTCTGGAGAGAGTTTAGGGATTAGAGATCTCTGTTGATTCTGAACAATTGGCTGTTCAAAGGTTAAGGACGATTAAGATTAAGAAAAGGTATTTTGATCTGGCCATTAATTCTGGAGAGTGTAATTTCAGGTAAATGCTGAGATTGGAAGCCAGATTGTTCAGAGTTTGTTGCTTGATGCTGTTTATCCTTCATTTTCTTTCATTCTTTTTTTAATACTCTATTTTCCCAAATACATGTAATAACAATTTACTACATACATTTTCTGAAATTATAAGCTCCAAATTGTCTTGCCTCCCTTCCCATCTCCCTCCTGGAGGTAAGCAATTTGATCTAGGTTATACATATATGATCATTTAAAACATTTCTATATTAGTTATTTTTGTAAGAGAAACTCATATAAAACTAAAAGCCCAAAATAAAAACAACAAATAAACAATTGAAAAATTGTATGCTTTCATTTGTACTCTGACTCCAGCAGTTATTTCTCTGGAGGCAGATAGCATATTTTGTCACAAGTACTTTGGAATTGTACTGAATCGTTGTTTTGCTGAGAATAGCTAAATTTTTCACAGTTGTTCATTGTACAATATTGCTATTTCTGCATTCAATGTCTCCTGGTTCTGCTTACTTCACTGCTTCAGTACATATAAGTCTTTCTAACTTTTTTTCTGAAATCATTCTGCTCATCATTTTTTATAGCACAATAGTATTCCATCAAAATCATATATCACAAGATGTTCAGCTATTCCCCAATTAATGGACATCCCATAATTTCTAGTTCTTTGCCATTACAGAATGAGCTGCTATAAATATTTTTGGAAAAATAAGATTCTTCCCCCCTTTAGGAAAAAATCTCTAGCATCCTTCATTTTCAGAGAGGACCAATGACTTCAATGTGATGTTATTGGTTGACTTGCTCTTGAACTAGATTTAAGTGAGGCAGAATTGCATAAAATCCTGAGCCTTACTCTCTCTAACAGAATCATTAAAGTCCAGTGGCAAGACAAAACTCAGGACAAATGGTGATGACTCAGGAAGTAGTGGATGAACATGGCATCTTCAGTGTTCCAAGTTCTTAGTACTCCACCACTATCTGCTTCAGTCACCTTCATGACCTTTATGGCGAGTGGAACAATTTGCTCTTATCCATCCATTCTTCCAGGGGAAGTCTTCATATACATGGGATTGATTTCTACCTAACTCACCAAGGACTTTTGAGGCCTTTTGGTTACCTTCAGTCTGATTTAGTCCATCTCCCAAGCTGGTTTTTTACTCAGGTGTGTAACAGTTAAACTTTAGGGGAGACTGAGGCAGGTAGAAATTAGTTTCTCTCTGCAAGGAGTATTATATTTATGAGGTTTGTTGAAGATTAAGGATTAAAGGAAATACAGGATAAGGAAAACGTGCCTAGGCCAGGGAGGCCTAGACAAGACCTCACCTACATTATGGAAAGAGCCACGTCTGCCCCAAAACGGAAGTCCAAAAGAGAGAGAGCTCAAAAACCTTTGCAGTTAGGTTAAATACCTTCTCAATCTCAGCCCAGATGAGATTACAAAGCATTCTGGGGAAGTGGAGCAAAGGCTTGTGGGGATTGAAGTCCTGGATTCCAGTCCATTTTTACAGCTGTAACTGCAGCTCCTGCTATAGATTTTTGGAGCCACAGGTGAGAGTTGAGTAACAGGTGGACAATGAGGATAGAATACCCTAAGAGGAGGGGAAAAAGAGGAACCTAGTGTAGATGGCCTTAAGTAGTTTAATTAAGAAGAAAGAATAGACCTACCATTATTGATAACAGATGATTAGATCCAATGAAGTATTAAGTATGGGTAAGAAATTGACATATTAATAGATCAGGATTTGATGGTTTTTCTCTAGTTCACATCTGTAACACCTGAATAGTCTTCAAAGAGACATTGTGGAAGTAATTCAAGGTTGGAGTTTGAAACAGACACTGTTTCAAAATGTATAACTATTTTCTTATTTTGTGTTTTACCTTCTACAGAAATCAGAGGAAAAGACCACTTCTGAAGGACAATGGACAGTTGGTTGCTAGATTTACTTATACACTATTATTTGGTTTTCATCCATAATATATAATGATTTAGCTGATATAAAATAAGTCTTAAGGGAGTGTGGTAGGTTGGTGTAGGTAGAAAAATATTTTAAAGTTAACCACAGTTGTTCAAACAGTATTATACTTATAGTACTTTATTGCTCAAAAGTCTATAATGGTTCCATATTCCACAGTCTCACATTTCTCCCATGCTTTCGAGGTTTGCCCATGATCTTACCTCATTCTACTCATCATAAGCACCCTCTCTGTAATCAGGCTGATCTCATTTCTTCACATTCATGTTTGTTCCTGTGCCTTTAGTTATTATATCCAGACCTTCCCCACCTGGAATATAGTCTTTGCATCTGTCTAAATCCTGTACAGCCAAAGCCACCTGTCCAGCTCAAGATCTTGTGCATTTCTGTCACATTATACCTCCCAGTTTTAACCATTATAGTCTGTTTTATTATCTACTCGTTTATTATCTACTTTACCATATCTTACTCTTGCTGATTTTTGGAGCAAAAGAAATAAACCCATATCCAATTATTTTTTTGAGCTGATTAAAGAAGTAAGCTGTAACCAATCACCCTTCTTTTAGGAGTCTCAGAAAAGATTTGATTAGATTATCTCTAAGGTCCCTTACAGCTTGAAAAGTCTGATTTTTTTTTTGGAGGTTTGATACTTGTAGTTTTATTGGTTAATAGATATTTTGGGGGCATCTGAGTTGTACCCAGAAAATATCTTATGTGCCCTTCATGATAAGATCCTAAAATCCAGAAGCAATCTCCAGTGATTGGACAAGCAAAACTGAGAAATAGTGAAGAGGATGAATGCATAGAGGGAGTGGATCAGGCCTGGTAGCAAGGGCTTTCCTTAATTTTTGGTTTCCCAAATTTCCTAAAACTGCAAGCAAGTGTTACTGGATTTTTCATATCCTGAAGGATGACAGTTAAACAAGTCCATTTGAGATTGTACTAATAATTCCTACTGACATATTCCTTATATTCAGCTCTAGTGAATCAAGTGGAAACAGCTTTGGGAAGTTGTAGCATCTCATTTAGTGTTCTGAGGGTTTATACAATCCAAATTTATGCCTTTACTCTCAGTGGACTAATACTTAATTTTAGAAAAAAATTAAACAATGAATCAAAAAGCAATATCCTAAAGTAATTTACTATTTTAAGTTTTAAATTATAGATATTATTTTCCTAGAGACTTTTTAAAGGCTCATAATTATTACTCATGTTTTTTAAGGTGCTGGCTATTAGACATGAAATAATATTCTAGTTGTTTCACTATTTCAATATGGATCTTTTATCTTACTATCTAAAAATGTAATTCATGGAATATAAGCTACAGATTTCTTTTTTTAGGTGTACAGCTTTCACAGCTGGTTGTTGATATTTGTTTTCACATAGAATGAAACATCTAGCTATAGCTCTGGAGTGCTTATTAGGCGTCAAACAATAAAACGAAGGGTATTTGCATATTATGTCATTCAAAATTAGAATTTTTAAAAGGCTTATAAATCCTGAAGAAGCAATAAAGCTACATAATAAACCATTAAGTTGATGTTGTTAATATTTAGCTCAACAAGCTGTTTTTAACACTGCTTTCTGAATCAGTATTGATGATTTTTAGCATGTAGTTAAGAATTTTCATTCTGACATCTTCATTAATTCCTATGTGGTATTAGCTACCCTGCTAGGTATCTAGACAGATGTTATTTCTCAGTGATAGCCTTAAAGTACATTATTCTTATTTGATAGTTAATGATAAGTGTCAGTTGAATATGGTTATTGTTTGTGTGCATGTTTTTCTCTGATTGACTTATTAATCTGTAGATTGTGTTTGAAACTTACTGTATATCTTGTCTCCCTTTATTTGCATGCAAGCTCTTTGAGATCAATGACTTGTCTTGCTATTCTGTTTATGTATCTCTAGTGCCTAGCATAGTTCTTAAAAATTACTTTTTCCTTCATTTATTCAGCACATGAATGTCAAATAATTTCCTAAAGAATATCAAGGCTTAATCATATCTCTGTTCTTTACCCAATAAACTAAAACACAAGAAAAGATTCATTTTTGTAAAAGGAGATTCTAAAAGCACACTAGCCAAAAGGGAGTTAAACACCTTAAAAAGATGGTATTGACAGCTGTCTACCGTTTTACATAACCTAGCCAGGTTAAGGTGTACTTCCCAGAGCTTGAGAGAAAGAAATTAAATGACAGTTGATTGGGACTTGACTCAACCAAATTGAAATAAACCCTCTCTCTCTAGGATAAACTCAAAGACTGTTTTCCCCTTTATGGTTCTGTTTGATGAATCTGACTGCTTCTCAGGTGTTAAAATTTATTTGTGTACAGTGAACAAGGATAGGGTCAGGAAAGAGGTTTTTAGGTTTCCCCAAAAAGAAGCAAGTATCAATGTCAAATCTTGTCAGCTCTCAGCTAAAGCCGAGGCCAATTTGAATTCTCCTCTCTACCTAGAGGTTTTCTATGCTTGTCTAATGCTAGGCTAATCCATGAAAGGAATGAGTCTCTAGACATTAGATGAAACAGATAAGAAATAGGAATTAAGAGCAATTCTGTCTACCTCAGGGAAATAACCCCTGAGGGTAAACTGAGCAGTTCAAATCTGCTCTTGTTGGTCTTGTTCTTGACAGGAAAGATTTCTGGACTCTGTAGATCTCAGGTTCAATAGGGAAATCCTTGGCAGGAGTGGGGTTTACTTCAGTAAAGTCTCAGAGTTGCTTCTCCTCAAGAATTCACCCCTTGAGCTGGCAGATGAACTTCTAGATCCACACCTCCTCCAAGATTCTAAGAATCTACACAGATTCTCTCCTGTCAATCACTGCTCCATCACATTTCATGGTCCTTCCTTGAAAACACACTTCTGCTAAAATACCCTCTCTGTCATTCATGTAGCCTCAAGAAACAAAGTGTCTTCCATATTTTATGACGGCTATTTTTCTTTCCTGTCCTCAAAAAAAAATCTTTAATCCATATTATTTTCTCCAATTATAATGTTACTTTTTCCTACTAATAAATGAACTGTCATTCATTTTTCATTTCTTAAGCCTGGGACTGGGTTAAACTCTAGGAATACAAATTCATAATATGAAAACATTACACTTTGAAAAGGTGAATCTCAAAGAGTTCCCTTTCTAATAAAGAAAGTATTGGGTTTTGTGCCTTGGTAAGAGAAAGCCTAGAGTGTAGCCTGGAGATAAGTGAAGACAAGATTGGTCTGTGCTCCCACCTTAAATGATGATTCTAGGAGCAGCCACTCAATCATAGAGAGAGGCTTCTGGGCCAAAGTGCTTCCAATGTGTGGGCTAAATTGAGCTTCCAGGATAATGAGATTTCTGAGGCATGATAAAGGAAGTCTGAAGTGCAATCAAGAGAGGAATGAGAGGCATCATGGTATATAGAATATATGAGAGGCATAATATATGAGAATATAAGAGAGGAATGAGAGACATGTAGATAGAATACTGAACTTGAAGACAGTACTACTTGAGTACAAATCCTGCATCTGAATCAATAGCCTTGTGACCTCAGAATATCACTACCATCCCATGAGCCTCAGGGATGGTAACTAACTCTTGAGGATGTTAGTAATAGATGGTTTGAGATCTTTTTTGGAAAAGGGAATTCTCACACCAAGGACTGGTTTTGCTGGTTTTGTCTTAAAGTATTTACATGGATTGAGATTTTTATCTTTAAATGCATTTCTTTATGATGAATGGTCTTAGTAAACAATTTATTAAGTATTTTAAAATATGCTAGTCACAAAAATAACTTGTCTATATCTTGCTTTATTCCATTTTGGAGGAGTCAAGATTTATTGCTGAAAGAGACTTCCAAGATCATTTAGTCCACCCCCTTCTTTTTATAGATGAGAAGGCAAGATGATATTTAAAATTTATTTCTTGCAAATCTATTTTGAATTTATAGTGAAAATTTATTTTTTTACTATAGTTTATTTTTATGTAATTCATTTGTGGCATCAAAATGGCAGAAGCAGAAGAATGGAAAGAGCTGCCATATTTAAGAAATGATGTAATCATAGTTGACTTGTGTGTTTTGGTATAAATTCTAGATGTGCAGTCTGAGGATTTGGGTTGCATAGTTTTATCTCTGATGACTAAATAAATATCAAGCCTTAAATAATGGATTTGCATACAAACCTTAATTTTTTTTTAAGAGAGTAAAGAGACAGTTAATGGACATTTATTGAACACATACTGTGTGCCAGACATTGTGCTAAGAGTTAGAGATAGAAAGAAAAGTAAAAGACAGTCCCAGCTCTTGAGAAGAATAAAAGAATTATGGAGTATACATTTGAGAATTTTTGAGTTAGTAGACCTTGTATATAGGTCAGTATATCTTGTTAATAATTGTAAGCAGTTTTTACTTATAGAATGTATTTAAATGATGTTCTATTATAGTTAAGGGCTATATTATCTGAAACAAAACTTTAGCTACTTTTAAAATGTCCTGTGTAGTAACTAAAACCATTCATAATCAGTTGCCAAAATGCCAGTATTTCTGTTAGGTATCCTTGCCTTTTAGAACATATCCTTTCATTTTAAAATATTTTAAAAGAAGATTTTTTGTATATCTACTTAAAAATATAGTATCAATCTTATTAGTCTTGAAATAACACTGCAAATTTCCATGGCAGAGATCTAATTTGTGGCATGAATCATTCTTAGCTATTCCCTCTCTGCCCCCACACCCTTTCTCAAACCTTGCCATTCCCTAAAGAATATGTGGAAAATAACAGTATGGCTAATAGGTAAAGTTGGCCTTTTCTCTGTTTCTGTTTCAGTAGTACAAGCTGAAACAGTGACCTTTTAGTTTTAATAAGTTTTATTTGAGAAAATGTTCAGATATTGAAAGCGGAAAAGAATATTTTCAGACAAACCATTTTTAAACAGAACTCTCAAAGTAGTAGAGTTTTGGATCAGCTTTATCAAAAAGAAATGTAGCATTACATTTTGTATGATATTGTTTTTTTTTTAATTTAATAAGTATTTATTATTATTATTTTTTTAATATATTTTATTTGATCATTTCCAAGCATTATTTGTTAAAGACATAGATCATTTTCTTTTCCTCCCCCCACCCCCCATAGCCGACGCGTAAGTCCACTGGGCATTAGATGTTTTCTTGATTTGAACCCATTGCTTTGTTGATAGTATTTGCATTAGAGTGTTCATTTAGAGTCTATCCTCTGTCATGTCCCCTCAACCTCTGTATTCTGGCAGTTGCTTTTTCTCGGTGTTTCCACTCCCATAGTTTATTCTTTGCTTATGAATGGTGTTTTTTTCTCCTGGATCCCTGCAAGTTGTTCAGGGACATTACACCACCACTAATGGAGAAGTCCATTATGTTCGATTATACCACAGTGTATTAGTCTCTGTGTACAATGTTCTCCTGGTTCTGCTCCTCTCGCTCTGCATCACTTCCTGGAGGTTGTTCCAGTCTCCATGGAACTCCTCCACTTTATTATTCCTTTTAGCACAATAGTATTCCATCACCAACATATACCACAATTTGTTCAGCCATTCCCCAATTGATGGGCATCCCCTCGTTTTCCAGTTTTGGGCCACCACAAAGAGCGCAGCAATGAATATTTTTGTACAAGTCTTTGTGTCCATTATCTCTTTGGGGTAATGATATTGTTTTAATGATAAAAAATGTACAGTTTATATTCACTCATTCTTGTTTATTATGTTTATACTTGATTTAGTTTTTAAAATTTTAAACTTTTCATGTTAGGAACTTATTTGACTATGTGGCTGATTTTTTTTCTCCAGATTTTGAGAATAAAAAGTTGAAATTTCTTCCAATTTAGTGACTTAGAAATACTGAGTTTTTCCTTAAATATACCTTATTTTTCTTCATTATATGGACAGCCTTTTCTGATGTGTTATTCTATAATTACTTCATAAGAGTATTATCTAGGATTTTGAACTTTTGTGAAGTAAGCAACTTTTGTTAGGGCTCAGTTCTTTGGTTAATGTGAATTTTTCCGAGTCTTTATATATAGGCCAGTGATGTGACCAGATTATAATTGTTTCAGAGGTCTTGTATTAATATCCATTGTATCTTTTTTCAAGTCTCCAACTAAAGGTTTGCCATCCCAAAGAAACATTCTTAAAAAAAAAAATCACATTGGGCTAGATGTCAAAGAACTAAAACATTTTATTGATTAGTTCCTGTTTCCCCTTAAATTGAGCATATTAAACAAAAATATTCACTTATAAATTTGGGGGTGAGGCAGAGCTAAGATGGCAGAGAAGGTACAGGCACCTATCTGATTTCTACCAAATTACTCTTCAAAAGGCAGTAATAAAATGCCTCAAAAAGATTTCTGGAGCAATGTAACACATAAGAAACAAGGTAAAATAATTTTTTAGCCCAAAACACCTTAGAAGGCTGGCGTAAGGGATCTAGTGCACCAGGGCAGGGGTGGATCACAATGAGTTAGGACCCTCCAAGCAGAATTGACCAATTGGTAGAAATACAAAAACGTGCTGAAGAGAAAAACTTCTTGAAAGACAGAATTGATCCTTTGGAAAAAAAGAGGAACAAACTCTATAAAGTAGATTGGCCAAATGCAAAAGGAGGTATAAAAGCTCATTCAATAAAGTCATCCCTAAAATTTTAGATTGGGTAAGTTGAAGCTAATACCTCCATGAGATATCAAGAAACAATTAGAGTTAAAATAGTGAAAAAATAGAAGAAAATATGAAATATTTCATGGGGAAAAAAATAACTGAACTAGAAAATAAATCCACTGGAGATAATTTAAGAATTATTGGACTACTGTGTTGAGGGGATTTCATCCCCTCCCCTTCCTTAACTGCCTACCCGATTCATCAAAATTTTTCACATGGTAGCTCAGAGTCTGTGAACATCCATGAATGCTAATAAAAGAAAGTGGGTAGAACCCACCTGGGGCCTTTTGGCACAGACTTTTGGCCGAAGCAAAGAGGTGAGGGGGAGAGAGATTTCTGCAGGCGGGATGACATGTGGTCAGAACTTAGAGTAAGAAAGAGACTTTAAATTTATGCCTATCTACCTTTTCTATCTCAAGTGATTATTAATAAACCTTATGAAAAATAATAACTGGTGGATATGAATTTTAAATATAACACTTCCTGAAAGCCATGATCAGAAAAAAGAGTGTAAACATCATTTTTCAAGAAATCATCAAGGAAAACCTCTCTGATACTTTAGAACTAGAGGACAGAGATAGAACTCAAATGACTACTTTGATTATTTTGTTGAAAGAGATCCCAAAAAAAATTACTTCCAGGAGTATTATAGTCAAATTTCCAAACTCCCAGATCAAGGAGACAATGCAAGCCGCCAAAAAGAAACAATTCAAATATCATTAATATATTGATTTAGAATATTGAACTGTAGAGACTACATTTTTACAACCCTCTTTTCCTTTTCCTGTTGCATCTCCTCATGTGGATTGGGGTTTTGAGTTTTTTTCCTACCTGTGCAGTCTTTCTCACTCATACCATCATGGAGGAAATTATTTTTTGGCCTTTAAAAAATATTTCTCTGTTTTTAATATCTTATTGATCTAAGTGAATTTTAATAAATAGTATTAAATTAATATTTGGAGTATTGAATATTTTAATCTTTGCATTTTTTGGCGACCATGAAGGGACTGAGTTTTTTGTGAGCACTACAAAGTGCTTAGTGATTTCCCCATAGCAAGGGATCCACTGCCGACAAAATCCTGTTGCTCCAAGAATTGCCATCAATTGCTTTTTAGTGGTAGGAGGGCTTAACTTTTGGATATTTTCAATACGCTTGTGAGAAATTAAACGGTACCCAGCAGTTAGAATGAAGCCTAAATATTGTACTTTGGGGAGGCGCCACTGAACTTGTCTTTGGAAACCTTGTGGCTTCTCTTATGTAGCGCTAAGAGGAGGTGCTTACTATCCTCTTGGCATGCTTCAGCATTTGGTGAAGCCAAGAGAAAATCATCCATGTACTGAATTAAATGACTGTATTTAAATTTTATGGCATCTGTATCAGCAGTTAAGAATTGTGTGAACAGGGTGGGGCTGACCACAAACCCTTGAGGCAAACGAACCCATATCTTTCCAGGTGAAAGCAAAGATATGCCTGGAGTTCTCATGTATGGGTGTACAAAAGAAAGCTGAGTATAAGTCTATTACTGTAAAGTATGTAGCTATGCTAGGAATAGAAGAAATAACAGTATTTATGTTGGAGACTACAGGGTGTCTCTTTATAAAGTGATTGTTCACAGCTCTCAAATCCTGGACAAATCAATAGAGATGCTTGTCATTGGGCCACGGTTTTGGCTTTTTAACAGGCAGGATGTGAGTATTGCATTTAGATTTGCAAGGAATTATGATGCCTTGGTTAATCAATGAATTTATTATAGGTGTAATTACATCAATTTCCTCTTCTGTGTGGCATTTAAAAGAGTGGGAGCCATAAACTGTAATAATTAAAATGCTTGAAGGCCATAAACTGTAGTGAGTTAAAATAGTGGAAGATATAAATTGTAGTAGATATAAGAGTGGATGAGTAAATTGTGACCGCAGAAAATATGTTTTCACTACAGTGTCTTGTTTTTAAATCAATATATAAGGTGGTCGCCAGGGAAATATTCCCAATTATGAAATATACCCAAGTCAACTGGGTTTTATAGAGATTTTAATTAATTAATACAATGAGGAATCAAAGAGAGAGAGAAAAAGGAAATAAATGAGAAAAGAATAGGCCAGCCCAGGTAGCCCTGGCCAACCCAGGCCTAAGTCCTAAAAGAAAAGATCAATCAGTCCTTATATCTTAATCTATCCAAAGATCTATCCAAGCAAGGATTCTAGTGACACCAGGCCAGCACCATCTCAGCTGATTTCACCAGCTCAATCCTCCATCTGAATGTTTCAGAATGAGTTCCTTGAGCTCCTATCTGAGCTCCTATTTAAAGGGCAATATCTCCTATGTCACCTCCCCTAAGTCCTTACATCTACCAATCACAGTAGATGTTTTCCAAATGACAGCCCATTCTGAATTCACACCTGAGTAGACTAATCCTTTTAGTAATCCACACCTGAGTAGGTTAGAATCTCTGAGTAAGTTTCTCACCTCTTTCTCCCATGTAAGTTTGCCTGACCTTTATAGGTACTTAGCACCCCTTTGTATTAATTCTAAAAATAGGCATGGCTTAAGTATGGGTGTAAGTATTTTTCATTGTTCAGCAAGGAGTTTTCTCCCCTAAAGCAGTCTTAAGTACGGGTGGAGTAGAGGTCTTCACATTTCTGATCTAAGTAGAGTTCTCACTGTCCAAATGGGGAGTGGTTCCAAAAGGGAATTGTCCCAAAGGAGAATTCCCCAATGGGGAATTTTTTTAACATTCACAAGTCTGAGAAATTTCAAGATTCACATCTGAAAGGGGGTATTGAGGAATGAAAGGAGGTGGGCTAGATTTTATTTGAATTTGTTCAGGGACAGCTGATTTAAGTAGGCCAACTTCAGAACATGATGTGGCCCAGAGAGACTCCGATATATCAGTTGGGATCTCAAAAATAGGAGTCTCCTTCATTTCATGAGCATCTAAAAGAAGTACAGGTAGTAAAGTTAAGGATTCCTCAGGAAGTTCCAGTGTCATAGAGCTATCTGGAGAACAAGTTTTTGTGGCTCTAAGCTTTCATAAAAGATTTTTCCTCAGTAAATTTAGGGGGGAGGCAGGCATTAAGAGGAAAGAGTGTTCCACATTAAGTGGTCCTATGGACACTCTTCTAGGGGAAAGTATGGGAACCTTTAGGGGTGTCCCTGATACCCCCATGACATTAATTGAATCAATGGAACTGCAATCCGAATCAGGTATATTCTTCAATACAGACCGGGAAGCTCCAGTGTCCAAAAGACAAACATAATGGGTGTTACTAACCTTTAATGTTACTTGGGGCTCATCAGTATGGGGGAGGGGCAATGGATAGGGACAATAGGCAGTAAGATGTCAGGGTTGGAAAAATCAAAGATTATATCCTCTAGTTCCTGTGGGCCTCCCCCATACACCTTCATAATCTTTGGGTAGTTCCTTGGGCTTCCCCCCAAGGGGCAGTAGCACCCTGGGTGGTTTGGGGGTCAGCTCCAATCAAAATATACTGCTGTGGAGTCATTTGGTATGAGTTGTCAGGTGCCTGATTTATGTCCCTAGGATTATTGTTATCAGTTATAAAGTTACAATATCTGAAATTACCATTGTAATTATTATTTCTATAATTGTTTCTTTAATAATTTTTCCAGCGCATATTTTTTTTTTTTTACTGCCTGGAACAAAGCCTATATTTCTTAATTTTGTGGCCCTTCCTCTGACAGAACTGGCAGTTAGGGGGCTCATAGATTCTTGGACAGGGACTAGTTCCATTAGTTGAACATCATGCCCTTTGTCATGTTTATCAAGCCTATCCTTTAAAGATTTGATTTCTTTTTTCAAGGTTTTTATGACATTATTATCCTCTTCCTGCTCTTCTTTTTGGCCTTTAAAGACATAAACATCAGTGTTCCTCAACTCTTTAAGGTCCATCTGAGGCCACCGAGGGCAATGGGTCTTAAAATAACTTTGTACCACCCTGCAAGAGTGGTTGATAAAATGTCTCTTTATTTGCTTAGTATCTTTATCTTTTGGAATATCAAGGTCCCCAATCTCAATGAGCTTATCCATGAATTATGAGGGTGTCTTATCATTTCATTGTCTTAAGGGTTTCATATTTTGACCATGCTTCCTTATCCTTGGAGCATTCTCACATAGCTTTTATAATGGCCTCCCTACACCGATTTAATTGCAAGTATTCCTCAGAACTGTTATAATCCCATTCAGGATCCTGAGATTGCCAGTGTGCTGCATCACACCCTTGGATCTTGTTAACATGAGAGAGAATCTTATTTTTCTCATATTATGTTAGAAAAATATTGAGCAAATGCCCAACATCCTTATAGGATGGGTCATATTGATAAAAAATATTAGCCATTTTCTTTGTTACCATGAGAGGTTTGCATCCAAAACAAGGTAAATTATATTTCAGTTCTCTTAATTTCTTGAGGAATGAGAGGTATATGGTGTTTTAGGGTCACCACATCCTCATTCCATCCTAATTCGGGCACTTCTCTTAAGGGAAAAAGTCCTTCATAGCAATCATTCAATAGCTGTAGTCTCTCAGAAGTTGACTCTAGGGATACCAAGGCACCATGGGTAGGAACAGGTATTTTGCAGGATGAGATTTCTTTGGGGTTAAGGCTGGTCATGGGGTAGGAGAAGGAAGGGACAGGAGAGGATGGGGGATTAGAAGAAGGGTCAGGGGAAGTAAGATCAACCAGGAGTTGCAGAGCATGAGAGAGAGAGATGTTGCAGAGTATGAGAGAGATGGATCTGTACCTGATGTAAACGAGAGATGTGTCTCATCTCCATTTTGGGAGAATTAGGATTGCCCTCTATTTGTCATTCAGGAACAGGCTTGCAAAATTCAGACTTGTTTTGGATGGGATCAGTATTTTTCATTAGATCACGTAAATGTTTGAAATTTTTTTTTGAATTTTCCTGTTGGCCTTCATTTCTGCTTTAATCTCTTGCATAGTAGCATTTTTTGTCTTAATATTGAAGATCAGAAAAATAAAATTTCCCAGGAGTACAAGGAGAAGGGGGAAATTTGGCATCTTCTATGCCTCTAATTGGGCAAAAAGCAGAAGACTTTCATGAATTGTAGCATTTATGTTGCTTAGCATTTTGATAAAAAAAAAAGCATATATTTTGTTATTGATTTATTTTCTACTTATTATTATTTAAAAGGGATGGGGTAGAGTAAGATGAGGGTATTTTGCTCATTTCATTTTATTTTTTATGATTTAATTGGATTTTTATTCATAAAAAAGGGAAATTAAAAAAAATTATTTGTTGCTGCACTCTAGTGATAGCAAATAGTCACTGAAGTTAAGCTGGAAAAGAGGAAAAAAAGAAGAAAAGACAGAAAAAAGTAAGAAACAATCAGGGCTCAATATTGTCCTGTAGTGGCCAAGAGGCAGCACTACAACTGGGAGGGGTTTGGGGCGTGTTTAGGGGTGGGTTTCAGGGGAAGGTGTGTTAAGGACTGCCAGAAACCAAAATGTAGGATATGAACCCCCAAAATCAGGCAGGGTCTGAGAGAGATGGAATAATACAGGTTTGGTAAAGTAATGAGGGGCTGGTGCTTTTGAAAGAGGGCCAGGACCCTCCCTGCCTGGGCATAAAGCCTGGTAGAGGCTAATTGGCAACCAGGTACCAAGCAGGGAATAAGGCTTCCCTTCTGTGCTGGGCTGGGGAAAGGGAAGCTTATACTCACCAGGTAGATCAGAAGCAGGTTGGTAGAAGAGGCAGAAAGCAGCTGCAGGAGGCAGTAGCAGCACCAGGGTGGGCCCAGGGTGCTGCAGCTGAGGTAGGAGTTTGAAGCAGTGGGGGAGGAGTGAGCCTGCTGCTTAGCTGGATTTGGCCAAGTTGCAGGCAGGAATGGCTGATCAGGCTGCTCTCCAGGCCATGGGTGGGGACCAGCTACTCCACTAAATCCCCCAAATAAACGCAGCTGGACCAGTAGTAGGGCAAAGGGTATAAATGACCATTTCCAGAAAATTTGAAACCATAGAATCCAATCTCCTTCTTTAACCCCCCCCCCCCAATTAAGTAGAAAATAAAAATATATACTTTTAAATAAGCCCTAGCATTATGCATCTTAAGTATTTTTATTAGGACGAAAAATATTTATACAATATGGTTTGCTTAATAAATTCCATAATAAATTTAAATTGAAAATTGTTTCAAGTAATTATAAGCTTGCTAATTAAATATCCTTTTTAATATTTTAAATTTTCTTTGTAAATGGTGCCATTGTGTAAAAAACTTGAAGGCACTCAGTGTGCTTCATTTTTTTTTTCAGTTTGTTAGAAATGTCCTTGGTCTAATTATTCTTCTGATTCTGCTCACTTCACTTTCGATCAGTCCTTACTTTCCAGGATTCTCTGAAACAATCTTATCCAAATTTATTGACTCAATAATATTCTTTTCCACTTATATCCACAATTTATTTAACCATTCCTCAGTTGACAGGTATGCCTTTTATCTCATTCTTTTCTTTATTCTTTTTCCTTTTAATTTACACTTTAATATTAAAAGTTCGTTTTGCATGGCAGTGAGGTGGCAATGTGAATAGAGCACCAGTCCTGGGATCAGGAGGAAGTGGGTTCATATAATGGCCTTAGATACTTCCTAACTGTGTGACCCTGAGCAAGTCATTTTATCATGTTTCCCAAGTCTTACTTTTCTGTCTTAGAATTTGTAGCAGGATAGAAAGTAAACAAAAAAAATTGCTTTAAAATATTCTATCGCTGATCTTATTCTTTTAATCCTTTTTTCTATCCATACCTGTTTCTCTATTGAGCAGAGTTTCTCATGTGGTGTCTACTGATAGTTTTTAGGGGTCTGTATACTTGGATGGTGAGAAAAAATCACATTTTTATTTCAGTATAACTGATTTCCTTTGTAATCCTGGGCTTTTTTTTTTTAATCCCCCATTAAAAACCTGATTCTGAAAAGGGATTAGTATGCCTCACCAGATTGCCAAAGAGATCTGACAAAAAAAAAAAAAGCTAAGAATATCTGCTGTAGAAATTGATGAATATTACACCAAACTACATTTTATATGTATATGTGAGTGTGCACATGCATGCATGTATCCATTTCAAATAAGAAAACTCATCTGATGCCCACTCCTCCCTTTAACTTGTCTAACAAATTTATACTGCTTTTTGTCATTCTAACTATGATACATAGTAGATATCTTTCTTTTCTTCTTCCTTTTTTATAGCTCTGTATTCTTTTTTATCTTCCTTTCCTTTCCCATTAAAATCCCGAGAATAGAAAATGTTCACTCCTAGGACTTTTTTTTTTTACTCAGATTTCTCAGTACCCTTTCAAGACTTAAAGATTTTGAAGAAAAACTTGTTTCTTCTCTTCTTAATATGAAATAGCCCTTCATCATTAAATAGTTTCTACCTCTTGTTCAATTAAAAAGAAAAAACAAAACTTTTTTTATTACTTTGGACTTTTGTGTTCACTTTTCAGAGTTCCTATTTAGCACTTTTCATCAGAAATGCTTTTCCACTAAAGGTTTGGTCCCCTTCTCCTTGGATGACCATATTTTGCTTTGAGGTGTAAGTTAGTTTTAAGCCTCTCTTTTTTTGCCTTTTGGAACACTTCCATAATCTGTTTTTGTTTATAGTAGAAGATAGTGAGATGGTGCACTTGAAAGAGTACTGGACAACAAGACCTATGTCATAATGGACAAGACATTTGACCTCTTCAGTTTCATTACTTCAATGAAGTAATATTTATTAAAGACTTTGCAAACCTTAAAAGATTATAAAAGTCCTTATTATTGTGATCAACATTGTTTTTAAGATTATTATTACTTCTGGGTATTGAATGATCCTGACTGCAGTCATTAATATGGGAGCTCATATTTTGACTATAACATTTCTTTCTTTCTTTTTTTTTAATTCCTCACCTTCCATCCTAGAATCAATACTGTATATTGGTTCCAAGGCAGAAGAGTGGTAAGTTCTAGGTGGTGGGGGTTAAGTGACTGGAGGCCTCATTTCAAATGTGACCTCATACACTTCTTAGCTGTGTGATTCTGGGCAAGTCACTGAACCCACATTGCCAAGTTCTTACCACTTTTCTGCTCTGGAATTTACACCCTTGAGAGCTTGAGGAAATAGATAGTAAAACCATATTGGTGGGAGATTTCAACCTTCTCCTTTCAGAACTAGACAAATCCAACCAAAAAATAAATAAGAAAGAAGTAGGGGAAGTGAATGAAATGCTAGAAAAATTAGAGTTAATAGATATCTGGAGAAAACTGAATAGTAGATATGGTGAAAGAGAATTACATTGAGTATGCTTGATCTTGCTTATTCTTTATCATTCCCTGTCTCTATACTTCCAAGACAATTGTAAAAGTTATAAATCTTGTTAAAAATAACTTGATGTAATGGCCCATGTCCTTCTAGGCATTGAATAATTTCTTGAGATTAAGTTAAGTTTTTAAAAATTGCTTGTAAAATCCTTTTATTTGTAGACTGGTGATAAAACTACCTCAAAACCATTAGGAAATTGTTGATTACATTGTTTCTGCAGTATTATGATTTTTTTCATTCCAAGGACAGACTTACTTGATAGAATTTGACATATTTTCTTTGTTTAATTACTTATGCATTTTTTCCTTAATTATAGTTAATGAAGAAGGAATAAGAAGAAGAGTAGCTGAAGAAATGGCCATGAAGGACTCTGAAAGTCAGAAAAGGTTTGTTTTGTGGCATATTCAAGATATTTTAATGATATAACCATATCATTTTTATAATTCTTACAGAAAAATTAATGAGTCTTTCTGCTTGGTATATTCAAAATTTTAGCCTTTCTTTAAAATAGTGATTTAACTTTTTGTTTGTTTTTGTCTGGAATACAAGTTAAAAATGCTTTGTGGCTACTGTTCCAACTTTTATACATAGGGGATAGGAATACCATCTACTAAGATCCCTGCTATGCAAGTTCAGCTAGTTTTTCCATCAAAGTAGGAGAAGCTGTCCCCAGTCTGATTGGCCCTGGAGAACAGGTCATCAATCATTGAATATACTACTGGTCTTCTAGGACATAAAAAAATGGGCAATGAGAAATCAGGTTTCTTCAGACTTAATGAAAGTCTCACTGCCTTGTGAGTCACCATTTCTATTTGACCTAACAAACCCTGCAGAACAGATAAGTTTTGCATGAATCTAGGGAGACTGTCTACTGGAGTCAGTACTATGTTCTTGCTGATTATCCTGATTATTTATTGATAAGTAAACTTTTGGTTAAGTATTGTATTGTTAGTGGACTGATTTTATCTAGTTGTGACTCCGACCCTCTGGACCAACCCTTAGTGTGGTGTGACCCACGACATTAATCTCTTGGAGTTCTGGTGGTTTTGTATAGATATAAAATAACCATTTAAAAAATAAAGCACATATTTTCCTGCTAATTCTTTTTTTTTTTTAAACCCTTACCATTCATCCTAGAATCAATACAGTGTATTGGTTCCAAGGCAGAAGAGCAGTAAGGACTGGGCAATGGGGGTTAAGTGACTTGCCCAGGGTGACACAGCTTGGAAGTATCTGAAGCTAGATTTGAACCTAGGACTTCTCATTTCTGGCCTGGATCTCAATCCACTTAGCTACCCCCTTTCCTGCTAATTCATAATTCTTGGTCTGACCGTGTCAGAGAGTATGGATTCAAATCATCCATCAGATGCTTATTACTTATTTGACCTTGGGAAAGTCCCTTAAACTCAACGGACTTCAGTTTCTTCCTCTACAAAATGAGGAGGTATATGGCCTTTGAGATTCTTTCTAACTCTTTTTTAATGTGATCCAGTTCTGGGAGAAGAAACATGGCAGAATGCAAAGGGCACTCACTGCCTTTGAATCAGAAGTCTTGATTTTTAATCTTTAGCCTTCTATTCATTATCTGTGTGACTTTAGATAAATCAGTTCTTTGAATTTAGCTCCTCAAATTTAAAATGATCATAATAATATTTATACTCTTTCTGAATTGTTTTGAACTTTTATAGAAATGATCTACTGGTCCTAATGCCTAGTATTTCCTGAGCTCATTTGCTTTAAGTGATACTGGAAAATAGAGATTTGTTTATCATATATTCTGGATAATGTCATGTTACCAAATGTGTTCTTTATTAAATTTTTAATATTTTTGAAATTAGAAGATAGTAAAGTATGCTTAATAAACAATAATGCTGTATATTAAGAATTACTCAGAGTCAGATTCAAGCCCTGCTTTTTATTACATACTAGCTGCTTAACCTTCGTTGTCATTTAAAACTTGTGCCCTTGTAAACTTTTTTTTAAAATTTAAAACCCTTGCCTTCTGTCTTGGAATCAATACTGTGTATTGGTGTATTGGCTAGGCAATGGTGGCTAAGTGATTTGCCCAGGGTCACATAGCTGAGAAGTGTCTGAGGCCAGATTTGAACCCAGGACCTCCCATCTCTAGGTCTGGCTCTCAATCCACTGAACTATCCAGCTGCCCCCTGTAAACTTTCTTAAGACTATAAATTATAGAGCAATTGCCAAGCTGATTTTTTTTTAATGGAAGAGTTTCCATAGAAGAAGGTCCCCGTACTTGTGAAAAATCATAGGAATAGATGCCCAGAATTTTTTAACAGGAACATTTTAAAGACTTGAAATATATTAATATAAATGATAATAGGGAACTGATAGCAAAGGTAAATAAACAGATAAGAGAGCATCTGGTTGTATGTGACAAACTTATTAAGATAAACTGTATTTTAAGGACTAAAAAACCCCCGAGTATATAATAATGGTGTAGCTACTGTGATCTAAGAGTATGGAGTTCAGGATTGGAAGAGGGCACATTTCCCAGTTTTCAATCATTAAAATAAGACTAGAATCTTTAAGCTCTATGCCAATAATCTCAAATTTTGGTCTTGAAAGCTTTTAAATTTTATGATTAAACACATGCTTAGTGGAAAATCTAGAAGAGGAAGTTGTGATCAGAGAAAGCCAGCATAACATCATCTAAAATAGACCATTTCAGTATAATACTACAGCATTTCCTTTTTTTTCCTCCCATAGGTTTTCTTGAACAGGCAAATGCAATAGATAAATTTTATTTATATTGATATTAGCCAACATTTGGCTAATAATCTCTCATTTTATTCAGATGGAGAGATGTTGGCTAAGCAACAGTATAGTTAGGTGAATCTACACATGTTGGAATAGCTAGATCCAGGAAGAAATTCCTACAAGTTTGATGTCAATTTAAGATCTTAGAGTTTTAGATTTAGAGCTAGAAAGAACTTTAAAACTTTTCAAGTCCAGTCTTATTTTAAAGTTAAGGAAACTGAAGTCCCAAGAAAAGAAGAGCTGAGTTCAAGTATAGCCCCAGACTCTTAGTAACAATGTACTCTGGCTTAGTAACTATGTATTCTGGTGTAAGGGTTAAAAGAAGGAGTTTGACACAAAAGTGAGAAGAGCAGTTGAATAAAACACTTGGTTTAATTTGAGAAGTATAGATAGAAAATAGAAAAGGAGGAAAGAGAATATTATTCTAATACTCCATGACTGTACCTAAATTCCTAATACTCTGTAAACTTTTTAAAACATACCTCTATACTGTGTAAAATTTTAAAAACATACCTCTGTCTTCTGAGGACAGGTTCTTCTTGCCTGACAAACACGAGCCTTGCTCTAACCTACACCACCTAAAGTTGATTCACTAACTACCTATCTTCCTAAATAATCAGACATTAATCCTTCAATTAGTTTCCTACCACCCAGTTGCCAGTAGCCAACTGCCAGTAGACCTTGCCTCAGAGCCAGATCTCCTGCTCTCTCGAGATCCAGAGGCAAAAGCCCTAACTGTCAGCATTCCTTCCTTATCTCTCCTGGTCTCCCTGGTAATGGAATCTTCAGCTCTGGCTCACTGACATCTGTCAGTCTGTTCTATTTAGAAATCCTGCTCTCTTGCCTCTTAAGGAGTCAGAGGGAGAGATTAAGAAAATCCCTTTAACACTGGGCACAAGTCACTTAACCTCTGTTTACCTCAATTTCCCAGCTATAACATGTAGCTTGCAAGGTTGTTATGAGGCGCAAATGAGATAATATTTGGGAAAATGACAGTGGCTGCCATGAGGAAGGCTTTATATAAATCTTATTTCCTCACTCCCTCGCTTCCCATAATTTCACTTCCTTGAGACCAAGTTTAGTCATTATAATATTGCAACATCATTTCAGTTTTAAAAGCTGTCCTTTTAAAAAATATTTTTGTAGTTACTGTGTATTTTGTTTTTCTGGTTCTACTTACATCATTCTGCAATAATTATATGTTTTTCCTTACCTTGATTTATTCTTCATTTGTTGTTTCTTAAAACATGCTAATATTCAGTCACCTTCATTAACCACAAGCAGTCTAATTCATTTCCTAATATTTCTAAACAATTGAGCATGAAACAATTACTGATATATGTGATATCTTCTAGTGGTAGCTGAATATTGTAATGGTTCAGGACTTCAAATCTGAAAGATGTGAGTTCAAATCTTGCCTCAGACACTTATTAGCTTTTGACTCTACACAAGTTACTTAACTTGTCTCTGACTCAATTTGTTAACAGTAGCAAAATGGTAATAATAATGGCATCTGCTTAAATAGGTAAAAAAAGATAAAAATGATGTAATATTTGTAAAGCCCTTTGCAAACTTTAAAGCACAATAGAAATGCTAGCTGTTGTTATTGTTATTATTGTCCTTATTCTCAATAACAATAAATAACAATAACAATTATAAGCCAGTCTTTTACTGATGAGAGTTTCTAATTTTGAACATTTATTGTTTTATTGTTCGGTACAATGATCCACTAAGTTTCTGTGGAATCCTGTGTCAGTGTTCAATTGATACAAACTGGTAACCACTGTTATTTCACTCACTTAGCATTAGTTATTTCATTCTCTTGTGCTTGCTCTTAAATTTTCATTTCTTAATGCTGTCTTTGTATTGCTGCTTCTGATCTTCTGTGTCATTCATACAATTATCTCTTTAAGAGGTCAATGATGGTTCCAATTTCTGTATGAAAGGAAATGTATGGATTTGTTTAGAGGCATGTGTTTCTCACAATACTTTAACTCCTGGTAAGTTACTGGATGATTGAAGTTAATGGAAGTTGAGTTTCTATTTGTGTAGTCTGTTATTGTATGTTTTATGTATGTGTTTTAATTAGCATCCATGTGTAGGTCTGGTTTATATAAGGTATCCTAGATAATTAGTCAAATATTATGCTTAAGAATTAGCATAAGTTTGGAAGGAATTGAGGACTGGGAGTCACATGGGAAACATAATTTGGGTTCTGTCACCAACTTTCTTAAGACTTGGGCAAGGCACTCATATTTTTTGGCACTCAGTGCTCTTAATTTTAAAATTAGGGCATTTGACTAGATGATTTCTCTCTCAATTTAAAAAAAACCACTTATCTCATTTTGAAATGTATATGCATATATTTATTATAGCATTTATGAATATAAAAGTAATATCCTCCCATTCCCTTTAGAGTATATAAGACTCATAGTACTAGATTTCTTAAATCAAAATGTAATTAGCACTACTAAAATTATCTGCATATATTCCAGTTGTTTCCCACATAACACTATGTAATTATTTAATTGGATTAGTTTGACAGTATATAATTAGATAGCAGAGTTTAAATACTGAAAAAAAGACCTCTGATTAAGAAGTGAGGGAAACCAATATGATAATTCTTATCTTTGAAATTTTATTCTTTTATTATTAGAATTTAGTTCTAATCATTACTTTTTATAGAATAATATATTTAGTTGGTGGATTTTATTTCATATAAAACTATTCTGCTTTCTTATTACCCAATGATAGCATTTCTTTACCTCCTTCCCCTACTCCAGACCACCTTCTTTTATTGGAGTAACTCTTATTTTGCATTGTTTGTTTTTTATGTTTCATTATTCAGCTTCCATTTTCTCCCCTTTGTTAAAGGGCAAATTAGATGAATAAAATCATACCTGATAGAGCCAATTTCATATAATATGTGGACCTGGCTCAGTTGCCTAGTTGTAAACTAGACAAATGAGTACTGATAAAAATTTTATTTTCTGTTACCCCATAGGAAATCAGATGAGGTAGTATAGCTCTTAAAAAACAACTGATACCGTAAGTCTTCATGAAAACTCATAGTTGCTGTCAGAACTATATCAGTGGTAAAAAAAATTTTTTTGAAGACTTATAAACTTATGAAGAATGAAATGAGTAGAACTAGGAGAACAATTTATATGATAACATTGTAAAGACAAAGCTTTGAAAACGGTAAGAACTATAATAATTACAGTGACTATAATCACATCGGACTGATGCAAGGTGAAAGATTTAGATTGCTGAATAACACGCACACACACACATATTATATACTGGCAAAGAATGAATTTTTTTGCTTGATTATGTACATTTGTTGCAAGAAATTTGTTACTTTTTTCTTTTTTTCTCATTGGAATGGGATGTTTAGAAAACAGATTTTTTGTTAATTTATACATTTTTTAAAAGAGGTGAGAGAATGCTACAGATGTAGAATATTGCATTCACTTTCAGGTGAGTCACTATTGTTATTTTTACTTAACTCTTAAACTTCATATCAGGTGACTTCAGAACGGTAATCAAAAAACATTTGTAATGGAAAAACAAAACATATTCAAAACTTATAAAAATAGAATGTATGAAAAGGAGTGATGCATAAGAAGTCTGGAAAATGCAGACTAGAGCATGTTTGTGAAGAGCTTTAAGTACCAGAGGAGATTATATTTGATTCTAGCTTGTAGACCCTTTTAAAAAAATTTAGTTTTTTATTATCTTCCCCCAATTACATGTAGATCCAATTTAAAAATAATTATCATGACATTTTGCATCCATGTTCTCTCTCTCTCATTACTACCTTTTTCCTTCCCTGAGACATTAGGTAATTTGCTGTATTTATACATGTGTTATCATGTGATACATACTTCCATGTTTATCATGTTGTAAAAGAAGACATACATTGCTTATATGAGGAAAAACTCATGAAGGAAATAAAGTAAAAAATTATATTCTTCAATCTGCATTCAGACTGTCAGTTTCTTCCATGGTGATGGAAAGTCTTTTTTGTCATGAGTCTCTGATAGTTGTCCTATGTCCTTGTATTGCTGATAATAATTAAATCATTCATAGTTGACCATCCTATTTTATTGCTTTTAGTTTGTATAACATTCCCCTGGTTCTGCTTATTTCACATTACATCACTTCATATAAGTTTTTCTAGGTTTTTTATGATCCTCCTGTTCATCATTTCTTATGGCACATTATGGTGCAAATCCATTACAATTGCATACTACTACTTGTCCAGCCACTCTCCAATTGATGAACATCCCTTCAGTTTCTAATTCTTTGCTAGCACAAAAGGCCTGCCATAAATATTTTTGTATAAGTCTTTTTCCCCAGCACATAAAATGTTTGTGATAGAATTACAGCTCAGTGTTTGGAAATAAAACATTTAGTCTGAAAAAATAGTAAGACATGAATCAGAAATAAATACTTCCTCTTTAGTATAGATATTTGTTGTAAATTTTTTCTTGTTCAGTTATTTCAGTAATGTTTGACTTTGTGACCTCATTTGGGGTTTTCTTGAAAAAGATATTGGAATGGTTTGTCATTTCGTACTCCAATTCATTTTATAGAAGAGGAAATTGAGGCAAAAAGTATTAAGTGACTTGCTCAGGGTCATAAGAGTAGTAAGTGTCCTTGAAAATACTTTTACCTATAAATAAAAATAATCCCTTAAGACTCAATTGTCACTGCCCTGCTCCCAAACCTTTTTCTTTATTTAATAATTTATTTTTTTCCATCTATATACTAAAAACAATATTTAAATATTCATTCTAAAAAATTGAGTTTACTGGACCTTTTTGAGGAGAAAAGTAATATAGACCGGCATGCTGGGAAATGTCTAGATTTCTGGGGAGAAATTTGTGGCAAAGAGACTGATTAGAAGGTTATTATATAAGAAGTGATGAGGCCCTAAAACTAGTGCAGTAACTCTCTCAGTAGCAAGAATGAGATGGTTCTAAGATATATGATTTTTTATTTTAGTTTTATTTAAAATTTTTTTTCCATGTTTGCATGATTCATTTTTTTTCCTTTCCCAGAGCCAACAAGCAGTTCCACTGGATTGTACAAATGTTATCATTTGATACCTATTTCCACATTATTTATTTTTACCATGGAGCAGTCTTTTAAAGCAAAAATCCCAAATCATATACCCATATAAACAAATTATAAGTGATGCCATACGTTTTTCTTTTGTATTTCTATTCCCATAGTTCATTCTCTCATTGTCAATAGCATTAAGACAAGACATGCTATTGTGATAGAAATATGACTTGGCAATTGATTGAATTTGAGGAGTGGAGGAATATGAACACTTGAGGGTGATTGAGAAGTTGTGAACCTGTGATGTTAAACAGATGTTATTCCAGTTGACAAAAACTGAGAAGTTGGATGTGTAAGGGTTGGAGTTGCTCCTTTCTATTTTAAGTTTTCTTGTGAGCTCATAATTTGATATTGTTGTCCTTCATTGACATGTAGCAATCTCTCGAAAGGGTGGGTCTATCAGAGGGGGAAAGATGGAATAGATCCAGTGCAAATGCCAAAATATAGTTTCATATGTATGCAATAGGGAGAAGGACAGTTTGGCCAGATTATATTGTACAGGAGCAGGGAACAATATTTAATGAGATTGGAAAGATAAGTTTGGGGAACAGGTTGTAAAAAAATTTAAAAGCTAAATAGAGTAATTTATAATGGAGTTGTATAGTCAGTTCTGAGTTTAAGGAAAATTACTTTGGCAGCAGTATGTAAAATGGCCTGGAATGCGGAAAGACTTGAGGCAGTGAGGCCAATTAGGAGACTGCTTCAATAATATAAGGTAGAGGTGATGAGGGCTTGAACTAAAGTGAGTTGGAGGGAAAGAGTAGGATGCAATTTTGTGAGGGTAGAAACAGCAAGATCTGTAAACTGACTAGATGTATGGAGTGGGAGATAGTGAGGATAATGGTGAGGTTATGAAACTTGGAAGTTGGAATACTGGGTATTTTATAGGAAAGTTTGGAAGAGAAGAGGGGTTAGAGGAAAAATATTGAGTTCAGTTTTAGATGTGTCAAGTTTAACATATCTCTGAGACATTCTGTTTTTAAAATGTCCCATAGGTAGTTGGTGATGTGGAATTGAAGCTCAAGCAAGATTGGATCTTGAATATTTAGTTCTGCCAGCCTTTTGCATAGAGAGAATAAAGAGATGTTGAGGAACTAGGAGAGAAATTTGGGGAGCATCTACAGTTAGAGGACTTACTTTGAGTTATGATCCAGCAAAGAAGACTGAGAAAGATGAATCATGAGTGATTAATTTTATGAAAACCCATTGGGGGACGCAGCTAGGTACTGGGTTCAGATGTTTTCAGATACTTCCTAGCTCTGTAACCCTGGGCAAGTCACTTAACCCTAATTGCCTAGCTCTTACTGCTCTTTTGCCTTTGAACCAGTCTTTAGTATTGATTCTAAGACAATAATGGTTTAAAAAAAAAAAAGAAAACCCATAAAGAGAGGAGAGAGTTTTGAGGAGAAGCTGGTCTGCAGTATAAACTACAGCAAATAGATCAAGAAGGATGAAGACTTAGAAAACACTGATAACTTTGGAGGGAAGAGTTTTTAATTGAGTGAGATTGAAATCCAGAATACTGAGGATGAATAAATGAGTCAAAAGGAAATAGAGATAGCAAGTGTAGATGGTTGTTTCAAATTTAGCTGAGAATGATAGTATGATAGCTTGAGAAGATAGTAGGTTCTATTGCTGATTTTTAAGGATAGGGGAGTATTGGGTATCTTTGAAGGCAGTTCATTATTAAAATTGGGGGAGGATGATTGTGGAAGCAATCTGTTAGAGAAAATGAGAAGAATGGGGTCATGTTCACATATAGAAAGATTTGTGTTTTCAAGGGCCTAGGCCATATCTTTGTCAGATACTATGGGAGAGGAGCAGAGTGGGATAGGATCTCTAGAGATTTGGAGGTTAGAATCTAAAAGCGGGAATCTCATAGGAGAAGACTTTCTCACATTGCAGTTTTATCATTAAAGTAGAATATGAGGTCCCCAGCCGAGGGGAGAAAAGGAATATGGAGCTTGAAGAGGGAAGAAAGAGTTTAGAACAGCTTTTGTGCAGACTGAGGTAAGGAAATTACTCAGAGAGGAATAAAAGCATGTCTTCTTGTAGTGAGTGCCTAGGTGAGTTTGATTAACCTGACTTTGTGTTGTTTCTAGTTAGCAAGAATTTGAGCTTCAAATTGCTTTTGAAGGCAGCTAGGTAGTGCAGTGGATAAAGAATGTGTGGAGTGGAGAAGCTAGGTAGCTCAATGGATTGAGAGCCAGGCCTAGAGACAGGAGGTCCTAAGTTCAAATCTGGCCTCAGACACTTCCCAGCTGTGTGACCTTGGGCAAGTCACTTGACCCCCATTGCCTAGCCCATACCACTCTTCTGCTTTGGAGCCAATACACAGTATTGACTTCAAGATGGAAGGTAAGGGTTTAAGGAAAAAAAAAAAGAATGTGTGGTGTATATAAATGAATATATTCAATATACACATATTAAATATCAATTTAAAAACCCACATTTTGGTGACCACGAAGGGACTACGAATTCTCAAAAAATTTTGAACAGATAGCTTACAGTAAAGATAGTAAGTTTGCCTGGTTGCTGCTTTCCAGGAGGTCTGGTGATGGGGTGTGCCTGAGCTCCTGTCTTGCCCTGCTGCCTGCTGCTGCCATGTTGTTTCTACTGTCCATCTGCTTGGCCAGCATTCCTCATTGTTCTCCACCTACCTTGGAGCCTACTCTTGCCCAGACCAGACTTCCACAAGAGCCTGCCAGTCCCAACCATTTTTTTTCCATAGAGGGTGATGTATAAAAATCTTTACACCTTAATCCCTTTCCATACTCCACGTATGTGCTTCTAGCCTGCCATAGCCATTTTTCAGCGTGGAAAAAAGAACCCCACACCTATTTTTCAAGCAGATTTTTTTTTTTAAGCTGATCCCAGACTCCTAGTTTAGAAGACTGTTACTAAAGGCTTTTCACAGGGGAATAAGCCTGTTTTTTTTTTCCTTCTTTCTCTGGACCCAAAACACCAAGGAGAAGTATTTTTTCTCTCATATGCAAATAAGCTATTGTTTTCCCTTTAATTTTTGCTTCTTTCTGTTCACTCTGTAAACAAACCCCATTCAGCATTTTTCCTGAAAAATGCTGGTGCAAAGCGTGCTTGAAACTCTGAAACAACAGTTTGAGTTGGTAAGCCTAAAAAGTGCAATTTGGATCTGCTTAATTCTTTTCCTGGGAGTTTTTATTTTCATTGGAGATTTCCCACTTTATTTTCCTCTTCTCAAGAATATGCCACAAGCTAGGCTGCTTAAACTACAAATCAACCTGAAATATTTTGACAACATTGTAAAAGTCTTAAACATGCAGAGTGGAGATTCTGTCCTGTGCTTCTATGAGGAAATTCAGACCTCTGACAAATGAAATCTAAATGGATACTAAATATTTAGGGAGGGGAAGGAAACTTTAAGAGATCTGGAAGCTTATTGCTAACTATTTTGAGTTTATTCTCCTCCTATAATATAGAACAAGTCTATTGGGATTGGTGGGGAAAAAAAAGGGAATTTGACTGCACTGCCTACACCTCATTTGTTTATATTATTGTATTTATTTACTGATTGCTTTGTTTAAATTTTTTGTTTATCTGTATTAATCTAGCCAACACCTTTTCTGTAATACTGAATTATTTTAAGCTACTATGTTTCATCTATATTGATCTTTAATTTGTACCTATATCTCAAGAACAAAATATCACTGTTTAAGCCTATGAACATCTTGTCTAAAACCCTTGTCACTAGATCCATTGAAAAATCACATGTTGCCTTTGTTAATTGTCACATAGATGATGATGGATGAATTTCAACAAAACTGGTTAAATTGTGTGCAACCCTTGGAGAATTTAATGAGCTAAGAATTTAAATGGTAATTCTTTTTTTTTTTTAAACCCTTACCTTCCGTCTTGGAGTCAATACTGTGTATTGGCTCCAAGGCAGAAGAGTGGTAAGGGCTAGGCAATGGGAGTCAAGTGACTTGCCCAGGGTCACACAGCTAGGAAGTGACTGAGGCCGGATTTGAACCTAGGACCTCCCGTCTCTAGGCCTGGTTCTCAATCCACTGAGCTACCCAGCTGCCCCCCTAAATGGTAATTCTAAGAGGTCTTCAGAAATAATTTTAGTAACTAGTAGTTTCTGAATGGATGATTTTTTCCCCTATTTATATGTATATATTATAAAGAATGTTGTATTAAATGTAGAGAAACAAAGAAATGTTCCTACCATGGTGTTTCTATGAATTAGGAAACCGAATAAAGAGTTCCTGCAGAACTCTTCATTTTAATTACTTACAGCAGAACGATCTAGATTTCTTGATGATGTTCTAGACCCAAATAAGTTTTACTTTGTTTAAAAATATGTTTGCCAAGGTTGAAAGATTTGCTACAGCTGTAAAAATTGTGACAAATATATATCAGTTCATAGGTTTTTTATGTCATATAGCAGCTTATGTGAAATATGATAGTGGGTTTGTTTGCTATTGTAGTTAACTAGTCTATTGTGAATTTGGTACTTTGAATGTGCATTATCTACTGCGCTACTGTTTTTTCTGAAAATCATTTTGTGCTTGCACATGACTGACATAGTAGTGTCACTGATTTTAAGCTATATATTTTTGATTTTTAAAACTTTTTCTTAAAACTTGGATTTTTTAATTGAATGTACAATATAGTATCTGAGTTTTATTTTTTCTGTCCTTTTTGTATTTGAAGCACATGTCAACAGTATTGAAGATTTTTTTTTATTTTTTTTTTATTTTGCGGTAATATAAGTTTTAAATATATTTGTTCTAATATTAATGCATATCCCAAAAGCTTTAGACTATAAAAATGTTGCCATTGATTGTTTAAAAGAATTATGTGACTTTGATTCATGATTCTGTCTGATTCCAAAAGAAGGGAATATACAAAAGAGAGAGCCACTGTACAGTACTAAAGAGACACAGACCACCTGTTTAGTGCCTATGGAGCACAAGGTCAAAGAGACCAGATCCCAGTGGGATTGATGCAATTTTGAACCAAGACAAGAGAACTTGAACTCGTGTTGAACATGTGTTAAAGGCAGGTCTTCCTTGCCCCACATTCTACCACGTATCTCAAATTTGTCTCCTACTTGGCTCATATAATCATCCCTTTTCTGTCTTTCATGGTGTGGCAAACTTTCTATAGTCCTGGCTGCTGACTGGGTAAATGCATAAATGGTTAAATCATTTTAATTGGGCCCTGATTCAAGGATCTGTTATAGATTTGTTTTTACTTTACTTAGATTTTTTTTTAGACATGAGATTTTACATTTTGTATTTCATCCACAAGTTATTTTTCTTTTTTATTTGGATTTTTTCATGTTTTTGATTTTCTTTTACAAATTGATTCATATACCTCGTAACTCAGCCATGCATCCCTGAGAGATCCCTATGCTTGTTATTATTCACCTCAGGGGGGCCAAGTTATTGTTGTGAACTTTGATTTAAATTTTAGCAATTTTAGGACAAGAAATTTGCTACCCCCTCAGAATCCAGAATATTTCATGAAGATAGATGCCTGTAGAGACCACATGCTGCACCAGAAGATCCAGAGTGAACTTTGGGATGTGAATTGAACTATGGGGGTTTGAAATGCCTTTGTTTTGAATGTATACTCTTATGCCAAAGGGGACTGCACCCAAATTGGCTTTTTGTCAATCTATTAATCATTAGTTTTGTCTTCTTTTCTTTTTATCCACAAATTATTGCAATTTTTAAATTGATTATGTTTCCATGATCCTTTTAGGGAAACTGGTTTCTCAATAGGATCACGAAGGTGGGAGTGGGTATGTATAAATGGAGATTTTCAGCCTTTGGACTTCATCCCCAAGAAGTCTCTTAGTATTTCTCCAAATTCCCTATTCCTGTGTCCCTCCCTGCATTTTGCGTTATTGTATTTAAGTGGCTGTAATGTCTCCCTTTCTCTTTTTTTCGACCTGTGACCAGGCTGAATTCAGGCAGTTCTTTTGCCTTAGTTATTATTAATAAAACTTTAAAATTATAATACTTAGTTATTGAATATTGATTTTAAAACCCACAGGAGCCTGGTGTCAGGAAAACCAAGTTCATATCTGGCTACAGACCCTTGATAGCATTGTGATCCTGGGCAAGTCACTTAGCTGTTGTTTGCCTGTTTTTCAACTGTAAAGTGAGGATAATGGTAGCACCCACCTCCTAAGGTTTTATAATGATTAAATGAGATAAAATGTCTAAAGCACTTAGCACAGTAACTGGCAAATAGTAAGCTCTTGATAAAAGTTTTTTCCTTTTCTCTCTTGATACCTCCTTCCTCCCCAACTGGAAAATGGAAAAGAAAACTTATAACAAATAAGTGTAGCAAAGAATAAAGCACATGTTCCCATGGTCAAAAAATGTATGTCTATTCACCTTGTTTCTATTACCTTTCTCTTCCTTTCTCAGGAGTTATTGACATACTTTAGTATAGATCATTTAAATATATGGTTAGTCATTGCATTCATCAGAGTTCTTAAATCTTCATTGCCTTGTTGCTATCTGTGTATAAATTGTTCTTCTGATCCTTCCTACTTAACTCTACGGCAATTTATGCTGTCTAGGAGTTTCTGAAATAATTTTTCATAATTTTGTTGTATAGTAATATCTTATCTTCATATCCCACAATTTGTTCATCTATTCTCTGTTTGCCTAAGAGGCAATCTAAGATAAGTCCTTAGCATATTATTCCTTCTTTTTTTTTTACTCTTGTTTTTAATCCATCCCTTAATATCAGGTTGATTTTTTTTTTTACTTTTCTGTTTCTCCACAGTATTATTCTATTATCCTCTTTCTTAAGACCCTCCCCCTAACTTTTTTGGAGCTGTTTCTATAACAAACTGGATGTGTGTGTGTGTTTTTTCAATCCCCTTTTTACCCTTTAAATGAAATTTATCTGATATCTTCTTCCCAAATTTGATCCTGTGTGTGTGTGTGTGTGTGTGTGTGTGTGTGTGTGTGTGTGATCTCAGTTAAGTTTTATCCCCTGTTTTACTAATTTCTTTGCTAGTCTATTCCTTTCCCTTTCCCTTTTCTTTCTTCCCTTAAAACATATCAGATTAGAACCAGTCTACCCACAGGACAATTTTTAAAATTAACTCCCTCAATACCATTACAAAATTACAATTTGGAAGAGACACTAATTTCTTTACCCTATTAGAATATTAGCATTATATCCTCCCATGGTTCATTGCAATTTTTCCAATGGATGTTTCTAGGTTTCTTTGGACTTTTGTATTTGTATTTCAAAGTTTCTACCAGTTATGTTTTTTGTTTAAAAACATATCTGTTCATCAGAAATACCAAGAAATCTCCTTTTTTTTAAAATTAAAGATTCAACCCCCTGCCCTCCAACGCTAAGCTTTGTGGTATAAGCTATTTTTGATTATAAGCCTATCTCTTTGTTTTTTGGGGTATTGTATTTGAAGATTTCTTTTTATTCATGGTATAGACCAGTGATTGTAAACGTTTTAGAGACTGTGTGCCCAAACTGAAACCCTCATGCTGCTTGTGAACTACCCCCTTACCCCAGACAGGGGAGGGAGGAAGTGCTCACATTCATTGGGCTGGTGGGCAGAGGGGTGGGTTATGTAAGAAATGTCCTTAGGCCCACATGGAGAGGGAGAGGGGAGCAGCTCTCTCTTATATACATGTGCCATAAATTCACCAGCACAGATATAGAACATCAGATCTTGTGTGATCTTGACTATGGGTCCTTCATACTTGAAATGTCTCTTTTATGATGTTTACATTTTTTAACCTGGTAGTTGTAGATTTTGGTTCTGATATGTCTTGAGACTTTTTCTTTTGAAATCTTTTTAGGTAATTTCAGAGACTTTACCTTCTGATTCTAATATATCTGGCTAGTTTTCTTTTATGTTTTATGTTTTCTTGAAATATAACTAAATTTTTTTTTGTAGTTTCCAATTAGTATAGTGATTCTTTTTTTTTTCTTTTTCAAAAATCCCTACCTTCTGTTTTAGAATTAATACTATATATTTGTTCTAAAGCAGAAGAGTGGCAAGGGTTAGACAGTGGGGGTTAAGTGACTTGCCCAAGGTCACACAGCTAGGAAGTGTCTTGAGACCAGGTTTGAACCTAGGATCTCCCATTTCTAGGCCTGGCTTTCAATCCACTGAGCCACCCTGCTGCCCTTTAGTACAGTGATTCTTAAATGATCTTTCCCTGACCTATTTTCCAGGTCACATTAATTTTTTTTTTTATTCTAACAATTATTAGTTTACTGTGGTGTTACTTTTTTTTTAGGTGGGGGAGGTCTCTTCTGCTTTTTTGACAGTCCATTTCTTTGTTGAAGTTTACAACTTCTAAATTCTATTTTCCTTATATTTCTTGAGCTTTTATTTCATTATCTGTTGCTTGATTTCTCTTAGGTCTTTATGTAATCCTCTGGGGAACCCATTCTCTGTTTGAAACTACATAGTCATTATAAAGTTACTTATTCCTTATTTATGAAGATACCCAGATCTGTAATAATTTTTGATAATGCTTGATATCATTTAAACATTTATTCATCTTTTTGAATTGTGTCTTCTTGCTGGAATCCAGTCTTTGCTCATTACTGTACTTTTGGATGGGCTCAGCAGTGCTTCATGCTTGATCTTGATTTGAGTTCCCTAGCTTTTTGCTCTGATCTCTACTAATTATTATTAATCAGTTCCCCAGTTTTAGTCATCTTAGATCTTAGATCTTTGAGCACCATTGGAGTTTTTTAGTCCTCTCATGTCTTAGGACATAGTGTAAGATTGCATTCTTTGGCTTGCATTGCTCCAAGGCTGAGTGCCCTGTAACATATCCAAGGTCTCCACCCTGGACCTTTTTGCCCAATCTGTGACTTTCTATGCATCCTGAGACTTTCTCACAGGAGCTGTGCCCCCCCCCCCCCAACAGCCTCTGGGCATAATAAAGCTTTGGAGAGTATATATAAGGCTTATCTCTTTGTGCTTTCAGAATACCTTTTGCTGCTGTTGCCTTTGCTAGTGCTTCCCTGTCTTAGTGATCATGGACTCTTGGCTGACTTTTTTTGGTGCATTTTTGTGTGGAATTTACTTCTTATTGTAATACTTGAGGATTTTCCCATTTTGGAGAACTTTATGGTTCTGTGGATAGTGCCATCTTGTCCAGAAATCAGAACTATGATTTTAATTGTGATATATATTATAATTGTCATATATATGTTTGATTAAACTAGAAATCAGTCCTTAGATTTAATAAGATTCATTAGGATTATTTGAATAGGTAGAAGATAAGAGAGAGATAGAAAAGACACCCTAATCTAACTTTTCCATGTGGCTCCTCCAGCAGACCCTCACTCAGCATGGGAAAGTTTCTTGGCAGAACATCAGAGAATAGAGAGTGAGTAAACTTCTTGCTTCACCCTTTTTCTAACATCCTTGCTTCCCTTGTCCTGTCGTATACTTGGGGTCAAGTTCAGGCTCTCACCAGTTAGCCAGGCAGTCATTCGATAGGAGATGATGTCATCTGCACAACCCCGGAAAGGGGGGAGAGTAAATTTCCTTTGCACATATGTTTATAATGATATGCAATTATAAACAAAATAAAAATCTGCATGTGAACATACTTACATTTGCATTCACTCAAATATATATTTTCAAAAATCAATTTTTTTCAAAAAACCTTAAAAATGAAAGAAATTTTATGTTATCCTCATTTCAGCTACCATGTTTCCATTCCTTTTATGCTCTATCAATAAAACTTGTCTTCTTGTATCTGAGGTTGGATCCTATATTCTGGTGCTATACCAATTATTCAACTAATGGAAATGAATAGTGACATTAGGATTTATCAGTGCTACTGTTCTTTTTGTTTTTAAATATATTAATTATTAAGATTCTTAGTTACCAGTACATTTTCTCTTAGACCGCGTCCATTTTCATGTTGGCTGGTGTTGAATAGTAAATTTATGACACTACAAAATTTTAATATTATTTCAACATGCAAAAATGTTAGTACATATAGTAAAGAGGGTCATAGACTTTAGTTTGCATTTTATAGTGCTCATTGCAGAGCCTTATATAGGGAATTTCTACTTGAATTAATGGAATTTTCAAGCAAATGCTACCTGTACTCTTTCTGTGATTGTGATTTAGTGTGTATCTTGTAAGTCATTGACGAGTTCACATTGAAATTATTGGAGGCCAATTTAGTCAGAACATAATAGACTTCAGTGTAAGCATAGAATATAAAAATTCGGTTTACTCTTCACTTGTGCCCTTCTTACCAAAACCAAATTGTGACAGCAAGAAAAATGTGACCACTTCCAACCTCTAGCCTTTGACATTTGAATTTCACCTCTTACCTTATAAAGGCAAGGGAAATGTTACACTTTAATAACTTTTCAAGATCTCAAGAGGAAAAGCAATAAATGTAAAATGTGGCAACCAGAATAGTTGTACATCAAGATTTCTTACCTCTGTCTAAAAATGTATTGGAGATGAGAATACTTTTTTGCCATTTTAATTTAAATGTATACTAGAATTAAAAGAAATTTATTCAGTACCTAAAAATCACATTTTTTAAAGTACAGATTAGTTGAGTACTTATAATATTTTTGGATTTTATTTGTCATAATTTTGAACTGTAATTGAATTTTTTTACATTGTTCTTAGTGCTATTCTTTATATTATTATCATAAAATGAGTGTAAAAAAATGTACCTACATTTTTAGTTTCCCAAAGAACAATCCCATATACCACTTTGAGAGATTTCAATAACTTGGCGAATTACTTTCTGCTCAGATTAAATTATATATGGCAGTTTTATTGTGATAAGATATCTGTTGTGGATTAAAGAAAGGAAATGATTTGCTTATGGCTGACTGCTTCACAGTTTTATAAGGTGACCAATATTTTCCAGTAGTTGTGAGATATTATGTGTCTTGGTAGGATAGCTAAATCTTTGAAAAAGGAGTACTAGGAAGAATTATTCTTTATTATACTGAAATTTAGATGTGAAAGGAGAACAGAATCTTGCATAAAAAAGACAGTTCATTGATTACCCAAGAGACCACATGTACTTGCCTCATAAATATTTTAATTTAACATAGTTATTGAACCCTGTTTTCTAGTCATTGATACAAATTTAAAATTGCTACTATGTATTTACATGCTCCCCACCTTCCTCACATTTAAACCCACCAACCTACCTAATAACTTATAAAGTTAAAAAAATAGAAAGTGAGAATTCTCGATTGTGATATTATTAAACATTACTATAACATTCTAGAGCTGGAAATAACCTTGAAAGATGTTGATCATAGCTTTTTGCATTGGGTTAGATTGGATGACCTATGGGGTCCCTTCGAACAAAAAGATTCTGTGATCACATGGCTTTTGCTGTCAGCTTTCTTTCAAGACAGTGTTGAATATGAATAGCATGATGCTCTTTTTCATTTTGTAAAAGTACCTAAGAAAACATACCAGATGTCTAGTCATGACTCTTTTTAGTAATTGTTCATTCATAAACATTTAAGTAACTTGCTAATTTCTATCCCATCCATCTTATTCTTTAGCTTAAATTCACTTTTCATTGTTCAGTTATGGTAGAGAGCAGCATTTTCCTCTCTCTGTAACAAAGACAGCCTGTTATACAGAAAATATTCTTTTCTTTAAAATTATCTTGCAAGCCTGCTTTTCTATTTGTTTCATACCCATTTTTAATGGTGCTTTCTTCTGGGTTAAGAACAGTTCTTTTGTTGAACTTAAAAGTAGACATTGGGTTTAACGTATATAATAGAAAGATGACTGTTATTATTCATTACTTTCTTCATGAGCTTGCTGGAAACATAGGACTTTTATTACTTATTACATTATTGCTTTTCTCCTTTTTTTGTGTTCAAGTGGACTACTTATATTTTTAAATAGAAGCACCGTACTTTATATAGCCAGAAGTTATTAATGATAAATTATTTAGTGCATTTTGTATTTTCTTTTGGTATTCTTTAAAAATTATAGACCTTTTAGTGATGGCACTATTGTTTAAAAAAAGTAAAATCCAACATAGTCACAGTTTTAGGCTTATCTTGGTTTCTGTGCTTTTTTCAGGACTACCTGTAGCTACAAGAAGAATTTCTCCTCTTTAAGAAATTATCTTTATAAAACATGAATACCAGACCCTGAAAAGACTCAATCAAACATACCCTAATGAACTGTAACTTTTTTTATTTGTTGTAATTGTTGCAGTGATGTGCACTCTCTTGTTTAATTATATCACTACTGACAGTAATTACTGGGCATTCTACTGTGATGTGTAATGTTTGAAATGATTTCATTCAATTTCTGGCTCTTGCATTGTAAATTGGTTTATAATTTTTTTGTTCCTGATGTATGATTTTATACTAATTCATGTTAAGATTTTTTTTCTCTCATTTTCCAGAATAATCTAATATGTAGTATTTGTTGAGTAGTACATTATGTTTTATGATTTATCTTTGAGTTTTAAATCAGTATTATTTTATTAAGTGTATCTAAGAAGAAATTGAGGCAAACTTGGCTATTTGCTGCAAGCAACTGATAGCAAATTTAGACATTGTAAATCTCTAGCCCCGTGGTGGCAAACCTATGTCATGTGTGCCAGAGGGGGCACTCAGAACCTTCTCTCTGTGAGCATGTGTGTTGTTTCCCCAGCCCAGAATTTGGCTGAGTTCCTTACTACAAAGGCAGAGCAACCTTCGGTTGGGCTGCTCCCCTCTCCCTCTGCATGTGTACCTGAGGACATTCCTTTTAGCACCCATCCCTCTAAAAGCACTCATTTAGCTTGTCAAGTAACAAAGCTTTAGTGTCTCTTAACAAAGAGGAGATTGTACTCTCTCATTCTTCTTCTGGCTAGATGTCACTTTATTAACTCCCTATACTTTTTTCAAACTTGGGATCTAGGAGGAAATGTGTTGGTCAGAACCAGATAGGGAGGTTCTTTGTGAGTTTATAAAGGTAGGTAGACTTTCAGCTTTCGTGTGGAATATGACAGTTGCTGTGTCTTTTCCTGGAACTTATCTGTTTTTTTTTTTTTAAACCTTGGTGAAAGATAGTAATCCAGTACATGCTGCATCTGGATTTTACAAAATAAAGTACTAGACTTACCAGCACAATGTCTGACATATACAAAGTGCTACTTTCTAATCACTGAATTTTAAATCCCCTCAATTTTAAACACTTAAGTCTACTAGCCATATCATTCAGTTGAGCCTGACCTTCCTTTCTACAGTTGCCCATGTTCTCTTAATTGACAAATTTAAATAGTCTTTTCTTAGCCTTCATTTATACCTCTCTGCTACCTTTGCTACTGTTGATCACCATTTCTTCTAAATCCTTTTTAAGTGTTCTTGGCATTGTTCTCTCTCTTACCCATGAGATTAATCCTCAATCTCCTTTGAGGGATTTTTCTTCTATTCTGATGATGGACAGACAACATAACTATCTGCAGAAAGCCATGCTCAGTTGTATCACAATCCTTACTCTTTATTGAATGTCCTTATGCTTTAACTTAAGAAGACCTTATTTTGATAACTAACTGACCTATCAATGTCTTGTTTCTTTCCAATATTTCACTAGAATTGCTAAGAGATGAGCCTGAGTAACAATAAATACAAATACTGAGATAACCAGAAAAGATCTTTTGAAGGTAGAGGCACTTGAGGTAGTGGCTTTGAAGGAGCAAAAGTTACAAGATGAGGGAATAAGAAAGGAGGACATTATAAACATTGGTGATAGTCAATGAGAAGGAACATATAATGTCAGATAAGGGTCAGTTTGGCTACTATAGAATGTGGGTGATGTTAAAGTTAATCCTCAGTATTCCTTTTGTGATTTAGAGCATTTATATTATTTTATTAGTAACCTTCATTTCATTTTCGAATTGGCAAATATACGCATTTGTGGCTGTGCAGACAGAGTAGAGAAAAAAAAATGAGAGGTTCAGTGCTCACAAGTTTGTGGAGCAACTGGTATCCTACTACTAGGTGTTACTCTATTCTTGTTCACCTTACAATTATAATGAGATCTTTGTTTTATATTTTCATTGTTTGCTTTTAAAACTCATATTTTATATTGCTGTTATACCTCTAAAGTATAGTGCAAATTCTTTGGACTCCAAGTCCAAGCGTGCAGGATCAGTGATGCAACTTAGTGAGAAAATAAAGGTGATAAATAATGTCCTGGTATAATGTTTGCAGCCTCTATCTACCTAATGAATTAGCTGGCTAGAGACATCCACTGTAACCTCAAGATTAAATGGAGAAAGCTCTGATACTGGTATCAGGACAACACCTGAGCTGAATTTGATCTCACTTAGTAGCTGTGTGATCATTGGGAAGTTAAAAAACTGCTGCCTGTCTTACTTTCCTTAGCTGTAAAATGGGAATGAAAACTCCTACCTTAAAGAGCTGTTGTCAAGATCAAATGAGGTAATATTTGCAAACTGTTTGGCCCAGTACAGAGTCAGCACTTAATTAATTCTCGTTATCTTCCCAAGGAGCCAACGCATTTAACAGAGATGAAAATTGGTGGTTTGGGGCAAAGTTATTTAGGAAAGCCAAGAAACACATCAGTAGTCTGACAGTAAGTGTTACATTCTTTGTCTTTAATTTCTCATCTGTTCAGAGAAGGGAGTCTGGTCATTAAATGACATACTACAGGTAACCCTTACACAGTGGTACTCTTCTTGTTGCATTTTTTATATATTCCAGGTCGGTATAAGAAATGGGAACTTTTGGAGAGTTTTGCAGAAGCAGTAGATGACAGAAAAAATTTAGAAACTCAGAAACGCATAAAATATATTTATGGTATTGTATAATAGCAATATATTTTATCTTTTAATACTACAAATTATACAGAATTTCTTTTTTAAAGTTAAAATAAGTAAAACATTAAAGTTTGTGAAAAGATTGAGAAAGCCAGTAGGTGACCCCCAAAGGCTAGGAATGTAGAGATCTTTCAAAAAGTTTAATAACTCATAAATGCAATAAGGTATCGTAAACATTTCATAAAAGAAAAAAAATTTATTCTTCTCTGGTTATGAAGGGAGGTCCAAAACATTTTACTTTCATTTGTCAGGTCAAAGAGGTGCTGTACCTCTAACCCCTGCAATGTGGAAACGATAATTGTATACATTTTCATTGTGGTGATCTTTCCCTTTGCATCTTTATAGTCATTTATATAGTTTTCCTGGTTCTACTTCATTCTGTATCACTTTGTCTTCTTATATTTTTCTTAATTATTTATACTGGTCATTTCTGGTTTACAGTTATCCATTATGCTACACTATTTAACTCTTTGCCATTTAATATATCCTTTATTTCTAGTTTTTTGCTGCCACAAAAAAAGTGGTACTATGAATAATTTAGTGGCCTTAAAACCTTTCTCTCTGATATTCCTGGGGTAATGCCTAGTACTGGGGATCTCTGCAGCAAAGGATATCAATACTTAGTCACTTTTCTAAAATACTATATCAAGTTGCTTTTCAGATGAACTATCCAAATTTGGTTGTACCAGTCGTGTATTAGTATACTTCTTTTCCCCCACCTCCTCTAAAATTGACTATTATTTGTTTTTTTTTTTTATTCTTCACAACTTTGCTGGAGTGAGGGGAAACTCCTGAGTTTTTAGGGTTTGTATTTCCTATTAGTGATTTAGAACTATGTTTGATATGTTTGAAAATAACTTGTAGTTCTTATTTTGAAAGTATTAGTTCATATCCTTGGGCTACTTATTGACTGGGGAATGACTCCTGAGCCTGTGTATTTGTGCTAATTTGCACAATATTCAACCCATATAGGGGATGTTTTATGTGTATGATTTTTTTATTCATGATCAAATTTCCTTTTTTATTTTAGCTACATAAAAACAGTAGCATTTCTGTATAGGAGTAACAGAATTCAGGAGTAAATGATAGAAATTCCATTAAAAGTAATTGTAAAATGCATAACACATCTGAAAGTAAATCTTCCATGACACATTAAAGACTTATAAATATAATTACATGGTTGGATCTTTCCAATATAATAAAAATTATTATACTCCTTAAATTTATTTAGGCTATACCAGTCTTTTCCAGGGGTATACCAGTCAAACTATGAAGGAGAATACTTGTTAGAGATAAGCAATATAGAATTTGGGAAAATAAGATTTTCAAGGAAAATAGTAGGAAAAAGAAGGAATGAGGGGAGGTTATCATTTGCAAAGCTCAGATTGTATTACAAAGCAGTTATAAATGACAAAATAGTAATAAATAGAGATAAATATTTTGTATTGGTTAAAATGGAATTATGAAAAGAGAACCAGAGGTAGGAAAGAATCAGAAGTCGAACTCTAATTCATTGTTCAGTAAACCTGAGAACATACATTTCTTGATCTCTCAACTTAACCTGAACTTTATGGAAAGGTGGAAAGCATTTTCATAGCACTTAGATTCAACATCTCATACAATTTGCTATAATAACTTTAAAATGGATACATGACTTGAAAGTCAAAGGATACACATTAAAAAAAATTAAAGATAACTAATGGGAATAGGACAAAGGATAACAAAAATTAAATTGATTTTTGTTACCAGAAATGGAAAATATTTTGTGAAGCTAATATAAAGACAGTTGTTATTAAAGAAAAAATATTTATATAAAATATATCTCCTAAGAATATCATATGCAAAATATGTAGAAAACTAACCCAAATAGCTAACACTAAGAGCAGTTCCCCAATACATATATGGTTGAAGGGTATGAAGAAATAATTTCAAAAAGAATTGTAAACTCTTGCTAATCACTAAGGAGGAGAGAAATTCACTCAAAACCAATCTATTACTTCATCTCACATCCAACAAATTGGGTAAGTTGACAGATCAATGCTAGGGGGAGTAAGAAGAAAAAACTAGAGCAAGGAATATTTCTCTTGATTAGCACGAGCAAATAAATGCTCCTTCCTTTGCTTTACAATATTTATGTGGTTAGTTGAGTTCTTTTGGAGAATTGTGTATTGCTCAGTGAACCAACATTAGTATATATTGGAAACTTAGTATCTGATACCAGAGAACAATGAAATTAACATCAGAAATAATTAGGGAAAGGATTAAGTTTGAAGACATTGCACAATTCTCTGTCCCATACTCTTGGATAGTTTTGGAAATCTAGGTGTTTATTCCAGATTCTTACTATTCTTATGTACTTTTGTTGGTGGTGCTATTTATTTGTATTTTAATCATAGTGAATATATTTTTGTAAGTCATCATATTTTTGTCTCTAAATTGTGTTTTGAAAAATCAATTTAAAAATTAGTTGTCCTGACATTTTGCCTTTGGAGCTAAAATATCGAATTTTTCCACTGAAATATGTTTAAATTACAAAGGAACAATATTAGTTGTGTGCTATTAAGAATTGCTTCCTTGTACTGAGGTTTTTACTTCTTTAGGCATGGGTAGAAATGCTTTAGAGTTGTACTTTTTGTTGTGGCATGATTTTTTTTTTCTGGATTCTCACTCCATGTGAAAAAGATTCTTTAACAATATGAATGTATCATATATTAAATTTGAAACCTTTGGTAAAGGAGCTAGTCACATTTTTTGCTTCTATTTCCATATTGGTAATATGAATTAGATCCAGGGCTTGCACTATAACATTACTTTCCTGTATAGTGTTAAAGTTAAATTAATGTCCAATGGGGCAGCTGGATGCTCAGTGGATTAAGAGCCAGTCCTAGAGACGGGAGGTCCTAGGTTCAAATCTGGCCTCAGCCACTTCCCAGCTGTGTGACCCTGGGCAAGTCACTTGACCCCCCATTGCCTAGCCCTTACCACTCTTCTGCCTTGGAGCCAATACACAGTATTGACTCCAAGACGGAAGGTAAGGGTTTAAAAAAAAAAAGACAATACTCTTATATGAGAACATGCCTACAAACAGAATATCTTTCAAACTTCAGCATCTTTAACAAGCTTTCTCACACCATCAGACACTGTGCTAGAGATACGAACAAAAATAAAAAAAAAAACATTAAAAAAAAAATTAATGTCCAATAACTCCAAGTTTATTAATAATCACTTGAAGTAGAAGGATTAAAAAAAGAAATAGAAGTATAAAACCTAATTATCTAACAAAAAATAAGACCATGTGCGTAAATGAGTAAATTTTCCTGCCTGGCTCAAAGCCAGCTTCTGCAGGTATGCTCAGAGGAAGAGAGAGAGAGGGAGGAGCTACATCAAATATTTACTCCTTAAATATGCAGGCAGTGTTCTCATTCAGCATGAGTATGTAAATGGGATGCTGGGTAAAAGTCCTGGGGAGCAAATTCTAATTACACAATAGGTAGGTGGGAAAGAGAAACAATAGAAAGCAGAAAATAATTTGTCATTATTGCTATTTTTAGAGATAGATTAAAATTATGTAAATTGTACTATAATTCAGGATATGTTATTGTAGGGATTATTTTGAGTCCTAAAAATTGCCCCAATAATGTTCCTGTGGACTTACATATGTATAGCTGTTGTATTACTTATCCATTTATCTCTTCCTCCTCATTTATCTTGGTTTAGTTTATTGAAGATAAATTTAAAATATTTTGACTTACTTAATTTTAATTTTTTTTAACTGTTAAAAGACCATTGGTTCTAAATGGTTTCCATGAATGAAAAAATATCACAAATATGCATTTAAAACTAGTCAATCCATCAAAATGTTGTAAAACACTATAGAAATTGAAAATTTTTATGTATTTAAAGTGGCTATAATGTTGAGGAAAGGGTCCGCTTTATGAATACTTAGATCATATTTTCCATACAATTTTCAAGAATTAAAAAATAGCAAAACATAATAAACATTGCCACCTATCATATCTGATATTATTTATTATGAAGATGGCACAGAAATGCTTTTGACAAATGTTTTATAATATCTCCAAAGCAACCGAGATTTGTAAAAACCCATTCCTAAAACTTGGAGAAAATGAATGTTTGTTGCACAGAAAGGGGAAAGAAAAATAGAGCTCCTAAGTTATTGACGAATGAGTAAATGAATGAAAAAAATCTATTAAATGCTTAATATAAATTCTGATAATACACATACAAAGTGAGTCAATCTTTGTCCTCAATGTGCTTACACTTAAAATAGGAAGATATAGGGGAGTAGTGGCCACAGGTGGGGCATTTTTCTGGAATATGACAAATGGTTGACTTGGTTAGATATTATGAGCCATGTAATATTCACCAGTTAGGACACTGTAGGATACAAAGCTGGAATTGTATTGTTATTGTACGTAAAGAGAATCAGAAAGGCGAATGCATCCAATAAATAGACATAAAGAAACAAAGAAACTAAAATTTCCATTTATTTTCCTTATAAAAGAATAAGGATTATAAGTTTCTTTAGCTATTCCTGTATCAATAGACAATCTATCATATTTGAATTTACGGACTCAAATAGATATTTAGGAGTAGTATATTCTTGGCCTCAGTCTTTATTTAGAGAAAAACTTCCTGTTTTGCTATTATATCCACAGAACTGTTATTTCAGCTATGCTTCCATCTAAATGAGCAAAATGAAAATTTGACAATCTTTAGGATATTGTCCAATCTCTAACAAAAAATATGTCATAGATGGTTTATGGCTAACCTAGTTTAAAATCATCCTCAATTTGTGGAAAGTATATCACATCATGTATTTATATTCTAGATTAAGCTGATACAGCATATTTTTAATAGGCTTAGTTTTTGTTTTAGCTTTGAATCCAATTTTCATAAATTTCATTTTGTTCCCTTTTACCACTGTGATCTCACTAAGATGTTTCCCAAATACATCATCCATCTCCCAGGTCCTGGCCTTTGCTGGTGTTGCCCCACTCCTCCAGCGTGCTCTGCTCTCCCATCTCCACCTTTTACTTTCTTTGGCCAACTTTGAGGCATAGTTAAAATTTTCACAGGAATCCTCTTCTGATATTGTCTAGTATCTTCCTCTTTATATTATTGGCTCCCTTCTATCCCTTCTGTCTTTTATATGGACTTAGTTATTTGTATGTTGTCTCCTGCCATCTGTACATGCTACCCTTAGGTCAGGGACAATGTTTTTGCCTTTCTTTGCATTCCTTAGTGCCTAAAATTAGTGAAATGTGAGTCATATATTAAGTGTTTAATAGATTCTTCTTGTCGGAGGAAGATAACTACCTTGTCTAATGCAAGTATTTTTAACACCATTTTACAGATGATGAAGCTGAGACTCAGATTAAGTCACTTCTCCAGAGTCAGAGTTAGTTATTAGCAATTTTAATATTCCAATTCAGATCTCTCTTGCAAAGTTCACCTTTTGTTCAAGACACCATTCTATATCTTTGCATGTACCTTAGTATATCTGCTAGTTTGGTAAATCTGAAACTTTCTCATCCTTCGGTTTAAAGAAAATCTTGGCAGAGCCCTTGTAGTAAGATTTCCCAAAATTATTATTTTACTGCTTATTAACAGATAGCATAAGTTTCATTAAAAGCAAACAGACTTGAAGCACAGTTTGAGAAACATTGTCATAGATTAGGCTATACCACACTGGGAATTGAGAAATCAATTACTCTCCATTTAAAATACATTGCAGTTAATTTTGTTATGTTGAATTATGTGGTGTTGCTCAGCTGTGTGTTTCTATCATCTCACTATCTCTAAATGTCCCCCACCCCACCCCACCCCCAGTTTCCTAGTAACATGTCATAGGAATGGTACACAGTCAGCAAACTCCTTTCTGTAGACTGCTCTTTGCCAGACAAGAACAACACATTCACCAGTCAGGGAACAAAGTGAAAGAAAAATGAAGAACAATATTAGAAAAGAACCCTTTGGGAATCTACACAAAAATGTTATATTAAAATCAATATCAGGGCATGACCTTTTGTGGTACTGTATATTTTAAAGTGTTCTATTGATTTTTGTTTTAATAACATGTTTATTCTAGTTTATGGATTTAGAGTGGGTGAGACTACAAAAGGAAAAGATTAAATTCTGAATTTTTATGGTCATTTAATTTTTATCAAATAATTTGTTTATGTTACCATTTTATCATTCTTTGTAACCCTTGATTCATATTCTTTGTATAAGAAGAGGGTAAAGTGCCATGATGGTGGTGAAGTAGTTCCTGTTCTGTAAGAAATATTATTGGCTTTGCTATGACACATAACTAAGTGTTGTTTTCTCCCAAATTAGAATTTTTGTCAAGCATAGATGACAGGTAAGTCCCATGTGCATTTTAATTCAAAAAACCATTGGCAATGTAATATGCTGAGTCTGAGAGCAGTGATGACATTTGGATTCATAATGGCAGCTGTCATTATGTGGCATGTAGAAAAATAGGGAATCTCCTTACCTGACATCTTTGATCACTTAATATAATAAATTTTCATTTGAAAGGTGAGATCCATTTTGTCTTTTGGTATAGAAGTACTTTTTTGTCTCGAATTATGAAGACAATGATTTTAGGTTTCTAACTTGACTGGGTAGCAGTTTTACTTTATGTTTATTTCCTTTCGAGAAAAAGAATAGAAATGCTGTTGGACATTAGGAAATGGTATTAATTTTCTTTCTGATATATTTCAGTCTTAAAGATATAAAACAATGTTGCAATGTTTCTAGATGAATACACCTAGAAAGTTTTATTAAATGAATGAAGAGCTAAATGAAATTATACCTGTAAGACATCAAGTTAATATGCCTGGCGAGAACTGAAGATTTTTGCATCTGACCTTGTATCTTTAATACATTAGTCACATTGTTTGTGGAATACTTTGACAGCCTGTTGAGGATATTTAAATATCTATCAAATGGAATATTTTATGAATTAAAGAGAAAATTAGATAATTTGGAAACTGAAATAATTAGAACGGTAGGGCAGCTAGGTGGCATTAGTATATCGAGTACCAGGTCTCAGTTCAGGGAGACTCATCTTGAGTTCTAGTTTGGCCTCATACAGTTACTGTGTGACTCTGAATGAGTTACATATCCCTGATTGCCTCAGTTTCATCATCTTTAAAATGGTCTGAAGAAGGATATGGCAAAACACTCCAGTATCATTGCAAAGAAAATCTTAAATGAGGTCCTGAAGCATCAGGCATAATTAGAACAACTGATCAGCAACCAAAGGAAGAAATATACTACAGCCAGGGGGCAGAATCAGATACAGCATCTTTTCTGGGAAGAGACTCAGAGACTATGCCTTCCTTGTAACCTCAATTTTGTTTTAAAATACCTTTGTCATGGAGTAGGGTGGAGTGATTGACCCATCTTGCAGAGGCTGAGACTGGGTTGATCCCCTGTTCTTTTTTCTTCTGCTGCTTACCCTTCATTTGAAGCACTCTATTCTTCTCTACTGATGTTGGCTTTACTCTGGTACCAGGTAGTTGAATAAAGAGTTGCAAAAAACTAATGCCTCATTCTCCCTCGTCACCATTTTTCACTTTTTCTATTTACTCCATTGTTATTTTCATCCTTTAGTTGTTTTAACCATCATGTTTTTTTTCTTTTTTCCTTTGTTTTTTGAAACTCCCTTCTTTTCCATTGCCTTTCCCATTAAAACGAATTCTTCATTCTGAAGTATCTGAAAATTAGGATACCAAAAGAACAATTTAAAAAAAATTTTGTGTTTTTACAATTATGTCCTGCAATACGTATTGATCCTATCTTTGTTATCTATAACTTCATATTTTAAGTTGTTAGTGGGAAGAATCAGTATCCTTTTGGCATAAATTTTTTATTTATTGTGTACCAGTCACTTAATGTTTCTGAGTTTAGTTTCTTAATATGCAAAATGGAAGTCAGATGTGCACTGCTTCCTTCTCAGTTTTGTGAAGGTCAGGTAAGACTGTATAAATTGCTTTGTAAACAGTAAAACATTATATAACTCTTATTTTGACTCAATTAATTCAGACTCAATTAATGCTTGTTATATTGCATTAGCTACTTTTAGGAATAAATGGAGAATGTTAATTTAGGCTAGCATTTGGGCTTAAAAGATAGTGGCATAAAAATAGAAATTCAATAAATTTAATAATAAACATACATAAATATATAATAAATATAAATTCAATAAAATAATTTGCAAAGTTTTCTTAAACCTTGAGACATACAGCTTAAACTTATACAGAGAGTAGATTGTAATTTATTGTTGCCTGAAATTATTCCAGATGAGAATATTACAGTTATTTCTTAAAGTTCAGTTAATAAATGAGTCAACTCTATTAGAACTGATAAAAATTGCCAAAACATATTGTCAATAGACAAAGAATTCTAGTTTGTAATATTTTATATTTAGTTTAGTTAGAGCTTTCCAGACTTTATTTTATTTTATTTTTTGAAACCATTTACCTTCCATCTTAGAATCAGTACTGTATATTGATTTAAAGGCAGAAGAACAGTAAGGTCTAGGCAATGAGGGTTAAGTGCCTTGGCCAGGGTAA